>NC_081562.1:13592243-13901969 GCF_022355385.1 Mustela nigripes
AGCCCCTCGGAGGAGGAGGGGTCCCGCGCATGTGAGTGTGGCCCGAAGCCTGCTGGGGAGGACGCTTCTGCAGAACGAATGGTTCTGAGTTTTGTGTGCTGTGTGCTGAGAGAGATAAGGGCGTAGAAGAGCAGAAAGAATGTGCCTCTCTCCTTTTTTTCTTTGTCCCTCTTGTGTGGGCTTTCTGGAAAGCATGAGGCCTCCCTGCATAAGAACCAACCTGCCTGGTTACCCTTGCCACCTGCCGCTGGCTGTGTGGGTTCTTATCAGCTCCCCAAATTCAGTCATTTAATTCAAACGAAAACAGTTCTGGAGGAACTCCTCTGTGCCAGGTGTCACAGATAGAATCACATCCTTCCTACGTTTAAGTCATTCGTGGCCAGAGGAAAGAGACTGGTGAGGAAAGGCACGTGAGCACGCCTCTGGGGTGCTGTGGCCGCCAGTGGGGGAAGGCACCAGTCCGCATGTCTCAGTCCACCTCATACAGCTGTGACTTCTCAGTCCACCTCACGCAGCAGTGCCGGTGGCAAAAAGCCTTCATCTTTGGTCTGTAGGTACCATAGTGGTAGGGCCCAGAAGTAACCGGCTCGAACCATGGAAACCTGAGTAAGATAGAAGGGCCCACAGTGCCTCCCCGCAGCCCCCCGGCTGAATACAGACAGGCCATTAGGTGACCCACCTCAGAATATCCGTAAGCCCTAGCTGACCAATGGGTACTGAAACCTGGACCCAGGTACCAAAGAAGGAGAGTTCCGTATGTCCCTGTAGCTCCTCATCTTCCCGCTTGACTACAGCCCCCACTGCTGCCCCCCGGCAGACAGCCTCTGCTCTGCATCCTACCTGCCAGCCGCTCCCCAAAGTGTATTCAGGAAACTTCTCCTTTGTTCCACCTCTGGTGAATCCTTTAACCGTCCGTGCCCCCAGTCACCCCCCTGATCAGGTGGCCCCCATTTGGTGGCACCCCTGTCCCATCGGGAGGACCCATATTTGATGGCCTTTGGGCCCCACCCCCCACAATGAAGAAGACAGTGTGTACGAGTTCTCTGCTGCCCTAGTTAATGTTGCAGAACAAGATGCCCTAGGAGTGGCTTCAGTCAATCACCATTTATGTAGCTGAGGAGTCTGCAGGTAGGCTGGCCGGCTATCTGATTTTCACTGGCTTAACCAAGTGTCTGCGGTCAGCTTTCGATCCAGTGGTTGATGGCTGGGACACCTGGGCCCTCCTCCAGTATCTGCCATGTCCCAGGAGCAGGCCAGCCTGCTCATTCTCATGGCAAAGCCAAGTGGGAGAGGAAGTCTTGGTGCTTGCAAGGAAAGCTGGAGTCCTTGATGCTAGTATCCTGTTGGCTGAGCCCCGAGTTAAAGTGTGTGTCAGAATTTTCTGCCTACAGTGAGAGGAGTGAGGAACTGACCTCCACTGGTAAGTGACAGAACAAGGACTTGAACCCAGGCCTGTCTGACAGCAAGTGTGTTTGCCTTTCTGGCTGTGTCAGACAGGAAGTCAGCACACGCAACATAGGGAGCTGACATCATTTCAAATGTATAGCCATTGCCCACGTGACACTGCAGTAACAATCGTTTCAAGTTTTTAAGAGGAAAAAGGAACCCAAACCTTGCTTTCCTAATAAATCCGTCTTTTCCAAGAAGCTTCTGGCCATGTCCACATGTGTGTGTTGCCAAATATTTATGGACCTAATACACATAGAATTTTGTACTCTTCTGTTACCGAGGCATTCCTGTTACTTTAGTTGTTTTCAGATTTTCACAAATATAAACTGTTGTAATGAACAGTCTAAAGTTCACACCTTCCCAGGAGTGAAACGTAGTCAAAAAGAAAGAACTTGTTTTTGTTTTTCTGTTTTTTGTTTTTTGTTTTTTTTTTACTGAACTTGAAGGTCATTACAAACTATTAGAAAGTGTTTAGAACAGAAGTACCTCCATCACTGATTCTTTCAATCAACATTTATGTAGTTCCTTTGCTGTGTCCTGTATTTCTTAGGCATAAGAAAAATCTATGACATACTCAGGAATATTTCCAAGACTGTCATGAACTAGAAGCTTAAAAGTGAGGAAAATAAAAATCAACCCTGTATAACACCAAAAAGTATGGGATAAAAATTTTTTCTTAATGATTTGAAAACATTGTCGATCGGTCTATAAAGTCAATGAAGTAAGCAGAGGCCAGAAACAATGACAAAGTATGGATCCAGAAGGGTAAGCAAAAAGCAACTGGATCTGACATTTGCTGGGTATTTGCAGACCCTTGGGAACTAGAGGCCTGGCTTGAAAGTAGGTAACTATATAATTTACTATATAATTCAAACAAAGGAATGCTATTATTAGTGACACTGGGACATTAGGCCTAAATTAAAGTCAGGCAAACCATATGTATAGCCATTCTATTGAAAGGCAATGCATGGGAATTTGGGTCTCAGCCCCAAGAGAGACAAATTAGAAGACACTTACCAAAAGTTAGGATCCAGGAAAAGTGATATCCTCAGTAGATAACAAGTGTAAAAATATCCATAGGAGAAGATGATAGAGACTGTTATACATCTTATCCTTGGCTTTAGGTAAAATAAGAGAGAAATTCCCTTGAGAACTTCTAATTTCAAGCCTGTGTTCATATTATTTGGTGGGCTAAAGTTCTATGTATGGGAAGAAATCGAAGAAAAATGAACATGTGCCAGGCACCTGGCAGAAATAAACAGAAATCTGATCTAGAAGAATACTCTCAAAAATAAGAAAGACTTCAATGAATTATTTAGGTCAAGTTTCAAGAAAAATGAGTTCTCATTCGGTAATCCCTAAACACACAGGGAAATAAGCCACCATGAGAAAGGGCAGAAACTGTAGAATTAAATTTCAAAGACTTCAGGTATTAGACTCGTCAGATAGAAAACAAATATTTTTATTCTGTGTAAGAAATAAAAGAGAATTAAAAGGATGGAGGAACAAGAGATTCTCAAAGGCAAGTAGACCTATTTGGATCAAATAGTACTTTTAGAAGTGAAAAATGTAATTATTGAAATTGCAGATATAATGGGTATGTTAAGCAGTAAATTAGAGTCAGCTAAAGAGAGAATTAGTGAACTAGAAGAGAGAGCTGAAGAAATTATCTAGAATCCAGCGCACAAGGAAAAAGAGAAAAACTGAGAGAGACGTTGAGATATTGGGAATGTGTCTAATTAGACTGCCAGAAGGAAATAATAGAGAAAATTGGAAGTAAGTCATCTTTTTTTTTTTTAAAGATTTTATTTATTTATTTGACAGAGATCACAAGTAGGCAGAGAGGCAGGCAGAGAGAGAGAGGAAGGGAAGCAGTCTCCCTGCTGAGCAGAGAGCCTGATGCGGGGCTTGATCCTAGGACCCTGGGATCATGACCCAAGCCAAAGCCAGAGGCTTTAACCCACTGAGCCACCGGAAGTGAGGCATCTTTATAGTGAATAGAACTATTTCCAGAACTATTAAAAGGTATCCATACGTACAAGCAGTTTAAAAAGAGAAGGCTATACTTAGACCTATAGGAGTAAGACTGCAGCAGCCTCAAGTGATTTTTTTAAATAACCAGAGAGAATGAAATGTGTAAAACTGATGAATCACAGACCTGTACCCCTGAAACAAATAATACATTATATGTTAATTTAAAAAAATAAAAAATATTCCTGTTCTATGGAAATAAGTAAATGACCAACCAGAGAGAGAAAAAAAAACAACAGATTCTCTATGAAGACATTCTATGTGTCAGATGAGAGTTCTTAGCAGCAGCAACAGAAGCCAGAAGAATACAAGTAACACCTTAAACTGTGCTGGGTGACAACAACAATACACAGTATACCTAGCAAAATACGAGAAAAGATTATTCAGAGGAGCAAAAGCAAAGTGTAAAAATACCTTTGCAAAGAAACTGCTCAAGGATTTATTTTCAGGAATAAGGAATATGATTCCATAGAATCATGATCCCAAGAAGGAATGCAGAACAAACAAATTAGAAATATGTAGCAATGCCTAACAATCTCTAAACAGCAGCAGCAGTAGTAGTAGTAGTAGTAATATATAACTGTGGGCTTCAAACAGTTCAACCTAAACTATCAGACGATGACATCAACATAACTCAGGAGGGACGTGATTGGAATTAAAGTATTCTGGAATCTGTTTTGTTGGTGAGATAATTTCAATGCTAAGATGGTTACACACGTCTAACCTTTCAAGCTTCAGCTCTAAAAGAATTGGGGGAAAAAAAAGCACAGAAATTATAAATCCAGGGTGGGTAGAGATGGTGAGTGGAGTAAGAAAATCCAAAACAACCAAAATATCTTCATCATTTGTTGGGGGGGGGGGTTTGAGAAGAAGAATGCAAGAAGAAAATGGCAGCATAGGAAAAAGAGGGGAAAAAAAGAAAGCAAGAAATCAGATGATAGAAATAAGTCTAAATATATCAATCAAATAAGCAGACTAAGTTGAGGGAGGAACAGACACGTTGTCCGACTGAAGAGGAGTGAGTATACAGCATATGCTCTTTATGAAAGACATACCTAACACATGACGGCCTGAGCAGTTTGACAGATGATGGAGAAAGAGAACCGGGATAGCTCTTTTGGTATCAGACAAAGCAGTGGTAGGCAATAAATATATAATTTAGTAGGAGATGTATTTAATTTAGTATTGAGATGGTCACAATTTAAAAATTAAAAGAGATACAAGAGAGGTATAAGAGATACACCGAGAGATACAAGAACTCCAGAGATAAATCAACAACCTACTATCTATCATAGTAGAATATTTTAGTGTATCCTTTTCAAATATCAGGAGATCAAGCAACCCAAGAAAGTTGATTAAAAATATGGAATATTTGAGCTACACAGTTAAAAATCTTGATTTACTGGGCAAATAAGGAACCTGGTACATAACAGAGAATATACATCCTTCTTAAGCTCATATGAGACATTGTTTATAAGTAACCATGTTCTGGACCATAAAGCAAATCTCAGTATGTTTCAAAGAATATGAGATATATATAAAATTTATCATATATATGTGTAAAATATATGTTCTCCATATAATATATATAATATTTTTGATATATGCTTACATATTATTTTTTATATTTTTATAAAATATATGCCTTATAGTATATATATTATATGCTCATATATGTATCTGAATACAGTATAATTAAATTAGTAGTAATAAGATTTTTAAAAAATATATTTGATTAACATTGAGAACATACTTCTAAATTACTCATGGTTTAAGTGGAAATCACCTTTGAAACTGAGACCTACTTAGAACTGAATGAAAATAAAAATAATACATGTCAAAATTAGTGAGATGGTACAAATATATGAAGAAATTTGTAGCCTTAAATTTCATATTAAAAAGAAGAAAGGCAGAAAATTAGTAAGCCAAGTCTATAACTTAAGATGATATGTAAAGAACATTAGGGCAAATTCAAAAATTAAGAGACAGGGCATAAAGAGGGTAAGAAGGAGAAGCTGATCAGCAAATTATTCAACAAAGTCAGAAGTTTGCTCTTAGAAAGGAGCCAATGGACTAGGCAAAGCAGTGGCAGGACTCACTGAAAAATAGCAGAAAAACTCACTAGTAAATGAATATGGAACCATAAATGCAGATTCATGGACTCATTCCCTAAATGCATTTGAGCCAATCATCTTTCTGAGTTTGAGGAATATAGCAGAAACTAAAGCAAACAAAAGTTTCTTAGGTTATGGAGTTTTTAATCTAGTAGATAAAGCACAATTAGAGGAAACAGTAAGAGGATGCTGTAAATAAGATTATGTCAAAATTTTGAGAGCTTGCATGAAATGAATAAAATCCTAAATATGTATAATTTACCAAAACTGATCCAAGGAAAAAATGTAAACCCTGGCTATCTTCTAGCCATTAAACCTTCTTACAAAGTACACAGTATCCCTCAATGAGAAGTCGAGAAGTGCTACCAATTTTTTAATCAAAAAATAATTCAAATTTTAGGAAAATTTGCAGAGAATAGAAAAAGAGGAACACTTTTCAAACCATTTCAGTGAGGCCAGGATATCCTCAATACCAAAATCAGACACAGGGAGCACAAGAAAAGAAAACTGCAGGCTTGTCTCACTCATGAGAGGTTTCCAAAAACCTTAAGCAAAATATTAGCAAACTGAGTTCAGCCATGTATAAAATAGATAATACATCATGGCCAACTTGGGTTTATTCCAGGAAAGACAAGTGATTTAACATTGAAAAATCCACAAGTATCATTCAGCATGTTAATAGATTAAAGGAGAAACACCGTGTAATCATGTAAATAGATGCAAGAAAGTTTTTTGATAAAATTAAATATTCATTTATGACAAAAGCTCATAAATAGTATCCACTGAAAACCTACAGCAAAATTTTGCTGAGCATTTGTTTAGGGATGTGCTAATGAATTAGTAAAAAAGAACGAAGAGTCCAAGAACACCCACACATATATGGAAATGTGGTAGATAAAGAGGTGACTTGCTGGCCATTGGAGAAAGGATGTAATCGTCCACAAATGCTACTAGGGCATCTGATTATCCATGAGGAAGAATGAAAATTAATCCCTATCTCATACCATGCACAAAATTAATTTTGATGGATTAGAGACTTAAATGTGACAAGCCAAATTAAACTTTTATTTTAAAAAAATTAAATAACGGGCCTGTGACTTCAGAATTAGGAAGGCATTATTCAATAAGATGACAAAAGCATAGATCATAAATGAAAAGATCAGTAAATTCAACCACATTGAAATTAATAACTTCCATCAAAGTAGCATCAAAAAGAGAAAAGAAAAAGACATTTACAGCATATATAACTGACAAAGGACTAGTAAATGAAATATACAAATAACTCTTACTAATTAATAAGAAAAATTTATAAAAGATATAGTCATTTTACCAAATTGTAAAGAAACGGGCAGTAAACACTAGAAAAGATATACAACCTCTTTGCTAATCTGGGAAGTGAAAATTAAGACCACAAATAATTTCACCCTCACCGACTGGAAGAGTGGTTCTATCAAGTCCCAGTCAATCCGTAGGAAGTCTCCAATCCACCCATAGGAAATCTCCAATCCTCTTGAAAGACGTGTCAGTGGTTTCAATCAAGTTGGAGCAACACGTTGGCGCTATCTTGTAAACTCGAAGTAGTATTTTGCAAACTAAGGATTAGAAGTCATTGGTCAAAAATTGAGAAGTGGGTGAGTTTCAGGAGAAAGCACTCCACATTCAGCTGTCAGGGGGCAGATGACAACACACAGGCAATGCCCATGTCCTCATAACAGATGACATTTTTTTTTAAAGGTTTTATTTATTTATTTGACAGAGAGTAAGAGACACAAGTAGACTGAGCAGCCTGCAGAGAGAGGCGGGGAAGCAGGCTCCCCACCGAGCAGAGAGCCTGACATGGGGCCCAGTCCCAGGACCCTGAGATCATGACCTGAGCCAAAGGTAGAGAGGCTTAACCCACTGAGCCACCCAGGTGCCCCCTAGGTGACATTTCTTCTTCTTCTTCTTTTTTTTTTATTTCTTTTCAGCGTGACAGTATTCATTGTTTTTGCAGGACACTCAGTGCTCTATGCAATACGTGCCTTCCCTAATACCCACCACCTGACTCCCCCAAACTCCCACTCCCCGCCCCTTCAAAACCCTCAGATTGTTTTTCAGAGTCCATAGTCTCTCATCATTGACCACCCCTTCCAATTTCCCTCAACTCCCTTCTCCTCTCCATCTCCCCATATCCTCCATGTTATTTGTTATGCTCCACAAATAAGTGAAACCATCTGATAACTGACTCTTTCTGCTTGACTTATTTCACTCAGCATAATCTCTTCCAGTCCCATCCATGTTGATACAAAAAGTTGGGTATTCATCCTTTCTGACAGAGGCATAATACTCCATAGTGTATATGGACCACATCTTCCTTATCCATTCATCCGTTGAAGGGTATCTTGGTTCTTTCTACAGTTTGGCGACCGTGGCCATTGCTGCTATAAATATTGGGGTACAGATGGCCCTTCTTTTCACTACATCTGTATCTTTGGGGTAAATACCCAGTAGTGTAATTTCAGAGTCATAGGGAAGCTCTATTTTTAGATTCTTGAGGAATCTCCACACTGTTCTCCAAAGTGGCTGCACCAACTTGCATTCCCACCAACAGTGTACGAGGGTTCCCCTTTCTCCACATCCCCTCCAACACATATTGTTTTCTGTCTTGCTAATTTTGGCCATTCTAACTGGTGTAAGGTGGTATCTCAATGTGGTTTTAATTTGAATCTCCCTGATGGCTAGTGATGATGAACATTTTTTCATGTGTCTGATAGCCATTTGTATGTCTTCATTGGAGAAGTGTCTGTTCATATCTTCTGCCCATTTTTTGATATGATTATCTGTTTTGTGTGTGTTGAGTTTGAGAAGTTCTTTATAGATCCTGGATATCAACCTTTTGTCTGTACTGTCATTTGCAAATATCTTCTCCCATTCCATGGGTTGCCTCTTTGTTTTGTTGACTGTTTCCTTCTGCTGTGCAGAAGCTTTTGATATTGATGAAGTCCCAAAAGTTCATTTCCGCTTTTGTTAGGTGACATTTCTTGACCATGCAAGAACACAGAAGAATTCCAAACTCTCAAGTCTTATTTTCATGCAAAAAAAATAAAACAAAAAAACAAAACATAAAAATTCTGTAAAAGTAAGTGTGACTAAAGACCTTGGGAGTCCTTAAAAAGGAAGGAAACTGTCACATGTGCTACAGCATGGATGAACCTTGAGGATACGCTAAGTGATACGAGCCAAGCACAAGATGGTCTCACTTGCATGAGACACTTAGAGTAGTTGAATTCATAGATGAAAGAAGTGGAACAATGATTGCCAGGGGCTGAGTTGAGGGGAAGACATGGAGTTTGTGAGTATAGATATCCATACAAGATGTTGAAAGAGGCCTGGAAATGGATGGTGGTGATGATTGCCTAGCAATGTGAATGCACTTAGTGGCCTTGAACTCTACACTTGAAAATGGTTCAAATGGTGAATTTTATGGATCTCTTACCACAATAAAAATAAATTCAGGAGTACGGTGGACCTTGGCAGGTGTCCTAGGCACCTGTTTGTTCTTAGCAGGATCAGTAGGAGTTTCATTAAAGACACCAGACAAGCATTCATAAGCCAGTGCGTTGGGCTTGGTGTCTGAGAGCCTCCAAATTTGCAGCCAGCAAAAGGAAATGGCAAGACACCATAAAACAGAGGAGATGTCATCTGTGAGCTTTCAACTCAGACATTTTATGAACACCAACAAAGTTCGCCAGAACGTGCAAGCAGAAGTATTACCTTGGCCCATCCCAGACATACCAGTGCACTCGTGCATTTGCTGAGAAGTTCCTCTATGCCAGGCACGGTTGCAGGCCCTAGTAATGCTGTGGGAAATGAAACAGACAAAGTCACCAGTCCCATAGAGCTGAGATGTTGACGTGGCAGGAGGCTACGCCACTCTTGACATTGCTCAGTGATCGCTTACTCACTGTTATTTGAACCTATCCAGCAAACTAACTTGGGAACTCCTTTTGGCAGTCTCTTCTGTATTTAAGTAGAGGACTTTAAAATAGCAAAACCAGGAAGACAGAGTCAAATCAAGTGAACTCCTATCTTTCTAGATAAACCTAAAAAAGAATCTGGAAGTCATTTCACGCACGGATATCTAACAAAATCTTACACAGAACCCTGAAATACAGCCAATATAGAAAGGTGGGGAGAAGGTTCAGGGAGGAAGGAGAGAGACTGGCAGGACCAAGTTCCACCCTTCGGATCATATTGGGTTCTGGACATTGCCATGAAGCCTGAGAGCCTGGTTTAGCAATACAGGGTATCTGTAGGTCCTTCTGGGCCAACCTGGGCCTCACATTCCAAGTAAAAGCACATCTTCCTCATTTTCTTGCTTATTTCTTTCTGCCTCCTCTCATCCTTTATGTTCTCCACTGTATTCAACAGTTAGGGAGGAGCTCCTATTTGCTGGTTCCTCTATTCCTCTCTGGGGAGCATATAGATGTTCTCTGAACCCTGCTCTCCATCAGCTCACACATGTGCTCCCAAGGGCAGCCAAGCTAAGAAGCCCGCCTGTGGGTCACACAGGGCATCTGCACTGGGTCAGCTGCTTGAACATGTCAGTTGAGGGGAGAATCCTAAAAATAGGTTAACCTTCATTTGCTTGTCTGTTCAGCCAGTGCCAAGTTTGTTGTCATTTTTCTGTTTGCCGATCATGCTGTATTATCCTGCATAGACATCTCCCCTTATCCATCTTCTGTGGTTCTCCCAATCCATTTCTTTGAAGGTTGAGCAAGAAGTTAAGGACTTTTACAAAGCAGGTCGAGGACAGTCCTGGATTTTGCATTTTCCCGTTCCTGTATAGCTTCTCACCCATACCTAATCTGACAGCCATTTTTTTAAAAGATTTTATTTATTTGACAGAGAAATCACAAGTAGGCAGAGCAGCAGGCAGAGAGAGGTGGGGAAGCAGGCTCCCCACTGAGCAGAGACACCCTCCCCCATGTGGGGCTTGATCCCAGGACCCTGAGATTATGACCCGAGCCGAAGACAGATGCTTAACCTGCTGAGCCACCCGGGCGCCCCTGACAGCCATTTTTTAAAGGGACTTCCTTTTATTGAGTTGTTCCAAAGCTTTGACTGGCCTTCCACAGAAATAGAACTCTCTTTTTGCATTCACCTAATTCAAAGAATATTTGATTACATTTCCAGTTACATGAGAAATACAAATGGCAAAGGAACACATCTGGTAACACACAGCTCATTCTTGGCGAGCATAAAGTTCCATCTGTAGGAGCAGACAGCCTCCCACACCCCACCACAGAGGCGCTCACTAGCCTTGGGCGTCTAGCCTGTCCTGGGTGTCAGCAAAGAACTTTAGGCGAAGCAGAGATTGGTTAAGAGAATAACTAAGGGGAAAATGGTTTCACGGACAGGGAAGAAGCATATAGGCTTTTGGAGCTAAGCAATCCGGTAAATTCTGATGACAGTTCTAGCTCTTACCAGCTGAAGGGCTTGTGTAAACCACTTACCTTCTCTCGGTCTGTTACATTCTCGATAAAATGGAGGCCATCATTTCTGGCCCTGTTCTCCACGAGGCCCCTTGAGTGCGCCATAGAAACACACTTGACTTTACCTCCGTCTTTGTGTTTCAAAGACCCTTCATTTTTTATCTTTCAGTCCTAAAGCTTGATGACTCAGCCTTCGCTGGCTGAATCTTAAATAAAAAGACAAGGACCCAAAGGAACATCTTTTTATTCTTTCACCAGGAGCACAAACTCTTCGGAGACGAGCAAGAGAAGGGAGAATGGGAGAGAAGCTAGGAAGCTGTGTTCTCATCCTTGAGTCGTCAGGAGGCTTTCAGAGAAGGAAGCCTTGGCTGGGAACAGTGGGTGATGGTCAGGAAGTGGCAAGCAGAGGGTCTAGTCTTTGGGTCTGTGTGAGCTCCTGGAGCCCTGGGGCTAAGCCGTGGTTCCTGCCCTCAGGAAGTCACAGTCTAGTAAGAAGCAACCCTTAAACAGAGACTTCCCGGACAGCGCGCTAAGTGTTGCAATGGAAGGAAGTGTAGGGACCTAAGAGAGCTGGAGGGTGTGATGCAGTCTGTCTTGAGGGATCCTGTAGGAGGTCCGAGTATCAGGACTCTTCCTTCCTCATCTTCTGCCCTGACGTCATTCCTCAGCCCGCAAGCACCCTTGCCGCCCTTCTCCCCAGTCCTGTTGAAACCACCCCTCCTTCCTTGTATATGCCTCTGGAGAGTGGGAAGGAGCAAGTTAGGAACAGCAAACTGCGGGGCAGGCAGCAGGGACCACATCAGTGCTCCAAAAACATCTGCCCAGAATGTACTGATCGCTTTCCGAGATTGACAGGAAGCAAGCTGGGGCCAGGACCGCAAAGGATGCTGTGGCCTTAGCAGGCAGATTGGGTGGGAACGGTGTGTGTGCCAAGCGTGGCATTCAGTCCTTACAGAAGTCTCCCAGGGTGAATATGAATCTGTTCTACATGTTAGAAAATTAAGGATCAGATGGATTCAGTCGCTTACTGCTTGTCCAGAATCACACAGCAAAACAGGACAGTGCTGAGGGGCACCTGGGTGGCTCAGTGGGTTAAAGCCTCTGCCTTCGGCTCAGGTCATGATCCCAGGGTCCTGGGATAGAGCCCCGCATTGGGCTCTCTGCTCAGCAGGGAGCCTGCTTCCTCCTTCTCTCTCTCTGCCTGCTTCTCAGCCTACTTGTAATCTCTGCCTGTCAAATAAATAAATAAAATCTTAAAAAAAAAAAAAAAAAAAAAGGACAATGCTGAGGTTTGAACTCATGTCGGCCTGACCCTAACTCCGGAGTTCTTTCTTTTGACACAGGGCGGAGTTCCCACCTTAATATGTTTTTCCAGGAAAACATTTCACATGAGATAATGCTTCTATAGGATTATTCTCTTTGATCCCTCTTTGTATTAAATGGCTCTTGGAGAGCTAACCCCAGAACAGAGACTCTTAACATTGTCTCCTTGAAGAACATTTGCATTTTAAGTGACAGACTCAGAGGCTGGATTTTTGACTGCCACCCATTCATAAATTGGGAGCTGAGTACACTTAAAAGAAAAAATCCTAAAGAAGAGAAAAACCAAGAGAAAAACGTGCCATCCATATGGAGAAATGATGTATGTTCCTAGAGGCAATCTGTACCATTTGCATAAAAGGAGTCGCACTAACTCAAGTTTTAAAACATTTTATAATGCTTAGAGAGGTGTCAGTTTTCACATCTTTTGAGGAAGATGGGGGCTGCCTTGCATTAGCATATGGAGCCTGCTGTAGCCAAGCAGAGTACTGTGAAAAATGAGGCTGGGGAAACCAGAGAGAGGGTAATAAGAATGATGAATGGCGAGGTTGATTTGGGAGGATTAGGATGGCTCTGGAAGAAAAAAACAGTTGCTTTGGGGGAGAAGATCTAAAATCTACAACCACCACCTCCCAATCAGACCTCATGTTTTCTTCAGGCCAGTGCCTATTTAATTTCACCCCGGCACTCAAGTCCAAGGGCTCCAAGTGCTTTCTTGTCTCTGGGCAGCACTGCGGCTATCGTACAGTTGAGAGGTCCTGGGATTACAAACGAGGTGGCTGGTCCCTTTTCGAGTAGCCTGGTGCTTGGCTCTTCGGTGGCTCCTGCCTCGGAGTCAGCCGTGCACCCAGCAGACCCAGCAGAGCACGCACTGGGGACCAGGCTGGGGCGCTGTCTCTGGGTTCCTTCACCTCCCTTCACCAGTGTCCTGGCAGGAGAAAGTTAAGGAGGTCATGGGCACAGGTACGGAGATGTGAAGATAAGGGTGGATGCGTAACGCGGCTCATCCTGGGCTGGGAGACCTGGAGCGTAAGCCTCGTGTCCTTATTGCCCATAATTAATAATTAGGGATTGTTCCTGCTCTCTCGGTAATTTTCAGTCAGCTTGTGGGCAAAACATGTCAACAAGGGTTCTTCTTCCTCATCCATTCCGACACCCTCATTTCACAGACAGGACGTAGGGACCTGAAGGGGGCAAGGGTTGCCAGAGGTGAAGTGCGGGTTTGTGACATGTCACCTTGTGCCCTAATATTGTGCTGGAGACTGGCATGCTCAGTGCAGGGGACTTTGGATAAGTTAAGCTCTTGGTCTTTTGGCTCCCCTTTGACACTCACTCATTGTTTGCTCATTAGGTTCAGAACTTAACTCCATTGGGCGTTAGTGATTTAAGATGCCCGTCACTGGCTGTGCTGTATGTGGCTGGTGAAGTTGAGATGAAGATGATATTCCTGGAAGTGTCAGCCGAATTCCTAGAAGCAAGGTGGTGCCTCTGGAAAATCTACCCTACAGTAGCACTTTTTAGAGAACGTACCCAAATAGTTCTAAGAACTGTAAATGGGATATTTTCAAACAGAGGAGCTGGGGAGGGGTACGGAGGGCGAGTTTGTGCACTGTATATACAAAATTGCGTATTAGGACATCCTGTACCCAGGAATCCTGATGGGTTTGGTTGATCCCCAGCATTTCCATTTCAGCACACAGAACAGACCACTTTGACCCTGGAAAACCTTATGGGAATGGTTCCTTAAAAGCCCACTGTAAGAAGCACTTCCCTAGGTAATCTGGGTTTTATTATGAGAAGAATTTTGAGAGAGGGAAGGACCAACCAAGGAGTATATGCTGGCTATGGACATCAAACACCGAAGTTTCTAAATAGGTAGAAATGAGGGTTTCGGTAGGTAGCACAGCGTTTTCTTACCTCAAAATCCCATAACAATGGAAAGAATTTCAAACATCTATTTTCTAAAAGCTCTCTTCATATCACAGGTTCTTTCTAAAAGCAGTGACTACCCCATTCATTACCTCGATATTGAAGGGTCAGATTACAGGTGCATTTTTTTTTTCAAAAGTATGAGATAGTGTAACATTGATCCCCATTTTTTTCATAAAAACAAATGTATAAATCATCTTTACCTGTGCCATCTCTTATAAGGCCTTTGCCATGAGGTTAACTAGCAGAGCTCTATCCTGTACAAAAGATTTCCATGGTTATTCCTCGTGCCATTTGAAAGTGTTATAGGAAGTTCTGTGATAGTTTCAGTCTCGCCTTTATAAAAATATGACCAAATCGGTTATAATCAGTAATACCTGTGCACGCTGGCTTCAAGTGCTTTGTGGCAAACTTGCCTTCAGTCATGCAGGAAAGGAATTCAGTATCACATTGTGACCTTGCTTGGAATCCTTCCATTATTCCAATCAAAGCTGCTTCTACCCTTCCTACCTGCACTTTCCATAGACCACTGTCGTCCCTGAAGGAGGAATTTGCCGTTCAGATTACGACTTGTCCCGCACATGTTCCCTTGAGTGCTCACCAAATAGTTGTTCTTTGGGTATTTAATTATCTAAACAAAATCTTGCAGGTAGCAGAAGCTGACACACATCAGGATCCTCGATGCCTTGATTTAACACTGTAGCAAATCTCCCATGTAATTTCTTCTCATACGAGGATCTTTGGGCGAGCGGCATTCATTTTTGTGACTCTTCTCACTGTATTTGCTGACAAAGGACTTTAATTTGTTGCCGTATTACCTTGTGTATTTTTTCGGCCATTTTTGCCAGGGTAGGAAAAACAAGTGTTTCCCTTCCTGGATTTTATTGTCTTTCATTTTACGTATGAAATCCCCGAAGGGGCTGCTAAACTCTTTTCACAGGGGTTTAGTGGAACATTGTAAAGTTCTACACGAACTTTCACAAGACTTTTTACACGTCACCAAAAAATGATGGAGGCTTGTCTTCATGCCCTGGTTGCTTTGTGTTTTTTTGTTTGTTGGTTTGTTTGTTTAAGATTTTATTTATTTATTTATTTATTTATTTATTATTTGAGAGAGAGAACATTAGAGGGGTAAAGTGAGAGGGAGAAGCAGACTCCCTGCTGAGCAGGGAGCCCAATGAGGGACTTGATCCCAGGATCCTGAGATCGTGACCTGAGCCAAAGGCAGTCGCTTAACCAACTGAGCCACCCAGGCGTCCCTGGTCGCTTTGTTTTTTATTTTTTTTATATTAAAGCTCAATCTTGCTTTATTTTTTTTTTATTTTTTAAAAAATTTCATTGTTTTTCCACTTTTGTGCTTTCTTTTTAAGCGTCTTGCTCATCATATGTCCCTGTACCTACGTTACATAGCGTCCTCAGTCGTTGAACAGACTTGGGGTGAAACTCTTCCTTAATGATAGTGGTTGTAAATCCATATTTGATTTTTTTTTTTTTTTTTTTTGCCAGCTTCCTGCCAGAGCTAATTAGGTAGGCATTTCTGTAGTGGAAGGTAGCTAGGAGGGGGCTCCTCTTGGAAAGAGAAGCATTGGCTCAGCTGTTTTCCTGCTGGTCACCTGAGCTCGTCTGTCTGGTGCTCGCAATCGGTTGTTACTTTATAGGACTGTTTTTTGTTTTTAATACTTTTCTTTGGAAGGATTTTTAGATTTACAGAAAATGTTATAAAAGTACTGCTGAGTCCCGTACCCACCCTTCCCCCACATTTAGTGTCCGGTTCCCCGGATGTTAATGTCCTACATGATAAGAATGAACCGACAAGCCCACATTGGTGGATCGAGCTTCACTGATCTGCAGGCTTTACGCACCTTTCACCAGGGTTTCCGTTAGTGATCTGTTTCCTCAGTCTCCTCTGGCCTCCGACACTTTCTCAGTCTTTCCATGCTTTTCATAACTAACCTTGACCGTTGTAAGGTCAGGCACTCTATGAAATATCCCTCATAATATTTCATTCACCATAAACATTGGTTTGTCCAATGTATTTCTCTCAAGATTAGAATGAGATTATGGGGTTTTTTAGAAGATATCACAGAGGTAAATGGTGTCCACTCCTAAGGGTATCACATTATTATCAGGAAGGACCTGATTTTCACATGTGGCATCACTAAGGACCCTAACTGTCTGTCCTAAGGCAGTGTTTGCCAGATTTCTCCACCATAAAGTGATTATTTTCCCCTTTCTTGCTTCATTTTTCAGAAGCAAGTCACCGCACCCACCACAAACTAAAAGTGGGGAGATTAAGTTCTACTTCCTACGGAGGGATGTGATCTACTACTAAGGGCTCTTCTGTAAGGAGATCGGCTTCACTCCCCCATTTTTATTTATTTATTTACTAAGTCATTTATTGATATCCACGACGATTCATATACATTTATTCTATACTTTGGGTGATCAGGCAGGACTCAGTTTTAAAGACATTTGTTCTTTTTGTGAGGGATATTTTAATAAAATATCGATATTAGATATTATTAAGTGCACTAAAAATAGATATTAATGATTGGTGGGACCATCACCCAGGCACACTGAAACCCTAGTACATCTCTAAAATGTGAGCGTGCCCTATCCTGCCTTCCACATTGACACAGTGACCTATGGGTACTCAGATGACAGGACAGCTCACTCTGTCCCTCTCGTGCTGCCTCTGTTACAACAGGGTGAGTTTTAGCAGTCCCCCCGCCCATAAGTACGCAGAGCCTAGTTATTCAACAAATACGTATATGATGTGTGTGCTGTAGGCCGGGCACTGCTCTGAGCACTCACGGTAGTGAGTGTGATTACATGGGCCCTGCTCTCCGTGAACTTATATTCTAGGGCAGAATCTATATACCAAAGAAAACAAATGGTCAAATTGGTCATTCCAGGTGGTCAGACATGCTATGAAGTAGTCAAAGCAAGTAGCAGAAGAGTGACGAACACTCATGATCCCAGTCTTTCTCTCAATAACCCACTCAAGTGACTCTGTTGACCCTTCTTGGGTCACATGCCCACGCCTGAACCCATCTCTGTGTTCTTAGGAATGGTCAGGAATAACTCATTGGTCAGACTGAGTCACATGCTGCTGCTTCTGGAAAATCGGGCGTGGCTGATAGCCCCATGAGAATCATGGGAAGAAGGCCAGGTGCAGGTCTGTGATGGGATGATGCAGGGTGTATGGAAAAGCGATAGTGGACCTCTACTGAAGGTGTCTGTTGGGAACCAGGAAACCAGCTGCCTTTCCCGGCGCAGTGATTCATACTGTGCCCACCTCTAAAGGCATTACTGACATTCCACCATATTGACCGAATCCCACTGGACTACAAACCCAACTGCTCCTCAACCAACTTTGTTAGACTCCCTCAACTAAAGATTCCTTGCTATCCCTAGAGGTAGAATCTGCTTCCCCCTATCCTCCCTGTTCCAAGATCAATAGAGACACTCCCCGGAGGGACGCTGTGGAGATTCTGTGAAATGTGAGTAAAGTCTTTATCATTAATTCCATAGAGAGGAAGAATATGGGGCCGGTGACCATCCACCGGTTGGTTGTCCACATGAAGACAGTACTCGTTGAGGGTTCGCATACTGTTTGCACTTCTTTGCCATTTCCGGCTATCAGGGGCCCATCAGGAATGCTCCACACATACCAAAGTCCAGTTCAGATTGATCGTTAACCCCATTTTAGAGCAAAAAAAGAAAACATGGAACATAATGCACATGAGAGGCTATAGCTAGATCTCCTCATGGATGCACGACCCTCGCAGCACTGGGTATTATCACGGGCGGCCACTGTCCCGCTGTCGCTTTTCCTCTCCCCAACCTCTCCCCCCTCCAGCAGGGAAAAATAAGAAATGTTTCAGATGACCGGACAGGAAATGGTAGGATGTAGGACAGGACCTCAGGTTCATGGACGGCCTTCCATGTCTACCTTTTCCAGACGAAGAGACTAAGCAGTCACCAAGTGTGGTCTATTCTCTGCCCCTTTCCTGGGTAATGATGCACTTTTGTCTGGGAAGAATTTTTCTTTTCTTTCTGGGACTTGTAAAAACCAAGAAGCAACGAGAACCTGTGTAAAAGGAGACAGAGAGTCACCACAGCCTTTATGGCTTGAGACCTGAGTTTCAGACACACCGATATTTAATAGCCGCTCCCGGTAATGGTCAGGACTGGGAAAGGAGAAGGACGAGAGCTGGGCTAGAATCTTCAGCAGCTGGTGTGGCGACAGAAGTGGATTCCATTGGCAGTCAACAGACGTTGACCCGGCCCATCACGATGCCTGCAAAGTGGGACCAACACAGGCCTTACATTCAATCGGGTTTTAAATAGAGACTGAGGGGTAGGGTCACTTTAAAGGGCATCCCACGGGAACAGAGTGTGCGAGCTCCAGAAACACAGGCGAGCCGAGCAGCAGTCTGCTCCAGCCTCTGCAGTGGACGCCTTTCTCTGTCTTGTCTCACTGATCCTCAGAAGCAGGCACGGTTGTGTCCTTGTGTCAGACTGGAAAATAGAGGTTCATATGCAACGAGTGATTTAGGTGACAGAGCCAAGAGGAAGCAGGGGTGAAATTTGTTTTGCTCCTGTGCCCCTTCTGTATCTGCTCAGTGTGCAAACCTGACCAGAAGCGTTGGTCTCACTGGAGAGCCCCTCTTTAGCCTCTCTCTGTAGTCTTGCCGGGAGGAGACTGTCCCTGGCGTGGCTTCTTCTCTGGGCTGTGCTGTCTGTCCAACCCATCCTACCCTTCTGCCTCAGGCTGTGAGCAACTGCCATCCGTCATTTTAAGTCTTGTTTCTCATTCCTCCTTCCCATGTAAAGACTCTGATTTCCTCCAGCCACCCTCGTTGTAAGGTGGCTGTTTTGTGAACTCAAATCCCAGATTTCTTTTGTAATTCGATGAGCACATGGGATGTCCCTTTATGTACATCAATATGGCCATCCTGGGCTTGACATCTGTGGGCAGTCCACAGACTGCCAGGTGGTCCTTTTGCAAATGAGGGGCTGTCTCCGTGATGCTAGGCGACTGAGCACGGGCCAGCAGCCGATAGGAGTTGGAGCTGCGACTGGCAGGCAGGTCCGGCTGCTCGTCCCTTTCGACGGTGCATTGTAATCCCGAGGATGACAAGGGAAGGGACTCGCGAGACTATAGTCCTCCTCCTTGAAATACCAAACAAGCCCCGAACAGAGGGAGCTTGAACTCCTTCAAGAGAAAATGACAAGCAGTTTTGGCCCTTAGACAAAGAAGAGGGGAATATATTTCTCCATCCTAAAGTCCACATTAATAGGGCTTTTAGAAATGATTTGCTGTAGACAGACAGAATGTGAGGATTATTGAGAATGTCATCGTCATGATTTCCATTCTTGAAGCAAAGGGCAGCTATTGAATACGAACTACCTGCCAGGCCCTCTGGCACTCAGGAAGAATAATAAGTCATGCTCCCTGCCAGCCCAGAAATTCACATTCTAGTGCCGCCGGGTGCAGGCATGTAAATAAATAATTACAAGAGTGTGCAATGAGTTCTCCATAGAGTTAAGTGCAAGAGTTATGGAGCACTGAGGAAGGGCCGAGCAACAGCCCAGGTGTTACATTAGGAGTGCTTATAGTGAGAATCAGAAAACCCAGTACACAGAGGCTTCAAATAAAATAGTGGGGTTTAATTCTTGGTTAAGAATTCTGGAATAGCTATGGACACTGGTGTGTAGATAGCAGTGTCTTCCCCTCTTCCTCACAGTCACAGGATGGCTGTCATGGTTCCAGTCATCACCTCTCTGTTCACAGCAGAAAGGTGAGTGGGTGGGAGGAGAATGGCACATTATCTGAACCTTATTTTTCAGGAGTCAAATACATGCCTCCCCATGTATCCGCCCTAATGTCCACATTGAGCCTGAATCATATGGGCCAATCCTGATTCTTACGGCCAACCCTCACTGCAAGGAGGTCTGGGGAATCAGGATGTAGGATCATCCTGATTAGCTTAGATCTTAAACAGATCATGATCCATTCACAGGAACTGGGGATTGCAACTGCAAAGTTAGTGTTCTGCCGGGAATGAAGAATGAGGTAGAGAGACAGAGCTACGAGGAGGGGACCTTCTACCGCAAGCAGTCAGGCTAAGATTCACGGAAGAGATACACATTTGAGCTCAGCCGTGGAGGCTGATACATTCCACGCATTCACATGGTAGAGAAGAAAGAAGGACGTTCTGGGGAAGGGGATAGAGCATATGTAAAGGCACCAAGTCGTGAACGATAGGTTCCAGAAATGCCAAGAAGTTCTTACAGCCTAGAGAGAGAACAGGGATTGTAAGCGGGAGCCAGTTCTCAATGGGCTTAACTACCAGGCTAAGGAGGGTTGTAGAAAATTCTGTGGGTCATAGAAAAATCAGGGCCAATCTTGAGACAGACCCATTTTCCAGATACCTTTGATCCCTGTGACGTAGAAGACATAAGGGCCATGTTCTTGTTCCCGTGGCACTTACACTCGGGCTCTGATGTCTTAGCGTTTGGGCGCCATAAGTTACTTTAAGAACCCTCCGGATTCTGAGTGCTTCATAAGCTGAATTTTTGACTTAAGCTTTTTCCATAACCTTGTCCTCATACTGAGGTCTCGTTTCTACCTTTGAAATGCTTTTTTCCTTGATGGGCGATAGAGCCTCGTGTTTTTTCCTTTAATCAAGTGGACTTCTGCTGTCTTCCCAGATGAGGTTTACGTTTCCTGGACAGTGATCCATTTCTGTCAGTTTCTCTGGCTCACTACAGGCTGACTCCCAAGTCTGCACGTCTACTCAACCTTCACAGACATTCCAGATGCAATCACATCCCACCCTTGGGGCCCCTGGTGCCTGCCAGCTTCTGCAGTCCACCTGGCACGTGACCCGGATGCCTCCTCCCCTGCTTCCTGCCAAGCCGAAGGCTCAGCCCCTGTGTCTGAAAAGTCCTAAACCGTCCTGCAGCCTCAGGATCCCAGGGATGGGCGAGATCCCTGTACTCGGAAAGGGAAAGTAGGCTTCTTTTATGATCCCATAATTCTTCCGTAAATCTCACATTCATAGCTGGGAATAGAGATACCTAGTGATACAGACATGAGAGAAATGCTACAGACCCCTAGTGTCTCTGTCTCTTTGGATTCAAATCCTGACTGCCCCCCACTTCCTAGCCATGTAACTTGGGGCAATTTGCTGGACGTCCCCCACCTGTAAGCTGGGATAAGGAGACTAATTACCTGTACCCGTGAGTGACGGCGTTAAATGAGCTCTGACAGTGACGTTTTCAGAGCAGTCCTTGGCGCATAGCAAGCATCCCGTCTATGTTAGCTGCTGATAATAATTATGATTGCCGTGCTAACGTGCCTCAGCAAGTGGGATACGTTAGGATGGGTTTTCTCCACAAGCCTTGGTAGACTCACACGCACTTACCAGCTCCTCGCAGAAGTCTATTTTGGGACATTTTCTCCAGTGTCACTCCGTCTCGCCTGTGAAAGCTTGTCAGCAGATGTCATCTACACCAGCAGCTTGCTGCCCCCAAGCCAGCAGTGATGGGTGATGCTGTCCCTCAAGGGACCAGGACATGACATTTGTCAGTAGTGAGGCAAGCGCTGATCAAAATTATCAGCAAGACTAACCCTGAGTCAGATTTTCCAAAGCAGGCATATGGTTTAGCGGAAGGATCAGTGCCCCGGAAGAGAGAACGTGGGCACGACTTCTCCCGCTGCTGTGTGACTCTGAGCAAGTTACTTTCTCCCTCTGGGCCTTGGTTGCTTTATACTTGAGATGGCCCTGACCAGAAACCAGCACTAACAACCTCCCTTTAACAACGTCTCCTTAAGGGAGCACATCACACCTGTAATTTAAAATGGACAGTTACTGAATATCCTGCTCTCTCTCGCAGTTTGAAGTTCCAGAGAGTCATATCCCTTGTGTCCATCTTTGCATTCACGGCCCCGCTTGGTGCCTGCTGCACAGTCGCTTGTTTGGAGGATTGAATGTGAAAACATCACACGCACGCACACACCAGCCTTGGCCTGATGTCTGGTGTATAGTGGGTATTAGATAAACACAGCTCTGATTTACTTTTTCAGAGCCAGCACAGCGGAATGCAGTATGCTGTGCCCTGCTCAGGACAAAACGGTAAATCTGGATACACGTTAAGTTTCTCCCTCCTCCAGTTTTTTGAGCCTGACGCATGCCCCTAGGTCTTCCTGCTGGCTCAGCACTTGGCAAGCACCAGGATCTTTGAGTGAGCCTTTGAGGGGGCTTCCCTGGCCCAGGACAGCCAGGTTGCAAAGGGTTTTCTCAAATCCCCTTGGCCTGCCGGTGATCCCACCATCTCCCCCTACCTTCCTTTACCCTGTGCTGCTTTTTCTAGAACAGCAGGCACCAGTGTCTACCCAGAGGTGATAGGCAGACCCAGATTCCCACCTGGGCACAGAGCAGAATGAGATATGATGAGATAAGAGGTGGCCTGGAGCGGGTTGGGGGCACCTGCAGACCTGGGTCCTCGTGGTAGCCTTGACCCGATCCAGACTCACCACGTGATCTCGGACAAGCCCCCTCCTCTGTAAGCCGCACTGCCCTCATCTGCAAAGCATTCTACCCATTGATGCCGTGCATGGCGGCAGGAAGGAGCCTGGGGTTTCGGGCTGAGAGCTGGCTTCATGTCTCAACTCTGCCGCTTACCAGCTGTGAGATTCAGATAAATCAGGAACCATCTCCATAAAATGGACAGTGGGATCCAAATGGGCTTAATTGGGATTTAATGACACAGTGCCTCCAAAGTGCCTGGCATATTTGTTTGTCCGGGGACCCACAGGCCAGCCCTTCCTTTTACTGAGTGTAAGTTTCTCCCTGTTGAGGAAGTTCAAGTTCCCTGAGTCAGATACACATCCATCAGCCTCCCTGCTGGCTCAGCACTTGGCAAGCACCAAAATCTCTTGCAGCAAAGACATGATCCCCACAGGGTGGGAGTGACATCCGCTCGCATGCAATTATTTTAATGCGTGGCCCAGGACCTTCTCGTGCCCAGGCTGGTGTATCCTTGGGGGGAGGATCTCTCCTCTCCTTACCCCTCGCATCCTTCAGAGGCAGAGGAAGAGAACGCACCCTGCACACTCCTCCCTTCCTGAAATGCAAGCGCCGCCGAGTGGTCTCCTCCCAGGGAGGATCTGCCGAAAGGAAGAGACACGAGGGCAGAAGGCTGGTAGGCAGGCTTCTGCCGCCATCTCTGAAGGGAGAAGAGAACCCCCAGAATTCGGGGTCACCTGACCTGCAGGCACTGGGCTGGGCATTTGTTTAAGCCTCTTAACTGCTTTGTGGAGTGTGTGGATTACTGGTTCCCACCTTGCTCGTGAAGAAACCGAGGCCGCAGAGAGTGAGACCAGCTGCCCAGGGACCTGCACAACTGAGAGTCACGGCCAAGTCGGCCTGACGTCCCCAGTTCTTGCTCTGCCATCACCCTGTGTTCCCTGTACCGTGAGAGAGGGACTTGGTCTCGCAGAACAGTATTTACCCAAACGGCTGCAAGGGCCTTGAAACCTAAGAGAGAGGGCCTTCCAGATCTTTCCAAATGGTGGAGGCCCAGTTCAGGCAGAATGTGGCTAAAGGAGGAAGCCAGGAAGGGACTGAGCTCTGGACACCCTGTTGCCTTCCTCTGTCTCAATGTCAACTACGCTCGTCCTCCCGACCATGGGAGGCAAGTGGGGGAAAGGCGAGAGCTAGTTTATTTCTCCTGGAACGTAACTAGGAGACGCTCCATGAACAGGGAAGTTTCGAAAACCTGGCTTCTCCTGTTCTCCCTGTGCAGACAGAAGACTGTGGGCTTTCGAATCAGGTCTATTTGAACTTAGACTTAAATCCCGGTTGCCACGTTTAAGAACTTTGTGGCCTTGAGCCAGTCATTGCTCCAGCTTCTTCATCTCTACAATTGTACTCCTTGTTCAGGTCGCTGTGAGGATTAAAAGGCCCCGACATCATGCTCGTGGTGAAGGGTCCCCCCTCCCCAGACAGCTCCCCGGCCAAGGGCACGAGCTGTCCCTGCTGGCCCCTCGCTTGGCCCCTCCCACTCCACCACTCCTGTCTTGTCCATTACAGTCCGATCATCTTACTCAAAGCCAGAGTTAGTCAATCCCCCTCCGGTAGATCCCCAGCACCACAGCTGAGCTCGGGGCCAGGTCTCCCTGTGCCCCTCTCACCCCCGCAGCCTCCTCTCCCACCCAGCCCACCTGGCCCCCGAGCTCCGGCGACAGCGCGTGAGCTCGCATTTTCCCGAGGGCCTTCCCTGCCCTGGACCATGCCACCACCATTGCCTCCGGGCCGGTCCCCTGCCTCCCGGGAACCTCTGGTTCGTCCTTCAAGCCCCAGGACGTGCATCCCTAGAGGCCCTGTTTTAGAGTCCCCCCTTTTCCCCGTGAGCCTCCCTCCACCATCACGTTCTGTGCTGTTTGTGGACACGTCCCTGACCAGCCGCCAGCCAATCAAGGGCGAGCACTGTCAGCAGAGCTCACTGCCCTTTCTCCCAACTTAATACGCTCCATGCACTTACTCGCCAGCCTTCATGGACGGCTCACTTCCTGCCAGACGCAACTTACATGCTTTCCGTGTAGGAACACTTTTTTTTTTTTTTTTTTTTTCCCTCGAGGCAGCTCTGTGACACGGTGCATCTGTCAGTCCTGGCTGGAGGCAGAGACCATACCAATTATTCGAACAGAGAATTTAATCTTTAAAAATGGCAACTAGACATAAAGTGTTGATTTGGTAATGAAAAAAAAAAGCAAAAATAGAAAATGGCAGGCAACATTTCCCATCCCTGGAGCCGAAGGAGCAGAGGGAGAGGTGGGAAGCATTACAAGTCGGGGCTGGCACCCAGGCCTTGGGCTAGGGGCAGCAGGCAGCTCCAGAGGCGGACCAGGAAACTCATCCTGAGTGTTGGAAAAGCTGCAAAATGATTCTAGCTGCTGCTACAGGAAGGAAGGGCCGCTGCCGCCTGGAAGAAAGGAGGTAGGGTGACGCAGGCACAGGAAGCACGAGGGGGCCGCCTGCCTTTTTCCTCCCCCGGACCCGCAGTCTCCCTCTCACAGCCTCCGCTGGCCACACCTTAGGGGAGGTGGCTGGCAAAGTAGAAGTAGGGTTTGCAGAGCCCTGACCTTATTGTCACCAAGCAGGCTGGGAGAGAGGGAAGCTCGCACGCTGGCACAGAAGGGAGCTGTTGCTCTCCGCATTTCACAGACAAGGAAACTGAGGCACGAGAGTAAGTCACTTGATCGAGAACAGAGGCAGGATCTGAACCCGCCCCGTCTGGCCTCGGCACCCTTCCTCTTCACCTGCCTACCGTAAATGGTGAGGGAATGAGTGAGCGAGTGAGTGAGTGCACGAGCCCACAAACGGTGCTTAGACCGGTGGCCAGCCGAGGCTGCGCACAAGCGCGAGGTCCTCCCTGCCTGCTTGCCTCCTTGTCGCCCTACCAGGTCATCCACTGGAACTCCCCCAAGAAGCTACGGGTGAAGAACAAGCACGTGGAGTTTTTCCGCAACCTCTACCTGACCTTCCTGGAGTATGACGGCAACCTCCTGCGGAGAGAGCTCTTCGGCTGCCCCAGTGAGGCTGATGTCAACAGTGAAAATGTAAGTGGCTCGCGGGGCGCAGGGGCGGCCCCCACACACTGGGCTCTGGACACACCCAGGGATGGACAGGACCCTGCCCTTGCCCTGGGCGTCCCATCAGATGGGGGACACAGGTGCATCAGCATCACTGCGGGCACAGAGCGGGGATGCTCAGCCTGGAGTTTCCAAGCAGAGGAAGCAGAAGGAGCCAGAGTTCCCATGAAGCAATAGATAGTGTGTCTCTTCGTAGCCGGGAAACTCTGAGGTCCTTGTGGACGTGGCACCCACGCGGGAGAGCCAGAGTTCGGTGCGGTCAGCGCGCGGGCGGCAGCAAAGATTTTCACAAGTAACGGGCCCCGGGAGGGTTTGCCTAGGCGAAGGAAATGTTCGGTACGTGGTCACAGGCATAGCTAGCTCCTGTGTTTTCCTGTCTCTTTGCTGTTTTTAATTTTTTCCTGCTGTATCTCATCAGATGTTCTTAGAGACCCTCTTTCTTTCCTCAATGGGAGTGGAGATATGGAGGCCCAGGGAGGTTCAGCGGGCTGCTCACAGCCAACAACGAGCCAAGTAGAGAGTGATCTCAAGCTCTGGGGAGCAGGAAATGGGGAAGACCGCATTCCGTGTCACGGAAAAGGCAGGGCAAGGCAGGCTGACCTGGGTTTGTCCAGTTACCAAGTATGTGACGTCGGGCACGTCACTCAACCTCTCTGTGCTTCTGCTTCCTCAACCACCGAATGGAGATGCAAAACTTAAAGTTGTGTCTTGAGGCTAAGTACGAAATTACATTTGAAGCACCCGGCTCAGCCTCTGCCGTGCGTTAGGTGCTCAAGAAGCATTTCCTCCCTTTCCTTGACCCTCAGTGTTAGACACAGAAGTAATCTGTTCATTCGGCGAACGTTCACTGAGGGCCTTCCTGTCGGAGCACTGAGCATTCACAGGTACAAAAGGACACCGGTCCTTGCGGTCGTGGTGCTAAATATGCTCATGGGGGAAACAGAGTCGGTAACTGTATGAACATTCAGGGGAAGTGATCGGCCAGCGGCAGGTGCTCCATGGCGGAATGTTAATGAGCAGCTGGGCTGCTCCATGGGTTTGCAGGGTCGGGGTGGGGAGGGAGCTTCTCCGAGGAGGTGATGGCCCTCTGAGTCCTGAATGACAAGAAAGAACCAGCCATAGTAGAGCAGGAGGTGAGGGAAATACAAATCAAAGCCACAGTGAGCTACCTCCGCTCGCCTGTTGGGGTGTCTGTTACCGAGAAACAGAAGAGGACGGGAGTTGGCGGGAAATGGGAACGCTGTGCCCTGCGGGTTCGATGCAGGATGCTGGGGCCGCTGTGCTGAACAGTAGGGAGGCTCCTCCAGAAATGACAGGCAGAACTGTCCTCTGACCCAACAGCCCAACTTTGGGGATGTATCCCCAGGAACTCAGACAGGGATCCCCAAGGCAGTGTGTTCTTTGCCACGGTCAGGGCCGCGTTACCCTTGATGGCCACAGGGGAGACAACCCCCCACCCATCCACAGATGAACGGATAAAATGGGCTGCATGTGTCCGAAGGAATGTTGTCCGGCCTTAGAGCTAAGGAACTCTTACCCTTACCTTGTGACAACTTGGGTGGGCCAGGAAGTTGGGGTGCTAAGGAAAGACGCCCGTCACCGAAGGGAAACAACCGCGCGAGTGCCTCACGTGAGAGGCGTCTGAAATCATCAACATACAGAGCTAGCAACAGAAGGCTGGTTACCAGGGGATGGGGAGTGGGGTCATGAGGAGCCCATGTCCAGTGGGTACAAAGTTACACAACGTAAGCCCCAAAGATCTGCTGTACAATGTAGCACTTGTCGTTAACAGGGTATGGTGCCTTTAAACGTTTTAAGAGGGTAGATCTCATGTTAAGAGTTCTGACCACACTCTTCATTCATGCACACAGAAGAGCCTAAGAAACTTTGGAGCGGGGGACGATGGATGTTTATTACCTTCGTTGTGGTGAAAGTAACATGAAAGTAACATATGTCCAAACTCACCAGATTGTTTTCATGATGTGTAATGTTTTATATTGCCAATTCTGCCTCAGGAAACTTGGGGAGGGAGGTGGAAGAGCAGGAAAAGTACATTCAGGGTAGGCGGGAGTAGCTAGTACAAAGGCCCTGAGGCAGATCAGGGCCCCAGTATGAGGACCTGAAGGACAAGCAGCGTGCCCCGGGGGCTAGAGGGGGAGGAGAACAGCAGAAGCCGAGCATCAGGAAGGCAGGAGGCAGGTTGGAAGGATGTTGTGAGCAGGTGAGCGAGTCAGAATTTTGTTCTGTTACTATTATTGTTTATGTTCTTGTGTTGGACATCATGAGAATTCTTTTTGGCTCCCAGTGGCAAGGGAGGGTGTCTGCGGAAGGTCTAGAGGACGCACTCACCTGGCCCTTTACCTGGACGACTGGCCCCAAGGCCACCATGCCCCGGTATTCAGCTCCCAGGCCCCAGTGGAGTCCCCTCGAGCTATGGCCCTTCCCCGCATCACCCTCCACGCCTTCGCCAGTAGTGTCTGCCCTTCTCCCCCACTGGCAGTGGAGGAGAGAATACCATTAAGCACTTGAACTCCGGCTCAGATTCTGGGAACCACTTAGAGGTTTCGACAAATGGTGTGTTCTTCTGGTTTTTCCTTCCTGCTCAAATCCGTATTTGCCATCATTGTCAATATCTGAGTGCCCATTCGGCACTTTTCCCCCAAACGCTAAATGAAAACTGTTCTCCTGCCTTTAATTTTTCCTGCGTGGAAGAGACTCCCATGAAAAGCCTTGGCAGGATGAAGCCATCAGTTAACTGTCCTCCAGGTGCACTGGCCAGAGTCTCACAAAGCGGGAGTCTCGTTAGATGTGACCCACCCACTACTCCTACTGCCAGCTTCCCCTGGTAGTGGGGACATCATCACTGGTTCTTCTCATCATCCGTGACTGCATTTATTTGCTCAACAAGCAAGGTGAATGCCCACCTTGCAGGGCACTGGGGTTGAACTTAGAGGCCGACCCCGTCCCTATACGGAAGTAGCTTGACACGTAACGAGTGTGAGACGTGCCAAGAGGTTGATCTTTCCGGGTGCAGAGAGGGCCAGGCATGAGAGGGCAGCCTTCTCTGAGCACTCACCACAGCTGTTGTCCCAAAGGCTCTGCCCTTGACTGTGTGCTAGCCACACCTGCCGCCTGTCCTTCCTGTGCATTTCAGGCTCATTCCCAAGGCAGGGCTGTTGTGCTTGCTTCCCCTCCGCCTAGAATACCCTGCCCCCAGGGTCCACAGGTCTAGATGTGGCATCCTCAGAAACTAGCCCTGCCCCACCGCTCACCTCCAGGAAAGCTGGGGGTCACTGCCACATGCCCCGTTTTCTTTTCGTCAGAGCACCTGCTACTATTCACAATTCGTCGGTCCGTGCAGCTGGCTCCTATTTCTTTTTCCAAATAGAAGAAAAGAATACAAGACCCTGAGAGACTTTGCCTGTCCTGTTCGCCCCTGGGGACTCCTTCCTGTAGCGGCAAAGCAAGCACATCCTAAGCACTTAACAAATACGTATTGAACGAGTAGGAGAGACGAAGGCAGTACCACGTAAAGGGCAGAGCAGCTGGAAAGCGGGGAGCCCAAGGAGAACATGCTGGTCGTCGGCGTCCTAGAGCACAGACATGTCGGGTGACAACGAATGAAGCTGACCGGAGGGGCCTTGGCTGTGCTTAGTTTAGACTTGACCTGTCAGCAGTGAGGAGCTGCCAAAGGGCTTTAATCATGGTCAGGTTGACATTTGAGGGAAATGACTCCCCGAGTGGGCTCTCACACGTTGAAAGGGACAGGTTAGAGGCAGGGAGGCCGGTTAGACCATTGCCACGTCCCAGGCAAAAAGCTGCTGGTGTTGGGGCTCTGACCCAGGGCAGTGGCAGCAGGGTTGGAGAGAACAGGTGGGTTGCTGTGTGGGTGCTAAGAACAGGGGGACAGGTGCAACTAGCCCTCAGAAATCACGAGGGCAGGTCCCCAGGCCTCCTGCAGCCAGGTTCCTCAGGCTGAGCCCACCCCATGGGGCAGGGGTTAGAGCCAGGAGAGTAGCTGTAACATTGGGTTCTGGAACTGTGTCCCTATGGGAAATTCCACACCCTGGCCCTTGGCAGCATGTCAAATGGTAGCAGCAAACATATCCGGAGGGAAAAGGTAAGGTCTTGGATCTGGGCCAATGCTAGATGCTCCCCGCTCCGTGGGAGAAGTTGGTTAGAGCTGTGACAAGTGCACAGAGGGCGGCAGTCTCGAAGAAATGAAGTCAGAAACTTCTTCATGGGGCTGCTGGTCCCAGAGGAGAAAGGTCTCCAAAGGCGGTATCTGCCAGCCAGAGATAGTTGTTCCAATAGTCACTGGCCACGGGGCTACGGATCCAGGAGGAATGTTGCCGAGTGAAGCCTGTTCTAGCGAGGGATGCAGGCAGTGGGGGACGGGGAACGTTCTCCAGCATGAGAAGCACCAGACCAAGCTAACATTCCAATAGCACACGAGGAGGGCATTTCACACACTAGGGGAGAGCAGGTGCATCACAGAGGACTTCCTGGAGGAGGTAGGATTTGAAGGCCAAGAAAGGAGGAATGAGGACATACAGAGCACGGGCCTAGAGGGAGGGAGTGCAGGGACAGCAGAGACCAGAGGAAAACAGGAACAGGGACCATTCAGAGGAAGGCAATGTGAGAACATAAACAGCTGCACAAGCTCATTATGATTATTTCTTCACCAGGGAGATGATGACGGTGGTGATGGGTGATGACAGTGGGCTCCCTCGTCATCACAGCTCACTCATTCCGGAGACGCGTGACTCAGAGAAGTCATGTGAGTGCTCCGAGCCTCGGGTCACCATCTTATAAATGGGGGCAGTGATGCCTTTGTCACAGTGTTCCATGGATGCTTTATGTTAAACCACCAAAAATGGGACTCGGCACCAGGAGCGCAGCCTTCCCTGAGGTGCATTTTTTCCACAGATCACAGTACCGAACCCATCTGATACTGGGTCCAGATCTGTTGTTCCATGAACAATCTTCAGGTTTGATTCACATTTTTCCGAGGCAGGCTTGGCCGAGGGGCGGCCTGCAGCGTTTCTTAGAGCTCGGTCTCTAAAGCGTTGCAGAGGTCAGCAGCTTCGCTCTGTACGACACGATCCCAATTGGATTTCCCACCAATTAGAGGCTCCAGGAAGGAAGGAGAGGCCATGGGGCTGACCTTGCTGCCAAAGAGAATAAATGAATGAATTCAGAAAGCCAGGGTGAAGCTATGATGGGAAGAGCAGGCCCCCGTTCTAGACTCTGTGTTCGGGGTTCTTGCTCTAGGACAAGATGGTTTGGTTTGGAAACCATGGTTTAGACTGGCAGTAGCTGATCCCATAATGCCCCTCCCTTTTCTCAGCAACACGGCCCCAGGTGTCTCCAGGGAACCCCGGGGCTCCACAGAACACAGGCGGATCATCACGGATCTTTTCCACCCCTAGTCCATGCAAAAATCCTTCCACAGAGTCTCTAACAGGCTTGCATCTGGCCTCTGCTGGAATCCTCCCAAGGACAGGGAGCTCATCACTTCTAACAGTTGACTCCACTGTTGAGCTCCAGATGCTCACCCGTTCTTCCTCATGTTGAGTGTAGTCTTCCCTTCCGTAAGGAATCCATTTCTGAGTCCCGACCTCTAGAGCGGTGAAAAATAAGGATGCCCACCCCCCACCCCACACAGTCTTGCAGGTAGGGTGGCATGTTTCCATACATTGGTTATTCAGAAACCTGCCGCTCTCCCTAAGCACTGTTTGATTAAGCCACGCTGTATCAAGAGTGCCTTGTTCCACCTAAGGGAGCTTTCCAGATAAAGGAAGCTCACCTTTTAAAATGCAGGGCTGCTGGAACATGCAGGTTTTAATCAATTTGGGTGGGAATCTTGGTAAAGGACATACGCTTCCTTCAGTAACCTAAGTATACAAAACTCAGTTTACCGTTTTCAGTGAGTCAGATTATGCTGGCTGGGCTGAGGGGGCAGGAATTGGCCAGAGGAAGGAGGATGTTAGTTGTCCTAGCAGGAAATGGCCTCGGACTCTCCTGCTTCTTCTGCAGATCTCTTTTCTGACAGCTGTCGTTTTCAGTTTCATCAGCCCTGAAACAACCCTTTCTGGGCTCCCCTCCCCGTTCATCCTTCCTCTGGCAGCTAAAGATAGAAAAACCAATGGAATGTAAGTCAGAAAGACCCTGAGTAAAAGAATCATGCGTTGTCATGGTAGAAGTTAAATTATGAAACATAGCAGACAACCAAAAATGTGCAAAAAAAGAAAAGAAGAACCAACAAAAGACTGGACTCCAGTGAGTTTTGACCCATCTGTGGAATTGTAAGTCAGTGGACGGTGTCTGCAGATGTAGCGCTCTCTTGGCCCATGTCTGCAGCAGACATCACTAATCAGTGGCCCCGCCCCTTCCACTTGGCCCTGCCCATTCCATTCGGGCTCCACCCCATCCACGGTATCCTTGCCAAGACAGCCTGCCAGGAAACCAGAACCAGTCTCCGAGTGATGACACAGGAGACGCTGGAGCCTGTTGAGTCTGTGTCCCTGTGCCAGGCGTTTGTCATTCCAGTGTCTCCTAGAACAGAGACAGCTCTCTTTGTCGCTTCAAGACCTTCATCTGCTTTTTTGAGCCTCTGCCAATTGGGGGTTTCCTGCAGGGAAAGAGAAGAGGAAGTGCAACTTTAATCCTCACCCCAATCGAGGGAGGTAGGCTTTATGAGTTGCATTTCACAGATAAGGAAACCAAAGCTCAGAAGGGATGAGTTACTTGCTCAAAGTCAAACAGCCCCTGAGCGGTGGGCCATGATTGGAAAGCAGGTCTGTGTCACTCAGAAGTGATGAACCAGGGCCGTGCTTCCCACGTGGATGGAGCTCTGGATATAAAATGAATATAATAAGAACTAGAGGTTATTCAGTGATCATTCTAGTGGTTGTCACCATTCCTTACTCTTTCACAAACCCTGCAAGGTAGTTATTACCTCCATTTCTAGAGGAGGAAACGGAGGCTCAGAGAAATGAAATCATGGGCCTGGGTGGTGGCAGTGCTGGAACCTGTATGAGTGGTCTTTCTTTCTGCAAGTATTTACTTTGTTCCTTGATCTCGCCCTGCAGTACCTGCCCCGTACCCCAGCATCCCTGTCTCCCGGGGCTCCTGACTTTATGTTTCTGCATAGAACATCCACTCCTCAGTAGATCATGTCTCTCGCTACTAGAAAGGAAGCTCGGTGACTGCAGGGAATTTTATCTGCTTCATTCATCAGTGTATCTCCATGCCCATAAAAGATGGCCTGGCACCTGCTAGGCGCTCAGTGAATTTGGGTGAACACATGAATTATTCTAAGTCCTTTCCTTGAAGCATCTGTGGAGTGCTGGAAAGATCCCAGTCCACGACATCAGAACACCTGGCCCGAGGACTAGATCTAGGACTACAGGCATAACGCTCCTTCCCATGGCCTCAGTAGTGTCATCTGTCAAATGGTCAGTGAGTAAGCCCAGTCCAGACTGTCATGAGAGTTGAGGGGTTAAGGCGTGCGGAGTGCCGCCCATCCTAGGGTGCCTGGTTCTAAGAGTTGGCCAGTAAGCTTGTCCTGCCCCCTTCCCTTCAGCTGCTCTGTGGTTCCCCCTTGCCTCTGGAAAGAGGGTTTCAGACTCCCTCATCCAACACGGGTTTTGGGCAGCCTGCACAGCACGTTTCCTGGTACCAGCACCATCCAGACAAAAAGACCACAGCGTCCCTGTGGCTCAATTAGAAGTTAAAAATAAGACATATAGAAGCAGACTCTAGAAACACGTTCCGGCATGGGGACCAGATGGCCCTGTGGAAACAGCTGTATCCCGGAGAAACCTCAGAGAAAAAGCAGAATGCGTTATTGTTCTCACGTGTGGGCTGCATGTCACCCGTTCTTCAATCACGCGGCGGGCAGCAGAGCCCCCGGCTCCAGGGGCCCTGCACGGGCGCGGTTAAGTTCTAGAGCCTGAAGGAGCACAGCTTGGCTTGGGAGGCCAGGGGCGAGGATAAAGGGAGGAGCCATGCAGTCAGGCCACTCAGGGGATGTGTCCAGGCTACGGGCACGCCAGCGTGGCCTGTCTGCTTTGTTTCCGCTCCAGCTTGCACACATCCCTCCTTCACACCCCTAGGCTCGGGTTGTAATCCGTCCACACACGCCAGGTGCTTCCCCTTCGTGTGCTTTTGCCTGCAGCAGCCCCCTGCCCTCTTCTTCTGGCAAACTTGTCCTCCACGAGCCAGCGCCTTGCGCAGTGTCTAAGAAGAGGACGACGGCTCTGGGAGCAGGACTGCCACACGGAACATCTAAGCATTACTGAATATGAGAATTCGGAATTCCTGCCATTTACTTAGACTCTTTGTGCCTCAGTTTTCCTCTCTGTAAAGTGGGAACCACAAGTAGTCCTGTCTGAGTGGGCTCAGTGAAGACTAAATGAGGCGGGACAGTGTGACACACAGCTCCTGCCTCCCTCCCCACCGTCATCAAGTCTTGTTGGTGTTACGAATATGTTGGTGTCAGGGACCGTGCCGCGCAGGCTTCAGTATTGTCCTTGCTGACTTGTTTCTTTGTCTCCCCCCCCCCAGACCAGATGAACAGTTTAAATGTAGAACCTGCGGTTCATTCCCCAATCCTAGCATATACCTGTCCAGGTGGTTTAATAAAGCAGCTCACCTGCTCCCCGGAAAACCACAGGGAAGAGCGCTGAGGTGGGTTTCAGGAGAGATGCGTTCGAGTCCCAGCTTCTCTGAGCAAATCAGCTGAGGGCACTAGGGCAGCCCTGCCTGTCTCATTCAGATAGTGGGAGGAACAGATGAAGTCCTAGGTATCAAGGCGACAGAAAACTGAAAGTAAATGTAGGGAGTCTCAAGCAGGATTCTGGAGTGTTGCTGTACCCACCAGATACTTCCACCCCTGCTGCTGAGGCATCAGAAGGAGAGGTATCTTAAGAAGGAGTCGACGCCTTGCTTGGTCTGTTGTACCCTGTCTTCATCATTCACCGGCTAGAAGAGGCAAGTAGGTGTGTTAAAGTAGCACAAGCAATTTAAAATGGGCTCAGCATGCTGGAAGGGTTATTACTCACATAAGTCCAAATGGGCGTTTCTGATTGGCAGGTGGCTTTTCTCCAGGTTCAGTGACCCAGACTCCTTCCATCTTGTGGCTCTGCCCTCCAGGGAGCCTTGGACTCCATCCCCAGATGCCCTTGTTCTGGCCAACAGAGAGGAGTGTGCGTGAATCTGCCTTGAAAGTGGGGCCTGTAGTAGTGAGAAGCTGCCCAGATTCCACTGACCAGCCTTGGCCATGCAGGAAGGTTGGGAAGGCAGCCTGGCTGTGCTCCCAGGAAGAGAAGAGACCCTGAATCTTGGTGCATGCAGAAGGTCCCCATCACTGGGGAGGACACATGCATTCAGTCCCCTGTAGACATAGAACCATCTAGCATTAGACCTGGAAAGAGCCCCAGAGATTGATTAAGAAGGCATTGTAGTGACTTGGTCTCATACAAGAATGAGGGGAGATACAGGTGGAGGTAGTAGCTCTGTTCGCTCATCGTGTGACCTTGAACAAGTGGCTAAACCTTTCAGATGATGAATGCTTTCATCTGTAAACAAGGCAGACTGCTGTCCCTAAGCCGCAGCGTTAGTGTGAATATTCAAGGAGAAAATGCTTGCAAAGCTCCCAGCATGTACCCTGACCCTAGTGGGGCACTTGATCCTTGAGAGATCTTTTCGGAAACCCGAACCCCTTGTCTTAGCAATCGGAGAAATGACTTGCTAAGGTCACATGGAGAGTGAGTGTCGGAGGGATCCGGTCTCCATTTCCGGTTTTCCCCATAACCTCTCTCCGTAGTTTTTCCTGACTTTGAACGGAAGTTTACTGGGCTGGAGCCAGGGACGTGCTTCCAACCCCTCTGAATACTCCGGCGTGACCAGCCATCAACTCCGACAGCTCAGAGGTCAATCCAGGCCACTGTCCTTAAGGATGGGAAGAAATAAATGCAAACTGCTTAAAGGACCATTTTCCCTGGAGTCCAAATCTCCCTGTGCCTCAGCTGGCTGCCCAAAGAAGCAATTTAGCAAATGCATTTTATCTCAGGAGAAATCTGTCTTTTGTTTCTGTGACTTGCTTCTCAGGAGCCTACCGCTCCCCCCGTGGCCACAGTATGGAGTGCCGTGGAGTTCAGCCCGGTTAATGAAAGCTCTCCCTCCCGCTCAGCATCTCCCTGGAGAAATCACCCATACTCTAGGTGGGAAGGGGGGCTCGTTTTTTAAGGCGGCTTCAGCCCTCCCCCTGAGATAACATCAGCCTTGGCAGCCAGCATGAAGAAATCCTAATTTAGAATTTGAAAAGGTACATCATGTAATCATAACATCGCTTGGGTTTTGCGTAGCACTTTACAGTTTGCAAAGCACTTCTACACACATTAGCTCCTTTGAGCAAATTGCAGGGAACTCGTTAAGGACAGAAAAGTAGAAAGGAGCCAATAAAATTCATCTGTGAACCCGCCAGTCAGAGAAAAGCTTTGTTAACATTGTAATGTGTTCCCTTTGGTCTCTTTTCTATGTGGCTTTTTGTTTGTTTGTGTCTTTGCTGTATCAGGATCTTACGGCAGATGCATTTTTATGGGCTGCTTTATCATGGAGCGTTATGCCTTCCACTGTCTCTTTGATGCTTGCATCCATCCCGGAGGAGCAGAGTCCCCTCACTGCAAAGATGCCCGTGGTGTGAGGTCCCAAGACTGGCTTCTCAGCCCGGAACTGCTTCTTCCTAGCCGTGTAACCGGCAGATTACTCAAATCCTCTGAGCCTCAGTTTCCTCCTTTATAAAACAGAGGTGTGTGTGCTGAGGGATTAAATTAATAAAGCAACCCACCTGAATGCACGTAGCACCGCACCTGGCACAGAGCGGGCGCTATATCCGAATCAGCTGAGCGAAGGGACAAACCGCCACGTTGAGAACGATTGTAACACTAAACTCAAGGAAGGCATCTGATCCAGGGTGCCATGGATTTTGACATCCTATGTCGGACATCATAGCTGATGTGTTTGCCACGATACCCGGTGTGGTTGCTAGATACAGTGTTCCCCAGACCCTTCCCCTTCAGCGCTGTGATGGCCACAGGTGACCTAGGGATGTGGATGGCACTGAACCACAGCATTGGTACCTGGAAGTTTCTAGAGGCTACTTATCCCCAGGACTGCTGATCGACCCTCCCGACCAGGTCAGGCCATGCTCTGGGCATTGTGGAAGCACTTTCATTGGTCACTCTTCCTTTTTTAACACGAGGACATGGCTGTGAGGACATCTGGTAGGGGCCTGGTGGGCACACCAGGGCACAGGGTGCTCTAGATGTTCTAGGTACAGGAAATTGAGAGATGACTAGGATACAGCTCCTGCCTTGAGGAGCCCACTGTATACGGGTGCCTTTCAGAAAAGGGCTCTCGGAGCTCTTTACCTTGGAACGTTGTTTTTTCCGGACTCAAGGGTATGTGCCTGCATATATAGAGAGAAACCCCTGTACACACAGATGCATTTCTCATGTTCTGGCCACTGATTCCCCCTCTCCCATGAGGAGGATACCTACTCTTTCAAGGCTCATCGAGGAAAAGCCCCCCCCCTCCACGCACACTTCCATACCCATCTTCACATGTCCCCACCCCCGTCTTCCCTGAACCAAAGGCACGCACTCCTGTCACCTTAAAAACAGCACACAAATGAAACCACCCCCCACCCCGCTGAAACAACCCCGCTTTTGCAAAGAGCTTTGCAGATGTTTATGCTCTGAAAGGGAATAATTGCGAGTGTTCTTTTGCAGTGTGGGCGAAAGGGAAGGAGGGTATGAGTTGGTTGAGTTTCCCATTACAGGGAGACATTGTGGTTTCTAGGTATATTTGGGTTCCTCAAGGAGGAGGATGTGGGGAGTGTGTCCAACACTCGTGAGACAGAAACGCGATCCAGGCTCAGTGAGCTCCTGCCTTCCCTGCCCTCGCCCGACTGTCTCCTCCAGGTGGCAGCTGAGGACAGAAAGCAGCTGTCCAGGGACCCCTGGGTGTCTTGCTCGTTAAGCGTCTGCCTTCAGCTCAGGTCATGATCCCAGGGTCCTGGGGTCGAGTCTGGCATCAGGCTTGCCGCTCAGTGGGGAATCTGTTTCTGCCTCTCCCTCTTCCGGCCTCTCATGTTCCTTATGTGCATTCTGTCTCTCAAATAAATAAATAAAATCTTAATAAAGGAAGGAGGAAGGGAAGAAAGAAGGAAAAGAAGGAAAGCATCCTTGCAGGTGCCTCCCCTCCCTAACTCTGATAACCGCTGTGGCCACAGATGACGTCTGCTGTGTCTTTAAGCCAAACACCATAGTCCGCCCGTGCAGGATCTCTCGGCATCCTCCGACAGCCCCCTGGGTCGTTCTGTTATCATCCCCATTTTACACCTGAGGAAGCTGAAGCTCAGAAGGGTTAAGCACCTCACCTGCTCGCCCAAGACTGTACAGACGAGAGTGGGATAGAACCTGTGACCTCAGCCACGGTGCTGCGTGTGCTTCTTGACCCGAGACTGAATGAGCATCTTTCCCGGAGAGGTAGCTCAGTGGTAGAGGCACAGACCCCAGTTCGACCTCCCTGAGTGACCTCAAAATCTTGAGGCTGCTTTTCAGCTGTCAAATGTGGCTGCACCTGCCCCACTGGAGGGCTCCAAGGAAAGAGGTCACGCGTACCTTGCACCTTGCCGGCCGCGTGCTTGGTTGCTGTCCAGCACGTTTTCAGCCATCACAGACCCTTGAACTGCAAATACAGGAGCAGATAATAGGCTTAAGGATGATCACCCTCCATGCATAACATTAGAGGATATGGAAGGAAAATCAGGCAGGCCTTCCAATGGTCACAGTCTTCACGTAGGTATTTCTCCTGTTCACAGCACATGAATATTAAGCATCTGTCATGCCGTGGGCACGGTGCTAGGGGCGATGGTAAAGTGTCACCGTGTCTCCAGGAAAGTTGCCCTGAAATAATTTGAGTTCGAACTGACAAGTGCTTTAGCGGAGTTAGGAATTGAGGGCTCTTGAGTCAGGAGAAGTGGACCCGCTGTAGCCGGCACGGTTAGCAGAGGTGTCAGAGACGGACTCGGTGTCATCCAGGCTGAGTCTTGAAAGGTAAATAGAAAGTGTCCTGGTGGAGAAGAGCGGGTGAGGGGAGGGAGGGACGTCGAGAGGGAAGAAGTGTACAGAGTCGCAGAGGAAAGGAGGGAAAGGCGGGTTCGGGGAGCAGAGAGATCGCTGGTGCAAATACGGAAGACACGGAGAGATCGCTGGCGCGAATACAGAAGACACGGGGGAGTGGGGGCGCTGGGTCAGAGAGAGAGGGTGTGATTGTCAGCAAGGATCTGGGTTTAATCCCGCAGGTCAGAAGGGGTCGTTTGGCTCCTAGAATGTTAAATGGAATGAAAACTGCAGTTTCCTGGCCTTACATGAGTCACACCGTTGGCATAATGGGAGTCGTCAAATAGGCCAGGACTTGAACTTCAAAAACTGAAAAGTCTCCCTGATTGCAACGGAGTTAACCATGTTAAAAAATCTTCATAATGGGCAAGAACATCTCCTCGATCACTGGACCTCCACAGGTCCCCCCTCCTTACCCCAGCAGCATTTGGAAGTAGGTGGGTATATTTGGAGTTGTACAAGGCTTTCTGGAGAACGCTACCAGCATTTAGTGGGCTGGGGCCCAGGAGGCTAACTGTTCGGGGAATCTGTGGGACAGGGCACATTATGAAAAACTCCCTGCACAAATACCAGTGACCCCCCCCCCCCATCGATTATCTATGGCTCCAATACTGTAAAACCTCAGTGGGATTCAATGAGAAGTGTTCATTGAGGAGGCAGGCGTGCTGAGCTTCGCCCGGCTTGCTCCCGCACCTGGGGCAATTGCAGAGTTTCTGCTCGCCTCCAGGTGTGTCTCGTCTTCCAACAGGCCACCCAGGCATTTTCTCATGGTTCTTCTTGAAGCTTAGTCTCACTATGAGGCAACGTTGCTTCCCTACCATTTTATTTGCCAAAGCAAGTCTCACGACAGAGTAGAGATGTGGGAGGAGGTCAGGAGTCGAAGGGATTATTAACACAGTAACGTGCTGTCACTCACATCTTGACAAATAAGGCCATAGCTTAATCTAGCTTTATCTACGAAGGCAATGGTTTTTGCTGAGACAGGATCATACAGAAGTGAGTTAATATAATTCTTGTTTACTACACTGTTGGCTTGGGGATTTAAAATATGCATACACCTTCTTCTTGGAAAACTGCTCTGTTACCCTCAGTTACGTGAGTATCTCTAACCATGAAAACTGTAATCTACATCCAGCTATCTGCCGTCGTGTAATGGACTAGGCTGATGTCATAGAAAAAATATTAGAACGAGCCATAGGACCTTTGGCAAATTCAGCTGAAATATAGTTTGCATATAATAAATTCACCCATTCTAAGTGTATAGTTTGTTGACTTCTCACAAATGTATACCCATGGAACCATCACTGGAACCATGACCTAGAACTTTTCCATCCCCCAAAAAAGTTCTCTCCTGCTTCTCCCTAGTCTATCCCCTCTGCTCCCACACATCCACTGATCTCATTTCTTTTCCTGTTGAAGTTCTTTTACTGTTTCACTGCAAATCTTCATCTATGAAACCAGCCCAGTCACCCCTGCCTGGGAGGGTATGGTGGAGTTGGCATGACATGGTTGTGTATCGGGCAGCTGTACATCCTCAGATCTGGATATTGTGCATCTGCGTCTGCCCGTGTCAGATGCTAAGTCCTCAGTTCCCTGCTGACAGGTTATCCAGCTCTTGCACTGGTTGGGGTAGGAAGGCAGGTAGAGCTATGTAAAGAACTTGTTCAGGCAGATTAAGAGAGCAGGACTTCCCAAGAGTTAGAAACAAGAAGGAAGAGTGGATGCCAAAACTCGGATGAAATGAAAGGAACAGATCTTTACATTTTGTTTATGGGTTGGTTTAGTCTTTCTCTTCAATACCTGGTGCAGAGATTGACGTCTATAGTTCTAGATGGGAGAGAGAACTCATGCAAAGGCTCCATTTGGATTTTGGTACTCTGTTCCCTGTTATGTGGAATTGTACTGGGTCACCTACCAAAGTGTTTTCTTGTTTGTTTTTAAGGAGTTTGTGGTTGCTTACATATTTGTCAATGGTGACCACCATCATTCTCAGCTCAGAGGAAGCTTGCTTCTCAGATAGAGAGGACAACTGCCCCTGCCTTTTTAAAATTAAATGCAGAAGAAACTAAAACCAGTGATCCTGTTCTCCCACGTTTGACCCATCAACAACGTCCAATGAATAACTGACTCAGACAAGGGCAGGCTCCTGGCTCCTTGGGGTGTCCCTTCTTGGTCCCATACCCCCTTCTCCTACATTTCAGCTCCAGAAGCAGCTCTCTGAGCTTGATGAGGACGACCTGTGTTATGAGTTCCGGCGAGAGCGGTTCACTGTCCACCGAACCCACCTGTACTTCCTGCACTATGAGTATGAGCCTGCTTCGGACAACACGGATGTCACCCTGGTCGCTCAGCTCTCCATGGACAGGTAGGCCGACGGGTCCTAACCTCCCCACAGCCCCACCCTGCAGCTCTACACCCAGTCAAAGGGAAAAAGGAAAGATGGCCTGACAGCCGTAGGCTTGGGTCACACTCCTCTCCAGCCCTGAAAACAAGGGCTCTTGTCTTCTGGTGAGGGTGGTGGTTTTGAGAATAAAAGAATTGATTCTAAAGAATAGAGCTCTACTCAGACTACCTCAAGGAAAAGGGGGGTATTATAAAGAGACCCATATTCTGGAATCACTATCACTGCGGGAAAGCAATTAGTTTCTTTTTCTTACTGTATTGATGCGACAAACATCCACCAGACCTTTATTTGGAAGTACTGATGAGATCCCTGTCCTTATGGGGCCGACAGTCTAGTGCATTGATTGTCCACCTTGGCTGGGGACATACTGAATCACGTGGGGGGGTCTTAAATTCACCTTCGAGCTCCATTGCAGACCAGTTAAGTAAGAACATTTGTGTGGTGGAGACCTTGCATTGTTTCACACTTGGAATATGCAGCCAGAGTTAAGAATATGAGTATAGCAGTATGAACAGCAAATAGATAGTTGAGTAAAATGATAGTAACTGTGATAAGTACTTTGGAAGGAACTGAGACTGAAAATAACAATGTCAAGAGAAGGACCTTCCTTGGGAGATGTGGTCAGGGGAAACCTAAGGAGGGGACATTTCTGCAGAGACCTAAAGGAGGAGAAAAGGAGTCAGGAATGTGAATTGCTGAGAAAAACAAAAACAATTCCGGGTTGGTAAAATAGCAAGTGTAAAGGCCCTGTGGTAGGAGGGGGCTCGCACATTCAGAAACATGGTAGAAGTATGCTGAGGCATAGTAGCAGGGACATGGCATGAGATGAAGATTACAGAACATTTGAAACCCACCAAAACATTTGGATTTTATTCTCAATGTGGTGAGAAGTTATTGAAGACATTTACACAAATTTATATGATCCAATTTATGTTTTTGAAACCATCTCTCTCACTGCCAGGGGTGCGTGGATTCAAAGCCCCAAGGTCACTCACTCTGGGCTGTACTTTTCCATACCTGGTGTCCTGGGTGTCTCCCTACCACCTCGGCCCACCGGCTTTCTCTTTGACACATGGCCCACAGGGCCTTCCCTACCCTCAGTTTCCTTCCTACCGTTCCCTGTCCACTCCCACAATTAGGGAATCTGATGGGCTCATTCTCACTTAGAGTCATCTCAGAGATGCCTGTCCAGCCTCTGGCTGCACCTGCAGGGGCCTGTTTCCGTGCCTGTGGCGTGCTGAGAGCGGTACCTGGCATGCTTGTTAAGTGTGCAGCAAATGCTCGTTATTTGCGGGGGGTGATTAAGGCATGGGCAAACCAGTGCGGGAGCAAGTCCTCGGACACGAAAAGGTTCACTTGCAGAAAGGGGTCTGGGAGCTGGGAAGAGTGCGTGGAACCTTGCGTCCAGAGACATCTAGGAACGAGTCACACAGAGCGTGGCCAACGGAAGCAGACTCCACGCCTTGAGAGTCCCACTGTGCGTGGGCGGACACTTGCTTGTGGAACTCAATGGCTCCATGGGCTGGGGGTTTCCTGGAGGTTCGTAGGCCTCAGGACTCCTGTGCAGAAACACAGAGAACTTGGAGAACGTAACAGGTAGCAGGCAGAGATGAGCTGGGTTGAAAGGGAAAAACCCAGAGCTGTCCCGCACCAGCCCTGACCTAACCTGCCGTGTGACCTCAGGCAAAGTCTTTCTCTTCTTGGGGCCTCGGGTTCCGGATCTCCAGCATTCACATGACCACTCTGGAACTACTGTGTGAGCATCTATAACTGTAGTGTGCCGGGCTCTTGTGAGGCTGGGGATATTTATAAGAAGACCCTGCTTTTGCCTTCAAGGAGTAGAGAAAGCGTCTTCATGACTCGGTGTATTAGTTGTCTGCTGGAGCAGAACAGATTGCCACAGATTTAGTAGGTTCAATAACTTCGGTATCTTGCAGTTTGAGGGGTGTCCAGAGTCTGGCGGAGTGCTAGCAGGGTCTCCTGCTCAGCTCCCAGGACTACCATCAAGGTGTTGGCTGGGGGCTGTGATCTCACGGGAGTCAGGAGCCTCCGCAAAGCTCACTCGGCTTTTGGCAGAATTCAGTTGTAGGACCGAGGTCCCCGGTTCCTCGCTGCCTGGTGGCTGGGGTCTTTCTGAGCAACAGGAGGCCATCCTTAGGTCTTCGCCATGTGGTCCTCTGACGGCACAGCAGCTTCCCTCTTCAAAGCCAGCGGGAAACTCTCTGCAGTCTGTTCTATCCCGTGATCCACGGGAGCCGCATTCCGTCCCATTCCCGGGTCCGGCTCACACTCAAGGGTGGGGTTGGACGGGTGTGCATGCCACCGGGCAGCCGTTGTGAGGGCTACCTTGGAATGCAGCCTGCCACAGACAGGTAACAGGTTCTTACTCTAGACAGATGCTGTGGGAGGAGCCCCCAGCCCTGCTGGGCGGTGGAGAAAGGGAGAGACAGGGAGTGGGTCCAAGGGGAGATGTTGCAGCATTGTATTGGAGGCTCAGTAGACAGTTGGTAGGAAGCACACAGGGAGAGAACAGGAAGCATGCGGCATATTCAGGGAACAAAGAGCCCCCCCCCCACCCCGGCCTGCTGGGAACACACAGGCTCTGGTATGGTTACAGCTTAAGGCATGGGGGAGAAAGAGGGGGACAGATGGGATTACAGAGTGCAGTGGGGAAACCAGGGCGGATAGCCCCCCACCAGTTCAGACTCCTCAGTGAGGCTCCATAAAGGACTGAGCTAGACCAGAGCCCGGAGTCACCCCTAAACTTCTGTGTCCCTTTGACCTCTCACCCAGGCTTCGGTTCTGGTGCAGACACCCCCACCCCCACCCCAGAGCAGCACTTGAGCGAGTGACCTGGCCGTATCAGACCCCTCTTCCCATTTCTCTTCCCTTCCCCTCTATGCCATTTCAAATGAAAATAAAATCCGGTCCTTGAGATTCATGCTGACTCATGGTTGAGATTAGTCTTCTGTTCTCCAGACAGCAGTGCAAGTGCCCCTCAGACCCCTCGAAATGGATTATCTGAAGCTCAGAGATTATAGTCTGCCCAGATGAGTGAGTTCCAGATAATTCCAGCTTCTCACCTCTTAGAGCACCCCTGGTTTTCCTTGGTCCCGTTCATGCCTCTTGTTTGTATGTTTCGTTTATTAACAAGATATGCTGAATCAGGGTTAGTGGCCAGTGGATACCTCCAAACTCAGGAGAAAGTGAAAGAGACAAATCCGACATACTTTCTAATCAGAATCAGGTGCCCTGACATTGAATAACTTGGACCCTGGAGTCAGGCACTGTGGGGTCTTGATGGCTCTGCCACTTCTTGGCTTTGACCTTCGGGCAGATCAGCTCTCCAAGCCTTGTTTTCCTCATCTCATAATCCGGGAATGGCAATGACAGTGGCTCCCCCCAAGGTTGTTGTCATGACCAGAAAAGTTCACGCATAGCTGGGACTGAGCCCCAACATACAGTCCGAGGCACCCTATCGTGTCATAACACCGTTGGCCCAAATCTTCATATTTGTGGTACAAAAGGCCACTAGAATCACAGAGAGCTCTGGGTTCAAATTCCACTGGCTCCCTTCCTCCTTGGCTGGTGATCTTGGGCAAGTCAGTAACACCTTTGGTTATCTTTCTCCTCATACAGAGAGTTAAAACCTATTTGCCCCCTAGCGTCCTGATCAGGTCAAATGAGAAGCGGTCTGGGAAAGCCCTTGGTACCTATTTGCATTCAGTGAATAGGTACAGATCTGAAAACCTTGACCGCACGTGGTCGGTATTTAGGAGAGGGAAAGCGATATAGGAAAAAAGAAAAAAAAAAATCTGGATTCAAAGTCTGGCGGCACTGCTTCCTCGCTGTGTGGATTTGGGGCTAGTTACTCAGGCCTCTTGAGCCTCATCTGACTTACCTGTGAAGTGGCAATGATACCAGCTGGGTCACAGATCAGTGTCTGGGTTTTTATAAAATTAGAGGTTCTAAAGTGCCAGCGAGTGGTAAATCTTCAACACATTCTCGCTTCCCTTCCCTTGCTGCTTTTAATCTCTGTGCTAGCTATGGAATTTGCAATCTGGAATGCACAGCAATTAGAAAGGTTTTTAACTTATTAACATCCCAAATCCATCCTTCTGTATACAGTTGCCATCAATAAAGATCCTTTTATTGGGGCAAAACAGAGCCCCGCCTCCTGGTGCCGACTGGAAGCATCCTCCCAGCCGGCCAGGGCTGCAGGACCCTCGGCAGGACCTTCCGTCCCAACCCGCTTCAGAGAAAACCCTGGCCGCTCTCGCATCTGCCACGGACGATAAGCACAGAGGCCTTCGCTTCAAACCGCACACGTCCCCAGCATGGCAGGCACACAGTTGCCCCCCTAACGCGCTGTGACAAGTATTTCGATCCTGACAATACCCCAGAGAGCCCAGGGACTTCCACACCCTAACGAGAGTGGCTTAGCGGGACATAATAAAAAATCATCGAGCCCTACCACAAGCTGGTGGAGACGGTAGGAATCCCTCCTTCCGCCCCATCCTACACGTCCAATTACAGTGCGGCAGGCTGACTGGTGCCTGTTGGATTGATTTTTAATTGAAAAAAACATTTCGGGTGTGTTTGTAAACCTTTGAGTCAGAAGTAGGCCCTGCGTGAATGCCACAAAGAATTAGGGGAGCCAGTGTGCGGGCTCCCGTGCCTGGCTCTCTCTAGAATTCTGTTCAGAAAGAAGGACCCCGGAGCTGGCTCCTCCCCCAGCACGCGGGAGACAGCGCTCCCATCCCAGCAGCTGCTGAGAACGGTTGATAGGGACAGGGGGTTGGGGAGGGCTGGCCAGGAGGGCTCTGGGTCACAGCGTCCTTGCCACCTGGCCGAGGGGCTCTTGCTCTCCTGCATTCCTTTGACAAAGTGCAACTCGAGAGACTCAAGTGGCTGATGGGCTCTGTTTTCTGTGAGTGGAGGGGTCATGGGGCCCACGCTTCAGATCACACAGGAGCGTCTTAGAAATTCAAATTCTTGGTCACACCCAGCCCTAGCCAACGGGGACCTTGGGAATCAGTGCTGGAGTGACCTTGGGCGTGCTTCAGTTTGGAAAAGCACCGTTCTAGAGAGTGACAGGGAACTTATTCTCCATGTAACAGCCCAGTGATCTTCTAAAACTCGATTTTCCTTGACTTACAGTGGGTGAGGTTATAGCCCAATATACCTATCATCGGCTGAAAATACATAAGTCGAAAATACACTTAATGCTCCTAACCTACCAAGCATCCTGGCTTAGCCTCACCAACCTTAAACGTGCTCAGAACACTTACATCGCCCTCCAGCTGGGAAAATCATCTCAACACAAAGCCTGTTTTATAACAAAATGTTGACCATCTCACACAATTTATGGAATGCTTTACAGAAAGTGAGAAACAGAACGGCTGTCTGGGGGCAGCGTGATGGTTGGTGTATCTGTTGTTGAGCCCTGTGATCCCGGGACTGACCGGCATCACGAGGGAGCGTCCCGCCTGCATACGGATGGCCTGGGGGAGAAACGCAATTGCAAAACACAAAGCGCGGTGTCTCCAGAATGCACATCACTTTTGCACCGTCGTAAAGCTGAAAAATTGTTAAGTCAACCCATCGTAAGCTGGGGACCGTCTGAATCTAAGGTCACCATCTTTAAAATTCTCCAGTGATTTCTCATTGCAGTTAGAATGGTATTACAGCTAGGGCGCCTGGGTGGCTCAGTGGGTTAAAGCCTCTGCCTTCAGCTCCGGTCCTGGGATCAAGTCTCCCATTGGGCTCTCTGCTCAGCAGGGAGCCTGCTCCCCACCCCCACCCTCTCTGTCTGCCTCTCTGCCTACTTGTGATCTCTGTCTGTCAAAAAAAAAAAAAAATGGTACTACAGCGGTCCACTATGGCCTTCCTGCTTCCCAACATCTTCTGTCCTTCTGCCCCTCCTCACTCGCCTTGTCTTCCCTCTGTTCTTGCTTGAACGTGCTATATTCAGTTTCCCCAAGGGCTGCTCTGTCTCCTTCCTCTGGGCTGGGTCCTTCTTCTTATATCCAAGTCTCAAATTTGGGACATGGCCTTCCCCAGCCAGCCCTCAGGGTTCCTCCCTGCTTCCTGTTCCGCCCGCCTTTTTAACCCTCCGCCCCCTCGGAACATGTCACGGGTGGATCCGTGTCTTTTCCCTCCACCAGAAGGAAGCTCCAGAAGTTCAGGAACCTTGTCTTTTTCGTTCGTCCAAGGACCCAGCACATACACCGGCACATCGTAGATACGTAACAAGTATCTATGGGATGCGTGCATGTTTGAAAGGCAGAACTAGAACCTAGGGAAGGAGTTACAGCTGCCATATGTTGAGTACCGGCTGCATAGCTCGCTTCGTGCCCGACACTTTATAGAGAAGCTTAGTTAAATGGGCTTGTCAGCAGGGGCAAGCCCCCCTCCCCCAACATGAGTACCGTTTAACACCTGTTTGTGTCCTGTGTGAAGCAGGTCACATGGCCATCCCAGAACCAGCAGGGGGGTATCCGCAGAGGCTGTAGACTGAGAGAGAGGAGTGATTTGTAGCCATTTTGTCATCTACGGAGCTATTACTGTCCACGCTGTGCATGCATAGAAATGGAAGCCCGAAGAACCGTCATCTCTTGCTCGGGGATGCAGACACAGCTCAGAGTTCAAACCCAGTTCTCTCTGCCCCAAGAGCCCACCGTTGCACCTCCATACCATGCAATCCGCCTTGCTCTCATCAGCATCAGCTCCCTTGTAGGGAGGGAGCTCCCCATCCCAGCAGAGGCCGACGGGCCTTCTGGAATTCCTTCCGACCCAGTCTTGTAGGTTTCTGACTCGGCTGCCTCCCTGCCCGATCCCTTGTTCCTAGACAGAGTGCCCGAGCCTTCCTGGCTCAGCAGAACTCCCTGGGGTAACGCTGGCTCCTGTCTAGACCTTTCTGACATCTCTTTGGCCCTTCTGTAGCCTTTGCCCTCCTCTGGGCAGCATGAAGCTATAGTGGGCCCTCCAGGGACTCAGAGAAGAGCATGGGCCTATGGGTTGGGACCGTGAGTACTAGCACTCAGTCACCCAGTGCTCTTCAACAAGCCGTGCCCCGCTCCAAGGCTGAGCTTTTTCATCATCCCGATGGCATCATCCGACCAAGAAAACCTCTACAGTTCTTTCCAAACTGAAAATTCCGTCCTTTGAGGATTAACCTTTGTCTCTTGAAACCCTGCCCCTTGTCCCCCGTCCTTGCTGTGCGGCATAAGTTATTGTCCGGTGTAAGAGACCAGAGAGCGACTCAGCCCAGGACTGCCCATGGAAGGAGCCACACAGGGTGACCTTAGGGCACAGGTGTGGGGAGACACAGCCAGGAAAGGGGTTAAGAAAAGGGCGGGTCTTGGAGCCAGTTCCCCAGAGAGACTGAGGAGGAGGAGGAGGAGGAAGGAAGGCACAGAAGCTGACCCAAGGGAAGAACACATTCATGTCTGGGGAAACGGGCAGCGGAGACAAGATCCTTGGGGACACTTATCCCAGGCTGCCCTGTAGTTCATACAGAATACCGGTCTGGGGTCTGGGCATGGGGATCGGCCAGACGTGGTGTCAATCCAGCTGCCCCGCTGAGTAGCTACGTGACTTGAAAGAAGTCCCTTCACTTCCTCGAGCTTCCTTACCCGGAACCCAGTGACGAGAATCTCAAGTTCATGGAGTCAGCGTGAATGTTGACTGGTAACAGTGGAAATGCAGCCGGCACGGCAGCCTCCAAGCAGCAGAGAGGTGGTAGGGATGCACGCTGTTGCCCTCCCATTTGTATATGTTGTCCTCATTACGAGAAACCTCAGTCTGTCGCTGTTGTTCAGGTCCCGGCGGGAAGCTTGGTTTTGAGGAAAGAGAGGTCAGTAAGCTTGGGGCTGGTGGCAGCCCGGCAGGAGCGGCTGGGTCATCCTTACTTGTGGTTCGTGAAGGTTCCACGGGACATCTGGCCCCATTTCTGGGAAAGCCCACGTGGTCATGACATTTGCCACATCAGAGGCACCTGAGAATCATCGGTATCTGTGTCTCTGTTCTCACGTTATGCCCTTGGAAGAGCTTGGAGGAAGGGCTTGCTTCCCTTGCTTCCCTCTCGGAAAACTCAGACACAGACTCAGAATCCCAGGCAGCGGGGGCCCCACCGTGGGAACTGGCCTCTCTTCCCGCCGGACACGCGTGCCTCCCACCTGGGAGCTCTTACAGCCACACGTTCAAAGTCATTCCTTACCTTTCACTGCCCAGCACTCAAAGGATTTGTACGAGCAGCTGTCCCTTCCGAACGCACAGTCCCCTCCATTTCACAGATCGTGACAGTGAGGAGCTGATGGGACCACTCAGAACCCCAGATCCGCGGAGCCCGGCAGAGACCCGGGCCTGCGGCAGAAGCCGCACGCGGACTCCGGGGAAAGCACGCCTTATGGAGAAGGCAGACAGCCTCTTAGAGAACTGGCTCCGGTCAATTTGATTAGTACGTGTTATAAAGTAGGAGACATGGAGGGCATTTTCCCCTGATGAACATCTTAAACCTCCTTCATGAAAGAGGAAGCAACTCCTGGCAGGAGCAAATCACAGAATTACTGAGAGGAAACTCTGAAAGTCCATCGAGAAAGCCATTGACAGAAGATAGGTGTGCCCGTTTTTCTTTTGTTTAGAAGCAGGGAAATGCATGGAATCTATTTCCTGGTAATTGTCCGAATAAAGTGGGCATTCCTACCAGGAGACCGCTGATTGTGTACCTCTTGCTGGGCAGGGGAAAAATTGAAATAGGCTTTTGCTGTTTCTTAACCATAGATCTGATCTGTCAGGCACTTCTAATGCCTTTGGAGGGAAAAGAAAAAATCTTCATAGATTTTCTGTTGAAGCATTTTTGTAGAATCCTCTCCATGGGAAGCACCTTTGTTGTTTTTTTTTTTCCTCTGGGCTTACTTCTTCTCCCCCCGCCATAATCCTTGGCACGATGCCTGTCCTAGAGCCTCGCAAAATTGGCCAGGGCCGAAAGGGGCCGAAAGGGCTGTGACAAATGAAGATAGCATCACGCCGGGCGCACTTTTGTCCCCAGCGACCGTGCCAAACGCCCAGCATGTGTTTCTTCTCACTGTCTCCAAGGCCCCGTCTTTGTGCTCATCTGTACAGGTCTGGTCCCCGTCCAAGGATCCAAGCTGACCGGACATCTGGCTCCCCAGTTTCTCCACCAGGGAAACGAGGGAAATGACAGCCGTGCACCGGGTTGTTGGGGGAGTCCTGGAAAGGGTCCGGTGCACCGTTAATGAGCTGATGATCATAGTTACCATCGCTCGTGTTTTAATGCTTCTTGTAACGTAGGGCCTCGGTTGGGTTAGATCTTCTGTGGCTGGTTGCTGCCTTAGCAGAGCCCTGCAGGGGCTTTATGTCTTTGCTGAGAGAGGAGGAGAGGCATTAGGTGTTGTGACCCGGGAGGGGACCCTCACATCCGTTAATGTAATCATCCCCACCCCGGTGCAAAGAGGAGTCTGAGAGGAGAAGGCTTCCCGTGGGATGCGACTCTGTCAGTACCCCCACCTTCATCTGGAAGCAGATAAAACAAGAACCAGCCAGGTAAGTGCTTACGCCGATTTCAGAGATAAAGGAACTGAGCTTTGGGGATTGGCCCCCGGCACGCAGTGATGGATGGATGTTGGAGCAGGGACTTGGACTTGGAGGGGGCTGACCAGGTGTGTGTGGCAGTGGCGTTCACCCTGGGAGGCTGGGTGAATCTCACGTGGCCCGGGTCCCCACGGCTGGCTCAGCTTTCCTGTCTCCTGCAGGCTCCAGATGCTCGAGGCCATCTGCAAGCACTGGGAGGGACCCATCAGCCTGGCCCTCTACCTGTCGGACGCCGAGGCCCAGCAGTTCCTCCGCTACGCGCAGGGCTCCGAGGTGCTCATGAGCCGCCACAATGTGGCCTACCACATCGTGTACAAGGAGGGCCAGTTCTACCCCGTGAACCTGCTGCGCAACGTGGCCATGAAGCACGTGGGCACGCCCTACATGTTCCTGTCTGACATCGACTTCCTGCCCATGTATGGGCTCTATGAGTACCTCAGGTGAGGGCCCAGGGGACGCTGGCTCGGGCAGTGCTGGGACCAGAACGCTCCCCGGGATCGTCCTCCTGTCCCTGTCTTCCCTCTTAAAGATGGGGCAGCGGGGACCCGGTTGGGGAGGGCGGGGAGGGGACCCGTCTGCATCCACCCAGAGAGAGAGCGCTGCCCGCCGGGTTCGGCAGGGCCATTGGGCAATCTGGTGTCCTTGTTTTCCTGACTAACAGGCCAGAACCCCACTTTGCATACCGAAAAGTTAGAAGCTGCGTGTGGCCTCAGACGCGGCTCTTCCGCTCCTGGTCTAATGCTCTCTAGCTGCTAGGGAAACATGTCGTCCCTCTCCCGGTTTTGGATCAGATGACCTGCATCTAACCATTCTAGAAAGATCACTGCCTATTCTGTAAAACAAAGCAATGTGACAGTGAAGGCCAGCGTTTATATTGAAGTGCCTTCTGCGTGCCAGGCACGGTTCTGAGTGCCCGACTAGCAGGAGTTCGTTCCCACCCCCCGCGGTCCCTGGGCCATGCGCTATGATGGTCCTCGTTTCCCGGATGGGAGTGTGTGGGGCTGTGAGCCCACAGTTACACACAGACTCACGTAGGGGCCGGGCTCAGCCAGTCCGACTGCAGGGCTGTGGGCTGAGTCGCCATCCCGGTGGCCTCGGTGACTCTCCAGTGACCGGTCCCAGCTCTGCTGACGTGGCGGGGCCGGCGTCCAGCGGCTGGACAAGACATTTTGCGCGTGGAAGGCCGGATGGCTGCATGGGGAATAGCATTTGTTATGGTTCAACAACCAGTCTGGGCTGAGAGGGACTGCTGAATTCATGCAGCCCGGAAGTCCCCATGTGGCTAAACTAAAGTCACAAGTTGTAACTCGAACTGTAAATGGTCAGGCTTCCCCTACCCCCATCCTTTATTGCTGGCATCTGTCGGCCTGAATTCTCTCTGCTGCCGGTGGTGCTCGCCTGGATCCCGGTACTGGGAGAGGTGATTTGTGCTTATTAATCATCCTGCCGGAGCCACACGTCAGTCCCAGAAGGCAGGCAGGGCTCCCCCTTTTACTGTGGGCAACAGCGAGGCCCGGAGCAGCAGAGCCCCCCACTCAAGTCCCCACGGCTATGCTCCAGGAGTGGAAGCAGAGTCCTGGCCCGCAGGCACCCAGCTCCGTACTTGCCTGGCTGCTCTGGGATTACAGACCGTCCCCACAGGGCAGGAGTAACATTCTTTCTCTCCCGCTCTCTTGCCCTCCCTCCCTTTGCGTGTGTGTGTCTGTGTGTCTGTGTCTCTCAGTCTTTCTCTTACTGTCTCTGTTGCTCTCACTCTTAAAAAAGATCCTCCTCCCAAAGAGTTTAAACCTTTTGTCCCAAAGCTACAGCACAGGTGCCATTTAAGTCCCTCCCCGCCCTGCTCCTCGGAGCAAGGGAAAGCAACGTGCATCTCTGTCCACATTTTGGCACCGGGCCTCTTTCCAGGGTTATCTTGGGATTTCCTAACTCCAGTCCCTGCCCTGTGAGCAGGAGGAGCCCCTTGCAGCCTCTCTCGTCCATGACGTTGGGGCAGCATGCTTCTTGGTCAGGGAGGATGGGAAGTGTCTTCCCAAAGAGCATGGCCTGCGCTGCCCCAACTCCTGGTGTGGTCACAGGGCTCTGGCCAGCGATCTGTCCTCCAGCTCCTGCTCCCGCTGCAGCGGGGCGTTGGAATGCCAGTGTGTGTGGTGAGGGTGCCCCCGTGTGGCCAGACTGTGCTTTTGGCACCTGATTCCTGGAGATTCCCAAGCCCCCACAGCCTGCAGCATCACAAGCTCTGGGAGTCCCCATGCAAGGATGGCAGGGGGTTCCCAAAGGAACAAATGGTGGGGGCCACCCTCCACCAAGAAAAGAGAGGCTTGAGGATCAAACCGAGGCCCAGGCCTCTTCACCTAAGGGGCTCTTCTGTAGGAGCCCCCGAGGGGCCTTCCTTCCAAGGAGTTGGCGGTGAACCAGCCCTCTCCTCAGAGTCTGTGGTCTGAACCCCACGTCCAAGCCCTCTTTTATTATTTTACCTCCTGGGTCTAATGTAAAAAAACATCACACAGGAACAGATTGTTTCTATGTTCTAGTCCTATGTTTTATTGATCAAAGATGCTATTAATCTCTAATCAAGACCTTACTGAGGAGGCGCTAACCAGCGGTGCCGGTAATTAACATGTTCTTAACACAGACTCACCGGGGGCTTGGTCAGCCTTTGCCCCTTGTTATAGGAGGGTGCGCAGTTCCCCTCGGGGGGTTCGAAACATTGCACATTGCTCCCAGAACACTACTGCTCTTCACAGTCCCTACAGAAGTCCAGAGACCCTACCTTGCCTGGGAAGAAAAGATCTTGTCCAGTCTTTTTTTTTTTAAGTTTTTCATTATAATTCCTGTATCATTAACCTACGGTGTCATATTAGTTCAGGTGTATGACATAGTGACTCAGCACTTCCATATGTCACCCGGCGCTCATCACGGCAGGGACCCTCCTTCATCCCCATCACCTGTTTCATCCATCCCTCCCCCACCCCCACCCCCCACCCCCCGGTAACCAGCAGTCCATTCTCTACAGTTCAGAGTCGATTTCTTGAAATCTCTCTCTCTGTTTGTGTTTAACTTTGCTCATTTGTTTGGTTTCTTGAATTGCACATGAATGAAATCATACGGTCTGTCTTTCACTGACTGACTGACTTTGCTTAGCATGGTACCCTCTAGCTCCGTCCAGACCGCTGCAAATGGCAAGATCTCACTCTTTTTATGGCTGAGTAGTATTCCACTGTATATACACACCATAACTTCTTTATCTGTTGATCTCTTGATGGACACTTGGGCTGCTTCCATCACTTGGTTGTTGTAAATAATGCAGCTGTAAATATCAGGGGACCTGTATCCCTTTGAACTAGTGATTTTGTATTTGGGGGGTAAATACCCAGTAGTGCGATTGCTGGGTCGTAGGGTAGCTCTGTTTTAACTTTCAGAGGAACCTCCATGCTGTTTTCCAGAGTGGCTGCACCAGCTTGCATTCCCACCTAACAGGGCACAAGGTTCCCCCTTTTTCCGCGTTCTCTCCAGCACCTGTTTCTTCTTGTGTTGTTGATTTTAGCCATTCTGACAGGTGTGTGATGACATCTCATTGTGGTTTTGATTTGCATTTCCCCAATGGTGAGCATCGTTTCATGTGTCTGTTGGTCCTCTGGATGTCTCTTCGGAGAAATATCTATTTGTGTGTTTTGCCTATTTTTTAGTGTGGTTATTTGATCTTGGGGTGTCAAGGTGTATTGTCCAGTCTTTGTAAAGTACACATGTGGAAACAGACCAGAAGCCCTGACTTGCCCTGACTTGCCTATCTAGAACGAACAGACCTTGTAACTTTCCTGATTCTTCTTCTGTCCGATCCTTAGTACCCATTCGTCTTTTCTTTCATCTAGTGGGTAAACTTTTCTTTCTTTTCTTTTTTTTTTTCTAATAGATAGGAGGGCTTCTTCTTTTTTTTTTAAGATTTTATTTATTTATTTGACAGACAGAGATCACAAGTAGACAGAGAGGCAGGCAGAGAGAGAAGGAGAAGCGGGCTTCCTGCTGAGCAGAGAGCCTGATGCGGGCCTCGATCCCAGTACCCTGAGATCATGACCTGAGCCGAAGGCAGAGGCTTAACTCACTGAGCCACCCAGGTGCCCCCAGTGGGTAAACTTTTATAAGGTACCTGCTACTCGTTGTCACCGTATCTGTGAACCGCAAAGATCGGACTGGCAAATTCCAGTGCTTACAGACCAGCAGTAATGACAGTTCAGTAAAGATGCACATTCTTTAGGTTCTGCAATGGGGCGGGGGGTGTCCCTTCCCAGTGGGATCCACCTAGTCTGGGGGTGGGGTTGGGAGTGAGAAGAAGGGATGCCCTGAAGAAGACAGATCCAAGCGGAGGCTGAGTTGGAGTTGGCCGGTAGAGGTGGCATGTTCCAGGTGGAAGCAGCTGTCCGTTCCAGAGGTGCAGGGTGGCCGGGGCCTTGATGGAGAGAGCCGCGAGAGACGATGTGGACAGAAATGTCAGCTGGCGTGGGTCCCGCAGGACTCCTGATAAATATATAGAGGAGTGTGGGCTCCGTGAGGCAGGAGAGCCGTGGAGGAGCCCCAGGAGAATCGGCAGATCAGATGTTCCTTTTGGGAAGATGATTGTAGTTGCTTTGCGAAGGAGCAGAATCTCAGCAGGGCCAGAGCGAGGGGGAGAAACGAGGGGACTGTTGTGCTGATCCAGGGAGGGTCTGATGCAGGGTCGGAAGCAGAAGGTTGGCAGGTAGATGGACCAGTGGGAGACTCGGCAGCTGAAGTCAGGAACTGTCTGCAGAGGTGTGTGGACTTTGAAAGGGAGGGTGGGAATCTCTCCCAAATGCTGCCACCTGACTCTTCCTGGCAAAGTCCGCACCCTGAAATCCGGCCTGCTTTGGCCCGCCTCTCACGCCGGCCGCCTCCTGCTCTGCTGTGTCCATGTCCTTCCTTGACAGAGCAGGCTTTCATGGCCTTGACTTTGAGTGTTACAGTGGACAGGACACTTGCTGAGACCCAGGACTCCTGTTCCCGCTCATGCTGTGTGCCGTAGTGAACTGTGTGACTTCCAGCAATTCTGTTTTCAGCCCGTTTCCTCATTATCAAGTGAAGAAATGATCTTATATCAGGAGTCATAAATGCAGATGCCCGGAGGGGTCAGAACCTTAGCCCAAAGCAACAAAAAATGCTGAGTAGGAGTCTCTAGAGAGACTATCGCTCCCATCTGAGGCTCTTAGCTTCTCTCCACGCCAAATGTGGCATGATAGCTTTGGGGGCAGTGGGTGGCAGGGCTAAGGTCTTCATATTTTTCTTTCTTTTTTTTAAGATTTTTTTGATATATTTTAGAGGGTGGGAGAGTGTGCGACTGGGGATGCTAGGGAGGAGAGGGACAAGGACGAGCAAACTCTGTTGAGCATGGAGCCCACAGCAGGCCTGGATCTCATGAGCCTGAGGTCATGACCCGAGCTGAAACCAAGGGTCGGATGCTTAACTGATGGAGCCACCCAGGTAACCCGGTCTCCGTATTTTTCGAAAGGAGCTGGATACTTGGATTTTTGTGTTTTGATTTTTAAGTCAACAAGTAATTTAAAAACAAAACAAAACACTCTCCAATCCCAGACCCATATTTCTTCAGGCTGAAGAGAACCTCCCAGCCCCATCCTGTGCCAACAGTTTGTGACCTCTGACTTAGAGAATTCCTAAGCACCAGAATTCTGAGAACAAGTAAGGACTAGGATTCTATCAGAAGCCCCAAAGAAGCTTGCACTGTTCTTTTCATATGAGGATAACCATATTGGCTTGCCATTGGCTTATGGAAAATTCTCTTCCAGCGAGTGGGATGAGTATGTTTCTGATCCAAACACTAAAATTGGATGTGCTTCGTGACCAGTAGTATATCGTTAGTCTAGGATGAGGTTACGGGTATGGTTTGCCATGAGTGTCGTAGACCCCAACAAGGCCTATGAACCCCTCTAGAGACCAACTTCTCCAGCAAAGATGCCCAACAAAATGCCATATCCAAATTCTGTTAAAATGGACATAATATCACAAATGCTGGTAGTTACAGTTTTTTGAGCCCTTAACTTGTGCCAGCTGCTTTGTAAAAATGACCTCTGTGGTTCCACAGAGGTAACTCTGTGAGGTACCTGTTGGAGGTAACTGTTAGCACAGGTGGCCAAGCCAAGGCCCTGGCGAGGTTAAATATTTGTGTCAGAGGGGGCAAGTGGGCTGCCCCCCAGGACAGCCTGCTCGCTTCTGGAAGGGGCCAGATCACTCTCAAAACCCCAGGACATGGGAGCAGGCTGACGGGCAGCCCTCTCCCTGGACCCCCGCCCCCACAAACAATCATATTGCCCTTCCGGGGTGGGGGCACTTGCTTTCCCCGAACAGTTCAGCATCAGCGCTCCCTTGGTGGTTGCTCAGCAACCAGCTAATATTACAGCAAAAACAAACGGATCAATTGGAAAATAACGAAGTCAGATACTCGTGTGGACCCAGCTGCAGAGTTCCAGTAAAATCTCTCCCCCACCCCTTCGCCGGTTTATTCTAAAGAACCGGCTTGTAGATGTGCGGCTGTCGCTCGATTCCAGAAACGTCAGGTGGGACTCGGCGGGGCGAGGCAGAACTGCTCCTGCATCCTGGGTCTGGTGCGCCTACCAAGCATGTGACTTGGGGCGACTCACTTAGTCTCTCCGGTCCTCTGTCTTCTCAGTTAATAAAGGGGCTCCTGAGAGCCTCCTGCAAGGGCATTGGAGGGACTCAATGGGAGTTAATTCTCTGTCCTGCTCACAACACTCAAAACTGGACCTCTTCACCTGGCCTCCCCGCCCCCCTAACCCCCTCCCATGCAAACTGCCAGCTTCAGGATAGCCAGGTCACTCCAGACCACCATCATGGCCTTTTTTCCTACAAAATGAGAAGCTGTAGACTTACGTTCATTGATTGAAAACCGTATGTAGTGAGCGCCTGTTACATGCCAGGCAGCGTGCCGCCTTGGGACGGGGCCGTCACCGGAGTCATTCAGACCTGCCTTTCAGTGCTGAGTACTCCTTACTCAGCATTTTGTTAACTTCCTGGGACTTTTTGTAAATTCGTGAGCTGGCGGTTGTGTTACTTCTTCCCTCTTAAGGTCCTGAGAAAATGAACTGTGATCACATCTGGACAGCAAAGGCACCCTGCCATGAATTGTGCCTCATTCATCTCTGTGACATTGCGCTGCTGGGACTCCCGTGAGCAGGACAAGCTGGCGGGTCCCTGCGCTCATGGGGTTTACATTCTAGGGGCCACTCTCAACTGTACGTGTTGCTGCCATTCTTGTTACCAATACAGAAATGGAGAGCAGAGATACAGAGCCACAGACTCATGGGTGGCCAGGGATGACCTCGGAAAGAGGCGGAGAGTTGGTGAAGCGCTTGAAGGACTAACAAGTGTAAAGGCATGAGATATCTTGACATTTTTGAAGAATGTTCCAGAATGGCAGAGGAATCGAAGGTGGAGGGTAGGGACAGCTTCTCTCAGCTGGGACATTGCATACCCGTGAGACTGAGCAGGCTTCCCAACTCTTGCACTCATCCTGCAGAATCTTCATCTTTGTTCAATGCCTGAAGCTTAAAACATCTGCTCTGTTTCATAAATGTCACCTTTGCTTCCTGGGGGATACACATACCACCCTGCATGGAGACTATATTCTGACCGTGTACAGGAATGACAGACTTAAGTTTTATTCTGCTCCCTCCAGGATGGTGGCCATCCACCCTCCCCTATCAGATGTCCCCTGGCACACCCAGCTGCTCTGTAAACACTTGTTGAATGAGTCCCGAAATCTGAACAAGACCAGGTAGAGAGAACACCAGGCCCAGCCAACCGGCTGCCTTCCATGAACCCTGACTAGGTGGCATTTCCTCGGGCTAATTCATCATTTGAGTTCTGCTATCTCGGTAACATTTCACATTTACTGAGCACATACTATGTGCCGAGCACTCTTACCAGCACTTTGCATGTGTCTTGTCATTTAACCTCTTATTAGAGACAAGGTGGTTTAGACGAAGTAGCCTGCCCTCAGGCATGGCTTTGCCTCATGGGCAACTCGCTTCTCCTGGGCTTATTTGAGATATTCTACACTTAACCTATTTATTGATCCCACTGCCTGATGGGCCCATCTCCACCGCCGTGACGGCCATGGCCATCACCGTGGGTCGTACTTGTCAAGTTCATTCCATGCACTGGAGAACTGTCTTGGCATCTGTGTGAGATGACCTGTTTAACCCTTACACCCCGCCACACACACCAAGCTGTCACTTGGTTTAAAGCACAAGCGGAGGGTGTCCAGGTGGGACCTGATTCCGAGCTGCCTGGCCCAGAGCTGTCCTCCTGACTTTGGGGGGACCGACTGCCCTCCCGTAACCCACCATCAGCACCTAGCACAGTGCCAGCATGCGGAATGTCCTCCTGCAGAAAGCGCAGCCCTTGAGAGTCATTAAGTAGAGGTGAGTCCGGATGCTGAGTTAGGGGAGGTGAGGCGTACAGAGTCCCTGGCACAGAGCATGGCCCCGTAATGGTAGCTGTCTCATGTTTTTAAACTTTGCCCCCAAACTCATTTTTAGCTTCTCTTTTTTCTGTAGCCCTCTCTGAGGGACAGGTTCTCTCTCTGGATATGTTAATGCCATCCATTTAGGAACCCTTAGATCTTACTGGGGCCCGGGCACCCTGCCCTGGCTCTCCAGAGGATTCTGCCCATCTCTGACCTCATCTGTTATGTGTATGATTTACTCTTGCACTCTCCATGGGGAGCCTTAGGCCCCTCACTTGCAAGTCTTTGCTATTGTCCCCACACACCTCCTGGAACTCTGTCCTCCAGGAGCTCCTTTCCTAGGCAACCGTATAGAATCTGAGCACACCCCATTACCTGCCTCCCAGCGATCAGCTCTGGTAACAGGTGCAGCAACTTTGCCTCCTGCCCACCCCTGCCCCAGGGAGGTTGCTGAGTCCTCGGAGGTGGTGTTCAGATGCTGCCCAGGCATACTGCTGGAAAGCCCTGCTTCTCTCTGGTGCTGTTGCAGCTAGGCAGTTTAAGGGGTGTGGGGGACAGCCAGAGACAGGGGCCTCTGTTAGCCTCCCTGAGACACACACACACACACACACATGCACACGGATGCCTCCCTTGCCCCTCCCGGGTGGGTTACATCTGCGGCCACATTCACCCACTGCTCCTCACCACCAGCTGGCTCACCCACGGGTTCCGTTTGCACCCTGCCCACGCCCTCGTTCCAGGAGGAAGCTGAGATCAGAAAAGGGTGGTCTCAGATGTGTGCCTCAGCTTTCTTTCTTGGCAGGGGTCACCCCAACCCCGCCCATGGCACCCCAGCCCCGCCCATGTTCCCCCGGAGAACATGCCAGGAGAATACATGGGCGCAGCGGTCTGTGGAGGGGAGGAGGACTTGACAAGCGCCTTCTGTGCACCAGGGCCGTGCCAGGTGCTCCACATGTGGTCCCTTTTTCATGGCAACCCACTCAGGGCCCAGGCCCTTAGTTCCCATTATCCAAGTGGGACGATGGAAACATGGAAGGCGTGTTTTCTCCAAAGTCCTGTGGACTAAGTGGCCAGACTATAATTTCAACCCAGTTTTGGAAACTCGGTCATTTCCAAAGGACGACCTTCACCATACCGTCTTTGTCTCCGGGTGCCAACCCCACACTGACTCCTTCCTTCCCTGTGCATTCGTTGAGTGACTCCTGTAGGCTGGAGCCGGAAACCCAGCTCCAAACACAGTTCACCACTGACCTCAAGCCCGGTGGAGCCTACAGGTACACATAGGCGGTCTGCGTGATACTACCACTGCCATGTCCCGCCATCACCATGTGTGGAACAGTCCCAAAAGAACTGGTCCCAAAGGCGATCTGGCCAGATACCCAGGGGATGGCATCAAAGCCAGCAGAGGGGGCAGGAGAGGAACCAGGAGCCAAGCTCCTGCTGCAGGCTGCACACAGAGCCTTAAGAGAAAGACTGAGTCTGTTCTGGGGTTTCTTAAACAGAGGTGCACTCCAGCACAAACTGCTGTTCTGCCTCCCACCCACTTTTTTTTTTTTTTTTAAGATTTTATTTATTTATTTGACAGAAAGAGACATCAAGAGAGGGAGCACAAGCTGGGGAAGTGGGAGAGGAAGAACAGGCTTTCTGCGGAGCAGGGAGCCCAATGTGGGGCTCCATCCCAGGACCCTGGGATCATGACCTGAGCCAAAGGCGGACGCTTAACGACCAAGCCCTCCAGGCGCCCCTCCCATCCACTTTTAATATAACTCTCACCTCTGTTCCCAGGAACTTATGAGAACCGCTTGGACTTCTTAGAGCTTGGCTTTGATTAAACAGCGTGCTCTCTGACCTTGGACTGGGCTCTGCCAGTCCGGGGCTCTGAGAGCTGATGGGCCTCCTCTCCTGGTTTTGTGACAGCAGCCTCAGGGCCTTCAGCCCGCGGTGCCCAGCAGTGTGTCCCTTGTCAGCCCTGGCCTTGGCCATTCATTGCATCTCTACAAATACCAGTTCAGCCCATTCTGTTATGGGAGCAGAAGTTCTCATGGACAGAGATCAAGGATCCGCCCACCCCTGCCAAAAGCATAGAGGCTACAGGAAGTGCCCAGATGGTAACCAGCACCACGAGGACTGATCTGAAAGCAGCTCCCTGATCCAAGCCGTAGCACGTGGGAAGACGCTCTCCAGAATTCTGGGATGGAGTTCTCCGGCGAAGGGTGGAGGGAGTGGTCTCAGCACCAAGGACAGAGGCGGTGAGGAGGATAGCAGGGACCAGTGTGCCACATTTGACAATGAGGGGACACTACTGACCTTGGTCAGATCCAGGGGTTCAGTGGCAGATTCCACTCATTTGAAAAAAGCAAATCACCATTGAACGAGGCCCAGGACAGCCAGTAGATCACTGCGCACATCTCTGCCTCTCCCGACACCATCTGTGTGCTGGCCTCTGACCACCTCGCTGCTGTGAGGCAGGACCTGCTGTGGAGATAAGTGTGTGATCTGTAGCCGCTGGCCCTGTCCCTCCTTTCTGGCCCCAAACCACTCTTCCATCAGCTGTGTTGACCCAAGGTGGATTCCAAGAGGCTCGTTGCTTCAGTTGCGTTAACAGACTTGACTCAGAGCCTGTGATGGATGATCTCTCCCAGTTATTTCTAAGCTGGTGCAGCCTTGACGAACAAAGCGATTGCCTTCTTCCCTTAAGGATGACGGTAGGATGATGGTGGGTGCCCCTGCCAGCTGGGTTAAAAGGCAAATTGCTGAACCTCTCGGGGGTCTCATGACTTTATCAGTAAACCCGGAAATACTAGAGCTTCTGTCACACGTGGCAATGATGAACGAAGTAAAGAAGATTAAAGAAGTAAAGCATCTGACATGCTTAAGGGGCTTGGTACTGAGTAGACATAAGCACCCTTTGTTACCATGTATTGACCACCAATGGTGTCCCAGGCATTTCTAAGAAATTTAGTTTCCCTAAATCCTGTGTGCTTTCTTTCCAAATATTTAGAACCCCTTCCACAGACCCCCGAACTCCTGCTGCTTAGAAAACGGTGGGGATCTCTGCTCCAGAAAGCAGAGAAGACACTCCTGTCTTCCTCCCTCCCTGCACTTTGAGCTCGGTCCAGACCAAGGTTCTGTCTGGATTCAGCTCTGCACTCCGTGCCTATGTCCAGTCTCATAAATAGCCATTAATGAGCATATTATCGTAGTTCTCTTAATAACCAAGTCCAAGAAATATTTATTATCAAGATAAGAAAACAAAAGCCCAGAGAGTTATGCAATTTGCCCACGATCACACAATTAGTGCGGCCCTTGAAGATAGGATCTCTGTCGTGTAAAAGATCACGCTCTGTTTCTTGCTCTTTGGCCTCCCTTGACATTGGCATTCCCCTGAGAGAGATTCGGCGCTCAAATCTGTGGAAGTGGTTTTAGTTGGCTTTTCTTGGACCATCAGACCTTTTGGCCACATGGAGGATGCCGTGATCGCACGTGGCTGCCACAGGGCCAGAATTGAAGAGCTTCGCGGTCACGGGTGTGGGTCCTGGTTCATCCCACCCCCTGCCCTTCCCCCACAAGTCTTCCTGGCACTGAAGCCTTGCGTCCACTGTCCTTGGCCAGCCTGCCTGCCCTGTCCCTGTGGCTGCCCGGGTTTGCCCTCCCTCCGCCACCAACCCCCCGTCCCACACCTGAAATATAGACAGACTGAAAGAGGAGATCATTGCAAAACCATTTTTTTTTGCAGTGGTTGCAAAAAATGGTTAGACTTAACTGTGCTTTCTCATTTTTATTTACATCAGAGGGAGATGATTTCTCTTATTTTGTTTCCCGGAAGTGACATCAAGTTGGGTTGCCAGTGTCCAAGCCCATGCCCATGAGAGAGGAGGTGTTCATTTCAGGGAATTCTGAATAGTAGAGAGGCAGGAGTCTGTTAAGCCTTTGCAGGAAACTGGCACATAACTCAAGTCCCGTTTTCAGGCAAGCGTGACTGTTTGTGGGACCCCAGAGCGGTCTAGCAGGGCAACATGCCCCCCCCCCCGGGCTCCCAGCCCATTGCTGAGAGGTTGGGAATTAGGAAGTTTGACTTATTTCATCTCCATGATGACCATGTGGGTCAGTTCTGTCCAACCTCTAATCACATAAGGTGAAACTAAATGTTTTTTACAGCCAAGATAACTCGTGACAAGGTTGTATGCTTTTGCCGAGTAGAAGGTCCCGTTCCTTGGTCAGTGACCTTGGCCCCTGTGGCGTTCCTGCTTCCACTGTAGCCAGCCCCACCTCTGACTGCCAGTGGCACTCCCGATGGGGGATGCAGGACCAGTGTGGTGACAGGATCCCACTCCTGATGAACGATTTGACCCTGCTCTTACACTGACTTGATTCGTTTCTGCAGAACTAGGGGAATGCCTCTCCACATGGCCTTAGCCTCATGCCTACCCGCTAGCTGGTCTCAGCTGCTGCTTCAGGTCCTAGTTCCACATGTCTGTGATCAAGGAAGAAGCCGCATTGCCAAAATCCAGTGGTCAGCCTCTGCTTCTCATCTTGACTTCTCCGTGGCATCTGCCGATGGCCCCTCTGTTTCTTTTCTCTTGGCTTACTGAAGTGTGTGCCTGTCACCAGGTGGTTCTTCGACTTTAGGAGTCCCTCCCTGTAGTTCTCATCGGTGGCTGCCTCTCTTCTCCTCCTACCCTCGCTCGATGATGTCGTTCAGTCTCGTGGCTTTAAATGCACCTGCCACTGATCTTCAAAATATCCCCACCCAGCCCTGTCTCTTGACCTCAAAACTCGTCTGTCCGATGGTCTTCTCGTCTCTGCCTCGTTCTCTCAAGCATCTCAGGCAAACTGTTCTCAGGCAACCTAAGTCTCATCTTACCCAAAAAGCTCATGCCGGCATCTCATTTGATGGCCACTTCAGTCTTCCCCTGACGCAAGCCAAGAGCCTTGCGTCATCTCCTGTCCACTCTCACACCCCACACCCAGAGGGTAAGGAAATCCTGCTGGCTCTAGAACCAGGCCAGTTCTTTCCACCTTCATTCTGACCATCAAGGTCCACGCTAGCTCAGCCATAGCAGCCTGGGAGCCCCCTAACTGATCTCTTTGCTTCTGCCCATGCAACGCAGCAGCCTGTTCCCAACACAGCAGCCAGAGGCATTCTTTAATACAGAAAGCAGCTCCTCTCCTTAGCTCGGGGTCCCCAGTGACTCCCTGTCTCACTAAGTAAAATCCCGAGACCTCTGTATTGGTCTCCTATGGCTGCTGTAACAAATTACCACAAATGTGGCCATTGAAAACAGCAGAAAACATTTTATCTCACAGCTCTGGAGGTCAGGATCGGAAACTGGTTTCACAGGGCTGAAATCATGGGGTCCACAGGCTGCGTTCTTTCTGGAGGCTCTACAGGAGAATGTTTCTTGCCCTCTGGCTCATCCACTTCTTTGACTCATGGCCACATCACCCCCAACTCTGCTTCCATTGTCCCTTCTCCTTCCTGACTCTGACCCTCCTGCCTCTCTCCTATCGAGACCCTTGGGATCCCTCAAATAACTCGGGATCATCTTGCCATCTCAGCACCCTCCATCACACCTGTAGAGTCCTACTTGCCATGGGAGGTTCCTTATCACCAGGTTTCCGGGATTAGGACATGGACAGCTTTGGAGGAGAGAACAGTGGCATTCTTTCCCTCCCCTCAACCTTCAGGGATCTACGAGACTTTCTATGGCCTGTAGCTCTCCCTCCCCGCCTGTCTCTCTGGCCTGGTTAGGGACTCTCCCTGTCCTTTATTGTGCTCTTGTCCTCCCTTAGGGCCTTCGCGCTGGCTGTTCCTTAGCTGAGAAAGCTCTTGGCCCGGATCGCGGCATGATTGCCCCCTCCCCTACTGCCTGCCCGTCTCCGTGAGGCCGACCTGCACCACCCCGTCTCGGACTGCAACCAGTTCCCCACCCTTGCCATTCCGCACACCCCAACCCAGCTCTGTTCTCCCTCCCAGAAATTCTGGCTTTCTGACATACTCTGTAATTCACTTACTGTTCTGGCTTCCTTCCGGAAATATCAGCCCCACGTGAACAGGAATTTCTGCCTGTTGTATTGACTGATGTCTCCCGAGTGCCCGTGCAGTGCCTGGCATGTGGCAGAGCGAGTGAGGAAACAAACAGGTGGAATCTTGGCCGGCGTTGGCACTGGACTTGGTGATCGGGTCGAGCCGGCGCCAGAGAGGATGAACGGGCAGTCATGATCACGGCCAGAGCACACAGAGTGCTTCTCTTCTGCTGGCCTGGGGATTGCTTGGCCCCAGACCCCCAGTGAAATCAATGCTGTTGTCGCCAGCCTCCATCATCACAGACTCGGAAAGCAGAAGAGAGAGGACAAGTAATCGGCCAGAAGGCGAACTAGGGCAACCTGCGCCCTCGTCCCCACCCCTGAAGTCAGAAGAGGTCTGCCGCACGCCATTGTTCCTTACTTCTCTGAGATGCTTTCCTGAAATCTCATCATGTCTGGCACCTGGGCTGTTGCCTTGGTGACAGAGATCTGTCTCGAGGGCAGAGGATGGGGTGAAAAGGGTAGAGATGGAGGGAGGGGTGTGACTGTGTGTATATGGGGGTGGGGTGTGCCCTCACGACCCGCTGTCAGGATCAGTCTTGGGGATTGGTCATTCTCAACCCCGGGAAGCCCATCTTCCTCACAGCTGTGTCTTTGTGCTGTGTCTTTGACATAACGCTGAGCCCATGCGAGCCTCCAGTCAGCCCCTGGCCACCCCCTCGGTTGGTATCGGAATCCTCATTCACATTCTCTCCCTTACTTGTCACTTTTCCCAGGTGGGAGCCAAACATGTTATGAACTATTTGCACACTTGAGTAAGTGGAGGGGAGACATGCAGGAGGCCTGGGGGGCTGGAAGACAGACGCTGCCCAGTGCTCGGTCCCCCCTCTGGCCCCCAGTCAGCTCTACCTCCACCAGATTGGAGGGGCCAAACTTACTCTGCCTGGAGCGTCTGAATAGTTTCTGACATGAAGAAGGATCCAGAGAGCTGGGCTGGAGACTAAGATCTAATACACTGTTTCCATAGATAAGCAGGTTGGCAACAAAATCCTGCTCTGGTTGCAAGAGTCTGTTGCCTTTCTTGGCTCCTCTGCTCTCACCCATCTCCGGCAGCCGCCCCCACCCCATCCCCGTAAGCTGAGCCAGAAAGGGGAAGGGGTCATTTGTTAATCAGTTACGCTAAGTCAGGCACTGGATCAGGCTCTTCTAGAGCGACTGCTTTGCTTTATCCTTTCAGCAACCCTGGTTGATAAGGGTTATCATCTCCATTTTATAGCCGGGGAACCTGTAACCAAGAGAAGTTGAATATTGTGCCCAAGGTCATAAGAGAGTGGCAGGCAGGATTTTAACCCGGGGCCAGCAGGCTCCAAGTCATGTGTATTTGTTGTGCTCTCTGTTTTACCAGCGGGGGTCTGAAGTACTTCAGGTGAAATCTTCTCTTAAGAGTTCCTCAGTCCACAAATGTAGTAGTAGGTTGGGGATATTTTTGAAAGGGTCTTGGGCAACCAGGATTCTTCAGAGAAACAGAACCAGCAAGTGGAAAGTTCTTTTTAGGAACTGTGATGACTGACAATCCATAAGACAGGCTAGCAGGCTGGAAACTCAGGCAGGATTTTGATGTAACAGTCCAGAGGCAGAATCTCTTCTTTTTCAGGAAAGCTCAGAGTTGTTTCTGACATTCTTCCACTGATTAGATGCGGCCCACCCAGATTGTTGAGGGCAAGGGCTTTATTTAGAGTTAACTGTAAACATTAATTATAGCCACAAAATATTTCATGGCAATATTTAAAAGAGTGTTTGACCAAACAGCTGGCCCCCTGACCTAGCCAAGTTAACCCATAAAAGCAACCATCACAGGCTGAACCATCATACATATGGTACTTAATGTGTGCTGGGCATTGCACCAAGAACTTCCATGAGCTCATGTGCTTTTACTCACCAAAATGTTTAACAAGATCATAAACTCTGAGACTCAGGATGGCTCAAGTGACTCTCTGGGAAGAGCCATAGAGTCAGAACTAGAAGCCAAATGTGTCTGATTGCTACTGCACCAGATTACTTTCCAGAATCTTCAGCATTAATAATCTAGATTTAGCATTCTAAAAGGATGCATGAAGGGACCCAAAGTCACTCAGCTTCTCCAGGCTGGCTGCAAAACTCACATCTCTTGACTCCTAGTCTAGCCAGTCTCCTGGGAGGATTCTGCATATGAAACACTCTGTCTCCTGCAGGACTCCCTTTCCAGATAAATGGTGGAGGTACATTGTGCATCCCTAGGTGGTCAGCAAAGCCCCAGCAAGGGAAGGTCATACCAACAGGAAACTGTGCAGAAGGGCCTGAGCTATATCGTTGCCAGCTCAATGAGCAGATGTGCTCGAAGTCAGTATCCTGAAACCATTTTTATTGCTGAAACGAGTTCATAATGAGATCCACTCAGGATATCAATATCCAAACCTCTTCGGACTGAATCTGAAATGGACCTATCTAGTGACAGATCCATCCTTGTGGCAGTCTGTGTTTTAGAGAGATTAAAGGGAATTTTAGAAGACACTCCAGGATCTGATGCTCTCTCTGCAGACAGAAATAAGACTTTTTAAAGCATGCTGCTTGCTTGGTCTACGTTCTGTGGGTCTTGCAAGATACCAGTCGGGGTGGTTTGGTTGCAAGCACCAGAGATCGGCAGTAGGCAGCTTCACTGAAATGAAAAGAAGTCAAAGGACCAATGGCCAAACAAAAAAAAAAAAAAAAAGAAAAGAAAAGAAAAGAAATTGAGTGGTATTTCTTATGGCACCAAAGTAGAATTTGGGAAACTGATACTTGAGACCGTAATTAACCCGGGCAGCTCTGGGCCCCTCTGCTGCCGAAGTTCAGAAGCCTCTAGAGTGCTGCCTGACATTAACGCATGTCAGCCCTTTGGTTTCCAGTCTCGGCATCTCTGTTCAGATTTCCAGGAATGAGGAACTGATTTGCTCAGCTTGAGTTAAGTGTCTACCCCTGAACATGGCCCTGGCCATGTTCCCAGAGCTGTTGCTAAATGCAAGGACCATGATGAGAAAAAGAATCATCTTTGAGCAGGGCAGTCTGAGAAGTGGCTACTGTAACGTGATTATAATAGTGACAGAGAAAGACACATGGGCACCCACAGACCTCTGTTGTGGGTGTGTGTACACACTTTGCCCATCCCTTTGTGGTTCAGTGCCACTAGCCTCCCACACTTTCCCAATTATCTTAACATAATTAGCTGCAAATGCAATCTTGGGCTTTCAGCATCCTGAGATGTTTGCGACAAGAATGTAAATACCAGGCAGGAAGGACTTGGGGTGCCTCTCCGCTCCCTCCTTCCTGGGGCTTTGCCATCTGGTGAGTCCAAGGGTATCCTCTAGAGCCCTGTGGCCTGCCCCTGATACCCAGAACCAAGAGATAAGGTATCCGATTTTCCTGGAGAAAAGGTGGCAAGCCCCCATTCTGCCTATGTCTAATACAGGATTGAGTGAGAAGAGTGCTTGGCCATGGGTGAGGGAATCTTGGGTGTTTGGAAACTGGGAAGTCATTGTTCAGAAAGACAAAGCAGGAGAGGAATGCAGACCAAAGCAGGCTGACTCGGGCTACTCGTCCTCCAACTGGCTAAATATAGCTCACCCAGATTCTATCTCGGTGTCATCCTTTGAGTCTCCCCAGAAACAGTGACATCAGGGTCATACGTCGTTTGGTGTATAGTTAACATAAGCCTAATTATAAACAATGAATTACAACTGCTAGTCAGAGGATTCTAAAATGACTTTCTGGTCCATCGTAGCCCTGCCCTGTCCAGGGGGCACTGATGCTACCCCTTCCCCAAGGCAGGCTTCTGAGACCTGTCCTTCCTCTGCCCTCATCATTCATGGATACCAAACCCTGCTTCGTCCTTCTCACACTGCTGCTCTGTTCTTGCCCCACACTGGCCTTGGCCGACACAGTTTTCCTTCGTGGTAGCATGACCCCGCCCTCACGGATTTGTCCCTGCTTACATACAAGTTCAGAGTGAAGTGGCTTTAGTAATACGATAGCGATAAGTCATATTGCTGTGGAAGGCTGCGTCTTCCAGTATTTTGCAAAATGCCTTCCAGTGCCTTGATTACCCTAAGGAAGACTGCTTTCTCTCCGTCGGAGATGATAAGCATTCAATAGCCCTCTCTGGCACGGAGACCCAAGAGTCAGTGGTCTGAGCAGGAAGCCAGAATGGAGTACCAAAGTCATGTCCAAAAGGGATCATTGGGAAATCAATCCAGGAAATAAGGATCATGTTGTGGTCAAAGAGTGACCACGTGTTGGTGCAAGCCAGCCATGTACCAAGTGTGCCAAATGGTATTTGTATTTATGCTACCTTGTTCGGCCCCTACGACAGCTCCAGGAGGGGGGAAATCATGGCCCCATTTTAGGAAGGAGAGACCTGAGGTCGTAAGAAGCTAAATGTCCGTGTTCATTACAAGCCTCCTGCTCTGTGTCCCTCCCTGAGCCTTTCTCCCTTTCAAAATGATGCCCGCAGAGCTGGACAATGGCAGACAAATCTAGAAGGGCAGGAGCCAGATCTCAGAGGAGTAGAGCAGAAGTCCAGGTTCAAAGGTGGGAGTGAAGAAGCACATGGAGAATGATCTCCCTCGCGTGGGGTGTGAGCTCTGTCGTTTTGGGTGCTGGCTGCATTTGGCAGGTCTGGTGACTTTAACGGCTCAGGCTGGGGGATTCAGGGGTTGAGAAGTCCAAGAAATGGGACCTAGAAATATCCAGGTTGGTGATCCAGTTATCAACTTGCTGTCTGACGTTCCCGTGTGGCCAGTGGTGCAGAAGGAGTGGATAGCCAGCCCAGTGGAGCCTGCAAGCTGTGAGTCCCTGGAGACCTCCCTTCTGGGCTTGGCTCTGACAGCAACACTGCAAAAGTGACGGAGGGTCTCCCAGCCCCTCCTATCTGGCCTGTCCTTGGTTCACTCTCCAGGGAGACTCCACGTTTTGGCTCAGAGACAGGCTTTCTTCTCTGAACTCCTGAGTTACTATTCAGGAGTTACCACTCAGTTGGACAAGCTGCTTGGCCTCCTTGAGCCTCGGTTTCCCCATCTTTAAGCTGAGAGTTGGACTTGGGCTTTCTGTCCTCCGCCCCCTGTGCCCCCTCCCTGCCCTCACGTGGGAAAGGCCTCTCTGCCTGGCCTCACGGGGACCCTGTCTCTGCCTGTCCTCTCCTTTCAGGAAGTCTGTCATCCAGCTCGACCTTGCCAACACCAAGAAGGCGATGATCGTCCCTGCATTCGAGACACTGCGCTACCGGCTGTCTTTTCCCAAGTCGAAAGCGGAGTTGCTGTCAATGCTGGACATGGGCACTCTTTTCACATTCAGGTGAGTAGCCTCAGTGCTGTCCCCCATGGTCGTCCGAGGCCTTCCTGTCCCCGGAAATCAGGCACCAGCGCTGCTGGCCCAGAAGTTCGCTACCTTAGACCATCTTAAGGCCAGAAAAAGTGCCACTGGTCCCCAACTACATGTTTGGAATATTCTTTCTTCCCACATGCCATGTGGCTTTGTTTCATACATGGGTGGTGGTGGTGGGGGCGTCCTGTAGCCAGATGGAAGGACCAGATGTCAGATGTCAGATGGGAAGTCACCTTACCCTTTCTGTACTTGACTCAGCATAGGTTCCCGATCCTGTCTCCTGTCTGAATTCTGGTTTTGGTTCGCTTGCTCCTTCATTCACCTGGGAAGTGGGTTCGACCTATTAGCACGGTGGTTGCTGTTCCCTTTTTCCTCTCTGCGAGGGAGTGGTCTGTACTCTGCGCTCCTCAGGCCTAGGATGAGTGCCTGCAGCTTCACCAGCTAATAGCATTAAGGCGACTCCAGGGTGGACGCGGCAGATGGGGCAGCTGACTTTCCCATTGCCTGAGTGATGATTTTTTAAACAAGCCCCTCATTTGCCTGATGCTCTAATTAGTCCTGTGGGAGCATCGCAGGGGAGCTACCCTGCTGTCTGTCCAAAATGCCCACGGAGTGTGTACAACGGTACAGGTGTGAATGGGTTCTGACTCCCGGGAACAGGCTGTGGCATTTAGTGCCCTTGCAGGACGTAGGGGGTCCTTCCCAGTCCCTTAACAGAGCAGTCTGAAGAGAGAGTCAGTGCTCCCCTCTGCTCCTGTTTTAAAGAGAAACCACCACTTTGAACAGGGAAAGAATGGCCACCACTGCCTTTGAGTAAAAAAAAAAAAAACAAAACCATACATTTCCAGGCAATCCGAGTTTTATTGAAAAGGTTGTAATAATAACTTCAGTTTCCACCCTACTATTAAGTTACTAGAAGTTTCTAGAAGGTTTTCTCAAACAAACTTTATTTTGGGAAAGTAACCTTATGAGATAGGTTATTTGTTCAACAGTTCAGAGATGATCCTTTTCCACGTTTTAAGCAGATAAACTGAGGAGTGGAAGGGTCCTGCTGGAGCCAGGACTCCAAACCCAGCCTTCCTCCTGTATCCAGAATTCTAGAAAGTAACCTGAGATGGTTTAATCACCTCTTCCAACCCAGACTTCTTTCTTCTTGGAAAGAAATAACAACTATCATTTGTTGGCTACGTAACTTGTGCCAGGGACTGTCATCAGCTCATGTAATCCTCACAACAGATCTGAGGCAGATACTGTCATCCCCCTTTTACAGATAAAGAAACTGAGGCTCTGAGAAGCCAAATGGCTTACCCAAGGTCACACCATCAGTACACAGCAGAACCTGCGTTCGGTCCAGGTCTGAGGAGCTGCAGAGCCCAGGCTTTTAACTCAGATCCCATTGGACTGAGTCCTGAATGTTCTTACCAATCTGAGTTAGATGCAGATGCAAAATGAGACTCTGAGACCAGATCTTCATCTGAGCCTCCCACAGACGCCATAGCCTGATGGCTTCACACCAGACAGATTTCCAGGGCCTCTTTCCTTCCATCTCGTTCCCCAGGTGGTTTGAGAACTCATTTCAAGGCCATGTCTGTGGGCAAGAGAGCTGGGGCTTGGCCTGCTGTTTCCAGGATTCCTGCTCTGGCCATAGCTCACAACTCACAAGGTCAAGTGCTGAATTATAGACCTTCTTTCCCTCCAAACAATGAGCTCTCATGTCTCCTCGCAGCTGGGACCCCCTCCCACTGCGGCTGGAATGGGAAATCATCCCCACCCCTGCTGGTCCTCTAGGTTCCTGGATGAGTAGCATCCGCGTCCCCTGGGAACATAGAATTCTTAAGTCTCAAGCCCCGTTCCAGATGGCCTGGACCAGAAACTCTGGGGGTGGGGCCCAGTGGTGGGTTAAACAGTAGTCTCCAAGGTGATTCTGAAATTCAGCTCAAGTCTGAGAATGACTGCTCAAAGCAGGGTGCCCCAGATCTCTCCGGAGTGGCACCTCACATGGCGCATCCAGGAAACCTCTTTTGTCTCTTGTTTGGAGGCTTCCTGGTGTCAATGGTGTCCAGAACAAGTGAATCCCCTGCACTGACGGTGGGTTTGGGGGGGCGGAGTCAGGTGGCCGCATGCTCTCGTGGCAGGTGAACTGTAATGTCACCCTCTTCTGTGCTGACCAGCTGTGCAGCACATCTGTCTGTCTTCGGACCGAATACATGGTCTTCGGGTGTGGGGGGTGCATGGAAGCTGCACCCCCCACACCCAGGGGGCCAGGACTGACCGAGCCGCCCTTCCCCCTCTCTGCTTCCTCTGTGTCACACGAGGCCAAAGGTTTGCATTCTGAATAAAATGGCTGTTGATACACTGACATCACGGAGAGTAAGACCCTTGCAAATTGACATCGTATCTAGGGCAAATGAGAGGAAGTAATGAGCATATCTTCCCTTTCAGAGGCATCACTGTATATCAGCTCCTGCTCTGGGTGCCTCCTGTGAATTCATATCACATCATAAATCCGTGACGTAGGCATGATTCTGTTTTACCAAGAGAAAGAAAGGAACGGTTATTATTATTTATTAATAATTTTGCTTAGAAAAGGAAACAAAGGAACAGAGGAATTAGGTACATTTTCTACAACTGCTGAGAGACAGAATTCCAACCGACAGGTGGGCTCCAGAGCCATTGTTTTTAGCCGCCTTGTTAAAGTGCCTGTTAGGGAAGGAGCATTTATTGAGCACCTCCTGTATGCCAGCACTGCACCAAGCCCTTTATAAACATTTCCTCATTTCAGTTCCCCAGCCGTTCAACAAGATAGGTGTTCTTTTCCCCAGGGGACACAAGAGGGAAGTAAAGTCTAATTTAAATGCTCTGCTGACCCACTCCTCCGCTCCAAAGTGACAGGGGTGGGTTTTGAACCCCGGCGCGGTGGCCCTGCTGTGCGAGCTTGAGCCAGTGCGTGTGCCCGGCCGCTGGTGGTGCTGGGCCGGCTCTGCAAGTGTCAGGTGTGGGGACTGCCCATCGGGCTAGTTCACGAATGGAAAATCAGCTCCTTCCCGGCCTGATTCTTGGCTTAATCCCGACTTGCTGCAGTATGCCTCCTTTCCACACTCTGTGCAGGTGGCGTTAGTCAGCCTTTTATGTTCCTTCCGATCGTGGGATCGTGGTTTTGTGGCACTTGCCGAATCCATGGAGCTGGGGTTTCCAGTCCCTGTCCTCTGCCGGCCCGGCCGTGTCGCCCAGTGACACTGTACTGAAGGGCCACAGGTTGGCCAGTGGGCAGTTCGTGAGGGTCCTGGGAAGGTCCAGCCTCGGGGGTGAGGGCACAGAGTAAGCAAGTGGCCACGTCACCTACCAGAAGATTCCACCTGTCATACTGCCCACGGGCTCTCACTTAACCCTCATGTGCTTTAGAACCTCCGTGAGTGGAGGTGGGACCCCGAACTGTGAGCTCCTTTCTCCCTGAAGCTCCCTAAGTTGTTGGGGTCCCACCTTTCCTATTCCCTTTGTCTACAATGTTCTATTCCCCCAACCCCTTGCTCTTGGACCAGGTCTCCTGTTTCTTGTGGCTCCCAGGCTCCTCCCACCCCTTTGTAGCTTCCAGAGGCCGATTCCTGCCCCACTCCCTGCCCTCGGTCGTAGGTACCCATCAGGTTTTGAGAAAATACTTGTTCATTAATCTATTCAGCTTTGTTTCTGATCACTGACTCTCTGCTCTGGAGAGGCCAGAGAGTGTGGGTGCTGGGGACACAGAGGAGAGATCACCCAGCATGGAGATCCAGGGTCCTGGCCCTTGAGCAAGACTATCTGGGTTTGAATCCCAGCTCCAGCCTGTTGTTTGTAACTTGATACTGACTAAGTTTTAAGAATTTTAAGCTATAGGGGTGCCTGGGTGGCTCAGTGGGTTAAAGCCTCTGCCTTTAGCTCAGGTCATGATCCCAGGGTCCTGGGATCGAGTCCCACATCAGGCTCTCTGCTCAGTGGGGAGCCTGCTTCCCCCCGCCCCCGCCTGCCTCTCTGCCTAATTGTGATCTCTGTCTGTCAAATTTAAAAAAAGGGATTTTAAGCTATAGATACAATATTTACAATATAATCCTTATAGCAAGTGCTTCATAATGTTAGCTTACTATGAATGTTGTTATATGTCTGTATTTATTTTCTGTTGCTCTATAATGAACTGCCACAAATTTAGAAGCTTGACACAATACAAATTTATTATCTCATGGTCCGTAAGGGTCAGAGATCTGGGCACGGGATGGTTAGATTTGCACTCAGGGCCTCACTGGACTGAAATCAAGTTGGGGGCAAAGTTCCAATTCTCCTCCAGAGCGTGCTGTGCTCCTCTAGGCTCCCTGTCTTCCTTCCCTTGCACATGGAAGACTGTGGTCACCATTTCCCTGATGGCTCCTTGCCACGTGGCCCCACAGGCAGCTCGCACATGGATCTTTGCTCTCTTGCAAACCCAGATCTAAAAGTTCTCAGGATTCGGCCAGGGCCAGCCACTCCCCACCCCCAATAATTCCCCTTTATTTAACCCAAGGTCAACTGATTAGGAACCTTAGTTACATCTACAAGGGTCCCTTTTGCCAGATGATGTGACCTACCCATGGGAGTGGTGCAGCCACAGGTCTTGCCTCAAGGGGGGAATGTGCTTCAAGGGCTGGGTTACCGTGTTCTTTGGCACAGACTGATAGGCAGTGAGGTCCCTAGAGACGATACAGAGCCCTCCAGGAGTTCACTTACCCTTTCATTGTGAGAGTTTCCTTGTTATGAAGGATGTAGATAACGGATGAGATTAGTTTCCCAGGATCGCCAAAACAAGCTACTACAAACTGGGTAGCTCCGCACAATGGAAATGTATTATTTCGTAGGTGGGGAACCAGAAATCCAAAATCAAGGTGTTGGCAGGTTCATTCGTCCTCCAGAGGCTCAGGGAGAACACTTCCTTGCCTCTCTCAGCTTCTGGTGGAGGCTGGCCATCCTTGGCGTTCCTTGGCTTGTGGGTACGGCACTTCAGTCTCTGCCTCCACCTTCCCATGGCATCACATCCCCGTGTGTGTCTCAATATCCACATTTCCTCCTTCTTTTTCTTTTTTCTTTTTCTTTTTGTTTTTTAAGATTTTGTTTATTTATTTGAAAGGCAGAGAGCCTGATGTGGGGCTCGATCCCAGGACCCCGGGACCATGACCCGAGCCGAAGGCAGAGGCTTTAACCCACTGAGCCACCCAGGCGCCCCCATTTCATTTTTCTTATAAAGACAACAGTGGTTGGATGAGAGCCCACCCTAATCCACTATGACCTCATCTTGATACATCTGCAAAGACCCTCTTTCCAAATAGGTCACATCCATAAGTCCTAGGGGTTAGGACTTGAACCTCTCTTTCAGGGAGACACAGTACAATCCACAATGACTCTATCTGCAAATACCTTTTCTTCCTCCCAACCTGCAGAGTTGGGGAGGCTGAGTTTCCTTCCTTTCACCCAATGGCTTTTCTCCCTGTGACCTAGGTACCACGTCTGGACAAAAGGCCACGCTCCCACAAACTTCGCCAAGTGGCGGACTGCCACCACGCCTTACCGTGTTGAGTGGGAGGCAGATTTCGAGCCGTATGTTGTCGTGAGAAGGGACTGCCCTGAGTATGACCGGAGGTTTGTAGGCTTTGGCTGGAACAAGGTGGCTCATATCATGGAACTGGACGCACAGGTGAGCGGATGGAATGTCGTGGAGCCGGTGCTACGGGGGTAGAAAGTGTAGACTTCAGGGCCGAAAGGGGTCCTTGGAAGTCAGAGAACAGAGCGCTGAGAGGGAACAAGATGTGGTCAGGGACTGGAAGTGGGAACGTGGCAGTGCTAAGTCTCACGACCACGGATTCCCAAACCATTCCTCTTTCTCTACTGTTGAGTGAGAGTTGGATTCCCGGCGAGGACCCGGGCAAGTGTGAGGGTCTTGTGACAAAACATTTCACTCCCTGTCCTCACCCAGTTCGATAATGAAGACAAAAAGAATCATCACTCGATCATTTGACCTTTGAGCCGTATAGCTGCTCAAAGTTTCTCTGAGTTCCATATAAGGGACACAAGAAGGCATGTGGCTGGGACGTAGCTCATTATCCTACCCTATAACTAAAGTGATGATTTTCAGGCTGTATTTCATTGTGAAACACTTTCATTCATTCAACTAATACTCACTAAACACCTGCTTCAAACAAAATCAGCAGAATTCTAACAGGTTATACCAAGTGTCTGCAAGCTTTCTCTGCAAAGGACCAGATAGTAGGTTTGGGGTCTCCATGGGGCTGACAGGTCTCCTTTTTCAACTACTCAACTCTGCAATTGTAGTTCACCTATAGACAGTACCTACACATGGGTGTGGCCATGTTCCAATAAAACTTTATTTATAAAAACATGCAGCAAGCTGGACATGCTACTGCTCATCACCCCCAGTGTTAAGTAAACAAAAGCAAAACAAGATACTCTGGTTACATTAGGAGAAGGATGCCTGGGGCTCTCAACCCCACCTTTGTTCTGTTTTTGTGCTGTTCTATAAAGCTTCTCCTCATGGAGCACAGTGTAAATATTTCTCAACAGAAGCACCTCAAATTCAAAAAAAAAAAAAGGTCAGATGCTCAGTGTTGGCTGCCCTAGGAATTACCTGGATTACTTTCCAACAGTTCCAATATGTTTGAGAGCAGTCCCAAGTGGTATTTTTTAAAGATTTTATGTATTTATTTTTGAGAGAGAGAGCACAAGTGGGGGTGAAGGGAGAAGTAGACCCCCCACTGAGCAAGGCGCCCTAAAAACAATGAATACTGTTACGCTGAAAAGAAATAAAAATAAATTAAAAAAAAAAAAGGAACCCTATGCAGGACTCGAACCCAGGACCCTGAAATCATGACCTGACCCAAGGCAAGACACTTAACCGCCTGAGCCACCCAAGCACGCAGTCCCAAGTGATTTTAATAAGCATCTAGGGTTGCAAACCACCAGTGTAGACAAAAGGTTATAGAATAGTGTCCATTTTTAAGAACAGAAGCATGACTTTTAATGTCTATTTTTTCAGTAATACTTGGAGGGAGTACAGTGCTGCTCACAGACAGAAACATTCAGTCTACCCCAGCTTCTGTTTGAAGGAAAAGAAATGTCATATTCTTGTGTCCAGCAGTGTGTTGAGGTTGAACTGGTTCAAATAAAGTGAATTTTTCCAGCCCCGAGATGCGGGCTTTATTTATTTTATGCAATTTTGACAGAACTCCTGCAAATTTCTTGATTATTTTTCTTTCTTTGCTGGTGGCACAGCCAAACATAACTTGACCCTTTCCAGTGATTTCCAGAAATCATGAGTACACACCTGACAGGTCATCCGGCCACACCTGTAGGGCTAGTGGGATGAGTCAGGTTCTTTGTCCCCAGAGGCAAGTCCCAAACGGCTCAGCTCTGGGGGCTCTTGTATTTTCTTCTCAGGGTTGTTCGTGTGGCTCCTCACCATCAAGGGTCCTTTCTTGCTGTGTCAGTGCCCCTCCATCTGGACCGGCTACCTTTCCCCAGTCTGATTTTCCCTTTCAGAGTTTCTTCTGATCTGCTTTGGGCTGGGGAACAAGACGACCAAAGCTTATCAGACCTTAGGTCCAAAATCAGAGAACATGGGGTCTGAATGAAGGCGTGCTGGGTTCTCCTTGGAGTTCCGTGTCCTAAATTTGTGTCACCTATTTTGGCTATTTGGAGGCATTTTATTTTTGGTCTGAGATTCTCTCTGTATTCTGCCAAGTGGAGGCTACTCTGTGATGCTGTGGCTTACAATAAGGATGAGTAGTCAAGAGCTTTGTTCTTTTTTTTTTTTTTCCTTAAATTAGTTTTTATTTTGCTCAGGTATACCCATTAGTAATTCTTTTTTTTTTTTTAATTTTATTTATTTATTTGTCAGAGAGAGCGCGCACAAGCAGGGGGAGCAGCAGGCAGAGGAGAAGCAGGCTCCCCGCCGAGCAAGGAGCCCCATGTGGGACCCGATCCCAGGACCCTGGGATCATGACCTGAGCTGAAAAGGCAGACTCTCAACCACCTGAGCACCCAGGCATCCCTAGTAATTCTTTTTCTTTTTAATTTCTTTTTTAAATACTTTTAAATTTAAATTCAAAGAACATATAATGTATTACTGGTTTCAGAGGTAGAGGTCAGGGATTCATCATTTTTTTTTATAAAGATTTTATTTATTTATTTGACAGAGAGAGATCACAAGTAGGCAGAGAGGCAGGCAGAGAGAGAGGAGGAAGCAGGCTCCCAGCTGAGCAGAGAGCCCGATGCGGGACTCGATCCCAGGACCCTGAGATCATGACCTGAGCCGAAGGCAGCGGCTTAACCCACTGAGCCACCCAGGCGCCCCGGGACTCATCATTTTTATGTAACACCCGGTTCTCATTACAAACACATCCCCTCCTTGATGTCCATTCCCCAGTCTCCCCATCCCCCCACCCATCTCCCCTCCCTTCCAGCAACCCTATTTGTTTCCTATGATTAGGAGTCTCTTATGGTTTGTTCTTAATGAGCTTCCATCCAGTGGGATCTTTTTTTTTTCCTCCTTGATTCTTTTTTTGTCCCTTCTTGTGTACTAATCTGTTGAGGCTGTCAAATCTCATCAAGCCCTATGAGAAATCCCAGAAACAGACATCATTTCATTGAGCAAGAGCTTCTCTCATGGCTCAGGTTACTCTAGAGCAGCCGCATGGGCACCTGCTCGCATTTACCAAGACCCTTTCACGGGCCATGAGCTCTGCCCAGCACTATCCATCCGTGACTGGTCATCTTTCAAGGTAGGTATTATGATGTTTACTTTATAGATGAGAAAACTAAGGTATTGAGAAGCTCGGTAACTTGTCCAGAGCCATGCAAAGAGCCCTGCACCGTCCCTCTCCAGCATGGCTCTGTCTCCATGACCCCCTCCCTGCTGATGTCGTTCCCCTCCTCACTCATCCACTTGGTCACTTGGTCATGCAACTGGACATCCAGCATGCCTTCCCGGGGGTCCTCGCAAGTGCTCACGCTGCTCTCGTCTTCTAGGAGTATGAGTTCATCGTGCTGCCCAATGCCTACATGATCCACATGCCTCACGCCCCCAGCTTCGACATCACCAAGTTCCGGTCCAACAAGCAATACCGCATCTGTCTCAAAACCCTGAAGGAGGAGTTCCAGCAGGACATGTCTCGCCGCTACGGCTTTGCCGCCCTCAAATATCTCACGGCTGAGAACAACAGCTAGCACCAGGAAGCCCACCACTAGGGAGAGAGACCTATTCTGCAGGGGGAACACCACTCGCTGTTTGGGGCCCAGCCTTCAAACTCAGAATTGAGCAGTGCTTTTTTTGTTTTGTTTTTATTTGTCTCTTTGGCCCAACAAAGCTGCCCATACTACAGAGATCTGGGACAAGGATCCAGCCAGCGCCTCTCTGCTCCACAATCTGGCATTCCCAGAACGTGGAAGAACAGCTCGTTGACACAGTCTCTTCAAGAATGGGACACAGAGGAGTTAGAGGAGCAAAGGGATGTTATCCGACCACAAAGCCACAAAACCAAGCAGGTCTTTAGGACGTTTTCATTGCCTTTTAAGAAAGGAAAGTCAGGGTGCTGGGGGTTAGCCATCCTGGGAAATAAAAGCAAAACTGTCTCTTCGTTCAGAGGAAACTTTCTTTTTTTGTCCTGCAATCTAGCCACATATCCAAGGTGGGAGGCAAACCAATGATCTGAACCAACCATTTGGAAAAACCCAATGGGGACGTTATACTGGGTGGGACCTGGAGGTGGGGCGGGTGGGGGGGGGTCGGTTGGTTCTTTATCCTCAAGGACACTCTCGTTTTGCTTTGATTTGTTTTTGTTTGGTGGGGGTTGTTTGTTTGTTTTTGGTCGGGGAATCCAAAATAGAAAACCTGATCTTTTAAGGCTCTGAAGGAGAATCGGCTGCTTCATCCAGCATACCCCTGTCAGCAGTGGCCCCGCAAGGAGTACGAGAGTCTTCAGCCACTATTTAAGATGGGCAGCCTTCTTCAGGATTATCACTGAGGCCTCCATGACCTTGAATCCCCTGCTCTCCAGAGTCCAGGGGCCCAGACGGAGACTGTGGAAATACGAAGACCGTCACATTTGCTATTGGCCGTGACTGGTTCGTGGGGAAAGGGCTCAGAACGGATTGTTCCAGCGTACACGGCAGGTACGGACCTCTCAGGCCTTTAGAACTGCAGTAGTTCACACAAGCCCAGTTCTGAAGATCCATGTGTCCATCTGGAAACCCTCAGGAAGACTGTGCTGGGTTCCTCTGTGTTCATGCTAATTCCCTGTCGGGCTCCCTCTGGGACCTGTCCAGAGGGTAGGCAAGCACCTTTACCATTACACGGATTGAGGAGACACTGGACTTTTTACCCATTTTCTTGAATCTTCAATATTAATGTTGTGTTTACATTGATGAGAACAAGAGTCCACGCCCTACTCCCGGCTGGGCTGTTTGTATTGAGTTGCAATGTGACCAGCGAACGCTGCATTCAATAAACGAAAGTCCGGACTGTTTCTTCCCCGCGCCCTCCCACTCTTGTAAGAAGCTGCCGAGACACATGCCAGTGTAGACAGCAGGACCCATAAACGACAACCTCACACTTAACGCTTCTCCCATTTATTTTTCTCATCCCTTGAACCTTAATGTTGTTTTTTCCTCTTCTGAGGTTAGATCTCGCTTTACACTCTCACCCTGAAAACACGTTCAGAGTCGCTGTCCAGCTTCTGTCTCAGCCCCGAAGCCAGATGTCTTCTATCCCAGATGCTAGCAAGGTAAATCCTGGTAATCAGTAGCAAAGCAAGCGCCCAACCCCGTTTCCTGGTGGTCACGTGACACCCCACAGCGCTCTGACTTCCGAGACCCTCTCATGTGTTACATGCTCAAGTGGAGAATTCCCTTAGATTTATTAAAAAAAAAAAAAAATAGGAAGACAATTACTTTGACTAATCTTCACACAGAAGCAGATAAGTTTCTGTGTGTGACTATATGTATGCATGTATGCATATATATGTCCTACATATATTACATATACATATAGCATATGTGTGGTGTGCACATCACAAAATTAAATCACAAATACTGTATAAAGTAAAACATCAAGAAGTATTCACAGTATGGGTTAAGTCCCCTTTCTCCATGGGTGTGTGAGAGCCTGCTTCCGCCAGTTTGCAGGAACCTACCATGTGCATCTCCTTCCTACTGTTGTGTTCTGTGCCTCACATTGTTTGTTGAAATTGGCCATGATGGTAGTATTTACACCATGGCCATCAGAAAATCACAAATCAGGGCACCCTCACCACCCCAAGAGCTGGTTGTTAAACATCAGTATACCAATGCCTTTTTCTCTTCCCTATAGTACACACAGAGATACACACACTTTCACTCACTCCAAAATCATCTTTTCTAGAGAAAACCATTGTTAGATGTAACTTGTAATGAGTCCCTACCAGCTACTTGAGCCGAGTGGAAATGTACTAGAAATATTGGTTCCTTGATGTTTAAAAATCAATTTTTAATTCCCTAAAGCCTTTTATTTTTCACATGTTTTACAGCCCCTGAATTCCGTCCAGCCACCTTGCTTTCAGTTGCCTATTTGTAGAGTTGTGACCATATAACTTACCATACAGATTGGGTCTCCTCCGAGAATATGAGCAGGTGCCAAGTACTTTGAGACAACAGGTATACATTGGAGGACGATGTAGCTTCATGTACCCTGAATTTATTTTTTAATTATTTTTATTTTTTACATTGTGTTTGTTTATTTGCTAGAGAGAGAGAGAAACCGTGTGTATGAAAGGATAAGCAGGGAGAGTGGCAGGCAGTGGGAGAAGCAGGTTCCCTGCTGAGCAAGGAACCAGATGTGGGACTCAATCCCAGGACCCTGGGACCATGACCTGAGCCTAAGGCAGATGCTTAACTGACTTGAGCCACCCAAGCATCCCTACCTTGAATTGATTAAAGCCAGAAGCTGACTCTCCACACCAACAGGAGAAAGTCCTATTTCCCCAAAGACAGGTTCCTGACAATGAAGCCGGTGTCACTGAAGGCTAGAGCTCAGATGCTGGCTAATGCCCAAGTTCAACATAGAGGCTGCCAACCCAGGGAAGGCTGAGGTCTGCACAGCCTATGGAATGAGTTCCCAGAACTTACACTGGGAGCAGCAGGTCACTGCCAGCTCCAGTTCATGGGCTGTAGCCCTCTGGGCAGAGGCAGTTACTATGCCTGGTGATTCCTTAGTCTCAGAGTGCCAGGACAAACCAAGCTTATAAATGGATCATGCTGGTGTTTTCATGCTTCCATAAGCCAATACAATCTTGGCTTTCAGCTGGGAAGACAGAAAGCTTTCTCTCATGTAGCCCCCCTAATATCAGTGTCTGGGAGAGCGAAGATTCACTGAGTAACCACTATGTAAAAGGGCCTGTTGCATGCATTAGCTCATTGAATCCTTGCAGCAAAACTGCAAAGTTTTTTTTGCTATACTGCTTATAGATGAGGAACCCCGGGGAGCTCTGGGAAATTAACTCCCTGAAATTCACACCATCACTCTATGGCAGACCCAGAGTTCAAACCCATGCCTACTTGGATGGATGCCAAACCAGGTAACCTGTAATGCTGCTCCCTCCCCTGATAAGAAAGAAACATACGAAATACTGGCAGAGGAGAGGATTTGAACCTATATAGGAAGAGTATTAGATTTCTAGTCTTCCTCCTTCCACATTCATCCAGTAACACAGCCCAGACAGCAACCTCTCCTAGATGCTCCAAATCTTGCTACGCCCATGGACTTCTTGAAAATTCATTTGAAATAGACCTGGCAGTCGATAATCCTACTTGGATGGCTGAGATCAACTCTAGGGAGCAGTCATCGACTCCCTGAAGGCTTCTCCCAGCCTACATGGCACAGGTAGAGAACACTATGTTATAAGCTCCCCCTCAGACCTGAACTTAGCTGCTTGCTGCTTCAGAGTGGTCTCTGAATGTGTTGAGCTAATTTACAGAGCACAAATTTGCTGAGTTGACTAATAGCTTCTTTGTACCGCATCATGAAAGGACAGATCCTACTTTTAATTCTGTCCCTTTCAAAGACTCTACTGTCTTTGAGTTAAGACTTCATTTGTGGTCACCAGGCCTTTCGGGAGCTCTGTATTTAGTGGAAGAAACGTGATTAAAATCCCCTCAGACACGGCTCCTGCACCCTCTTAGGGAAGACAATAAGAGCTGCCCTTTCACTGAACAAAGATGTCTATGGTAGTTGGGAATGATGAGCCTTCACCAGAGCATAATAATATAAGGAAGGTGTTACTATCCCTGTTCTTTAGCTAATGGAACCGGCACACAGAAAGTATGTGAGTTGCCAAATCACACAGGCTGTTCATGGAGGTGCTGAAATTTAAGCCAAAATCTGGCTCACGTCAAAAACCCATGTCTTTCCACTCTGTGCTGTTGTCTCCCCATACAACACTGAAGTCAGCTTGGCTGCAGGCTTATGTGGCCACATGGTCATGTAGTTCGTGGGAATACACTTATTTTTTTCCCCTTGCTTTTTTAATCCTGTTTATTTTCCATTTTAATGCCACTAAACATAATGAAACGTGAGTTATCTTCTACATATGTTCTAAGAAATTTCAGGCCCATAGAATCTAACATCAGAGATACCATGGTTTCTGTCTTCATTTACTTAACAAAAATGTTCTTAGCCAATGTCAAGGAATGATTGATGATCCCCAAAAGATAATGGGGGCATCCCAAACGTGACTATTTGACAGAGTCGGTCCTCGGTTTGTTCCGACACCTTCAGATCATCTTGAGAGACAGTATTTTCTGGAATGAAAGAGGGGGGTCAGTTTGGGGAAAGTGTTTCCGAGATTTGAAACCAATGAGGCCGGGACGATGTCAAGGAATGATTGACGGGACTTGCCCAGAGCAAAACTCTTCAGCAGATTCCTGGGTAGGTCACGCTGCTGAGATTCTAAAGGAAGAAAGAAAGGGCTGCAGTGGGGGCAGAATAATGTCATCGTACTCCCTGTTACTTCTTTCTGCGTTCCACTAACACGTATGGAGCATCTGCTCTGTGATGGGCACTGTGCAAACAGCAGTGAACCAGGCACAGGCAGCTTTCATGTCCAGTTACCTGGAGAGCTGAGAAGTACACATAATGCTATGAGAGGTTTCATTTTATTACATTCATGTAGATACTTTCAGGTTTGTTTGTTTTTTTTTAAGATTTTTTAATTTGAGAGACAGCATGAGTGGGAGGGGGAGAGGAGACTCAAGCAGACTCCACACTGAGTGGGGATCCTGACGCAGAGCTTGATCTCACGACCCTGAGATCACAACCTGAGCTGAAACCATTGGATGCTCAACCAACTGCTCCACCCAGGCACCCCGGGTTTATTTTTATTTTTAAACTTGCATACAGAAGAGTTGTGAGAGTAATACAATGAAGTTCTATACATTCTCCATTTAGATTCACTGATAGTTAACATTCAGCCATCTATGCCTTATATCTCTCTATCTATAATATTTTTTCTGGAACCTTTAAGAGTGGATTGTAGATACCATGTCCCTTTAAGTCTGAATCCAAAAGCGTGTATTTTTTGTTTTAAAAGGACATTCTCGCATAACCACGATGCAGTGGTGAAAATTCAAGAAATTTTTGCTACAATACAATCATCTAATACACAGCCTACCTTCAAAGTTTGCCAACTACTCTACTAATTTATAAATAACAGGAACCACCCCTGGTTGGGCCATCCAGTCTAAGACACATTGCAGAGTTGCCTACAGTCTCTAATGAGGAACACTGTCTTGGTTCTTTACACTTTATGACAATGACATTTTTGAAAAGCAGTGATAGTCATTTTGCTAGTTTGTTGTTTTGAGTGAGAAATAGGTATACGCACATAAGACAATTCATAAAATAAGCATATATGTATTGTGACTTTCTAAAAAGCATATCATGTAACATAAAATCCTATGACAGAGTTCAAGAAACCAGTCCTCGGAAGGATCACCATCAGTGTGGATGCACGTGCATTGGTGGGATGATCCAACAGGTGGGACCCTACAACAGGCAGCACCTACTATCATGGGGACACAGCACTAACCCCACTTAGTTGTCTTAACACCAGACAATGAAAGTGATGACTTTCTACTTACTTGAAAGTCTAGTAGCAACTTTTTTTAAAAAAGACTTTATTTACTTATTTGACAGAAATCACAAGTAGGCAGAGAGGCAGGCACAGAGAGAGGGGGAGGCAGGCTCCCCGCCAAGCAGACAGTCCGATGCGGGGCTCGATCCCAGAACCCTGGGATCATGACCTGAGCTGAAGGCAGAGGCTTTAACCTACTGAGCCACCCAGGCACCCTTCTAGTAGCAACTTTTAAGATACATGCATTAGCTGAGCTGCTTTGTGTTAGGATGAATGTGTATTATGTGTGGATATAAACATGGACATTTTTAGTTCAGTTTCTCAGAGCTACAAGGGAAAAAGATAAAACAACAATGCAGGAATTCTAACCTTCATTATGTATGGACCCACATTAACCAGCTCATTAATATTTCCAACCTCCCCAAAGATTATTTAATACTTAGGTAGAACTGAGCAACTTGGATTTCTTATCCATGAATATTAAAATCAGCATCTAATATTCAGACCTTTAGAAGATCAGAAATGTCTTCTAAGTAAGTGAGAGAAAAACGGTCTCACCCGCTGATAGCAACAGTGGAAATGATATGGAAAGACAATGAGCCTTCTTTGTGTACACTGGCCTCAAAACAAAAAACCCCACGCAGAAATGCCTGTCTTCCTGCTGGTCCCTGGTTACCATATCACAGCAAGCTAGTCACACTCCGATTCCCAAGCCCCTCTCATCTCCGTGAGTGACGCACCCTACCGTCCAGCATGCCTGGTGTATGTGCCTCAATAATGGCAACTATGAGCTTGGGCTTTTCATCGACTCCGAGTTATTAGAATATAAAAATCTATGTCTCATCCAGCAGAAAAGACTGATGGAAGACTCCCTAGTTAATCATGACTTCCAATGGGTCCACTTTGAACATTCTGCTATTGCTCAGAGCTACCTTTGTGCAGCACCTAAGTGCTGGAGTGCTAATTCTTTGCTCCTGGTGTCTACAGGAATCCCACGGGAGGGGGGATTATTATTTTCATAAATAGGGAAACTGAGGCTCAGTGGGATGAAATCTTTGATGGGGCCACCAACCAAACACTATTTTTCTGACTCCACAGTTTGTGTATATGGAGGTGAAATGAATATGGAGTACAAGGACAAGGAGCATGGGGCGAATCAGCGGACAGAAGTCTGTCTGCTGGTCTCTTGCAGCATTCCCAAACCCACTGTAGAAAATCTAGACCTCATAGTCTCCTTCGCTAAGAGTCTAGGTCCTCTTATACTGCTGGTCGGGTGTCACGAACCATTCTGAATGATGCAAGCAAGAATCAGTTGGAGCTGGGAAGGAGGGGAATGGAACAGACATTTGCTGCTTAATACACAATTTGAATTATTTATTCAGCAACAGAAGGTATAATGCAGTACTATCTCTATTTTAAAGGTAAGGAAACAGAAGTTCAGAGAGGTTAAATAAGAGCCATGACAATCGAACCTAGATCTATATGCTCCAAAGCTCATGATGTTTCCAAATGTCTGCACTGTTCCTAGGGATTCAGCCAATACATTATAGAATCTTTGTTATTCAAAGGACCCTAGTAGTGAGAATAAGCCTAGGCAAAAGCGGGGTATATCTCTTCTTTGGCGTACAACTAGTGCTTCTCCAACTATAATGTGCTTGGGAATCCTTTGTGAGGATCTCATTAAAAGCTGATTTGGAGTATTCATGGCCTGAAATTCTGCATTTCTAACAAAATCCCATGTGGTGCTGCGGCTGCTGGTCCACACAAGTAAGATGGTCTCTTCATACCCTTAAGATTCTCAGCTTCTCTCCAAATCTTTGTGGAGCTCTGACAGCTTAGCAGACATCACTAGACACCTTGGAAAATCGTTGTTCAAGAGATTGATTGGTTCATTTTTAAAAAACAGTTACTAGGGTTTACCAATGGTGCCAGGTGGTGATAATTCAAAGATGAATTAGACACAGTCCTGGAGCTCATGGAATCCACCTCCCTCAACCCTGGAGAAGACAGGTGCATGAAGAGTGACATATGGGAAAGTAGCAGGAGAGGGGCCGAGGGTGCTGTGGGAGCTTGGCAGAATGGGGCTCACTCCAGGCTGGGCTCCTGGAAGACTCTCAAGACAGATGATGCCTATTAAAGAAAAATTACTGATTGACACTCGTTAAAATGGTACGGATGGCTTTATTCAGGTGTCAAGACTATTGCAGTAGGAGAGAGAAATTGGACTTGGCTCTGAAGACGGGAGATTTATAAACAACAAGCCAACTAGGGGGATTGGTGGATGCACAATCACAAAGAGCAGACCTCAAAGGTAGTGGGATTCTTGCTAAACGGAGTTAACAGGATTCTTGCTGAAGGCACGTCAAGGACTTATGTGTCAAAGGTGGGAGTGGGGCGCCTGGGTGGCTCAGTGAGTTAAGCTTCTGCCTTCGGCTCAGGTCATGATCTCAGGGTCCTGGGATCAAGCCCACGTCTGGCTTTCTGCTCAGCAGGGAGCTTACTTCCCCACTCTCTCTGCCTGCCTCTCTGCCTACTTGTGATCTCTCTCTCTGTCAAATAAATAAATAAAATCTTTAAAAAAAAAAAAAAGGTGGGAGTGAAGAACTTGCTCAGATGTCAAGGGTGATCAGCTATCAAAGGTAGGCGATTCTTACTAAATTGATTTAGCAGGATTCTTTACTACAGTGGGCTGGGCTCGCCAAACAACAGGAAGGGACCATGTCCCAAAGCGGGCTCAGAGGAACCTGTACAGAGTTTGGCTAAGGAGACAGTCCTTTTTGTCACACCTGACAGAGGACAGTCATGGGCCTGAAGAACAAGGAGGCAAATCTGATTAAAGTGGCTGACCCAGCAGGGAGAGACTGGAAACTGCCTCGTTTTTCTTCGCCCCCGCTTTAGGTCTGATTTCCCCTTGAGTGAATTACGATATGATGTTATCATCTGGAATCCAAGAGCCTTACCTTCAGGATTAAATGCAGTTTGTGAATTTCAAACCATCCCTCTGACCTTGAACAAGACATCTCTGGAGCATAGTTTCTATGTCTATGAGATGAGGGCATTGGGTGTGTGTGTGTTTGAACACAAATTGTGTTCCTGTTTTGGTTTTGATTTGCTCATGATTTTAGGAAACTCTTGGGTAGTACTTGTGTATCAGGCCCAGTTCTAATCATCTTTTAGAAAATTCAGTAGGAAATTAGTTTAAGTAGTAACCGCAGATAGGTACTATTACTAGACCTATCTTACAAAGGGACAAATTGAGGCACAAAGACGGTAAGTACTTTGCCCAAAGTCACACAGTAGGTAGTGGAGCCCGGATCCAAACCAAGGTAGGCTGGCCCCAGAGTTGACATTCCTAAACACTATGTTCTACCACCTCCCGATGGGGGAAGAAATAGCGCACAATTATAACCGATATCCTTCCTTGTGCTCTTTGTATCTTTGTGGAGTGTATCATTTTTCTATTGCTGTGTAAAAAAGTGCCACAGCCTAGCTGATGTAAAACAACACACCTTTATTACTTCATTGTTCCTGAGGTTCAGGAGTCCAGATATGGGATGACTGGGTCCTCTGATCAGGGTCTCACCAGGCTGCGACAGAGACGTCAGCCATGGTATGGTTCTCATCTGGATTTCAGGGTCCTCTTCCAAGTTCACTGTTTGTTAGAAGAGTCCTCCTCTAAGTTCCCTGTTTGTTGGAAGAATTCAGTTTCTTGTGGTTGTAAGACTGAGATCTGCACTTTCTTTTTTTATTATTTTTTATTTTTTTTAGTCAAAGTATAACTAACATACAGTGTTATATTAGTTTCAGGTATACAATAATGATTCAACATTTCTGTATATTTATTACCCAGGGCACTGTGCACTAACTGTGCTTTTAATCCCCTGGATCTGTTTCACCCATCCCCCCACTCAGCTGCCCTCTGGCAACCACCAGCTTGTTCTCTGTATTTAAGAGTCTGTTTTTTGGTTGGTTTGTTTTGTTTTTTAAGCTCTACATATAAGCAAAATCATATGGTGTTTGTCTTTCTCTGATGGATTTCACTTAGCATAATACCCTCTCAGTCATGTTGTTGCAAATGGCAAGATCTTGTTCTTTCTTAAGGCTGTGTAATATTCCATCGTGTATATATACCACATCTTCTTTATTCATCCATTGATAGACACTTGATCTGCTTCTGTATCTTGACTATCTTGCTGACTATTGGCCATGACCACTCTCAGCAGTTAGAGGACACCCATCATTCCCTGCTAAGCGGTCCTCTTCATGACTTGCCAGTTTCCTTCTTCAGAGTCAGCAAGAGAAGCTTTCCCTCGAGCCTGCTAAGACAGAGTCTATTATAAGGTAATGGAATCATGGGATTGATATGCTATCACATCCCCAGGTCTGGCCCGCACTTGGGGCAGGGTAGAATTCTATAGGACTTGCACACCAGGAGATGAAAATCACCAGGACCTCCTTCTGCCTGCCATGGTCGGGGTGGGGAGTGGATTCTGACATGAATTTTGGCCAAAAGGATTTCTGCAGAGTGAGCCCATTGCCCTTGAGGGAAAAGGAAACCATTGGTTTTCATCCTAACTGAAAGGCACAGAGTTCTGTGGGAGCATGAAGGGGCACCCATTCTAGGCTGGGCATCAGTTCAGACTTCCTAAAGAGGTTTCACCTGAGCTTAACCTTGAGGGGCTGGAAGGACCAAAGGTCTTCCCGCAGAGGAAGCAAGCTGTGGGGAGGAGGGATGGCATGTGTCTCCTCATTGCAGAAGAACCAGAGGTGACACCAGCAATGAGGGACTACAGGCCTTAAACAGAAAACAGTGTGACTCTCCTGGCCATTCCCCTGTGTCCCAGAAAGGGTTTGACCAAAAGCAAAGGAGGAGTGAGAATTTCCAGAAGTTTTTAGAATGTCCTGGTCATAGGAGCTCTGTACTTGAGGTCAGACCCACAGGAGCTCCCGTCTCTCCTAGACCACTTAACAGCGAGGTGATGGTGAAACCAGCTAGCATCTCTGCCCCAGGTTCACTCAAACCTGGGAAGAGAAAACTGTGAAAAATCCTGCCTGTCTCTTAAGATTTTGAGAAGATCGAAGGTGTTAACGTGAGTGGATATGTTTTACACTTAAAGCACTCCATCCACATAAAGTACTGTTTGCTCAAAAACTCTTCCTGCATTTCCTTTCAGCATGTGGGCTTCTTTGCGTGGGGAAAGAGAACTAAGAGGGGTGTCATCATGAACATCCCATAAACAGAGATTCTTTGGGGGCATTTGTCTGAAGAGCTGGAAGGAAAGATCACAACCATTGTGGCCTCTGGTTGTCACCCAGTTTGATTCTTTACTCTAGTGAGGGAATAAATCATTCCAGGGTTGAGGAACTTGAGGCCAAAACAGAACAAACTGATTCCCAAAATCATGGTAGGACAGATGCAGTCTTCTGATTTCAGACTCATTTCTTTCCCTCTTCAACACACGGACAGGACCTTGGAGGTAGAAGAACCTCCCTGGAGTTCTAGAATGATAACAGGTTTGAGTGTTTGTCTGGGCCTGCCTCTGGCTCTGGGTTTGTTGGGGCTTTTCTTCTTTTGTTTTGCTTTGTATTACATCTTGGCCTTTGTTCAGTTTTTTCTTTTTTGTGATTTTTGTAAAAGAAACCACCTTTTCACACATTCTCCTTCAGAGAGCCACTTTTGAGTCACAATCTGAATTTGGGACACAGGAAAATGGTCCCAGTGCCTTCAGGCAACGGTTGTATCTCAGGTCCTCTCAGGAGCGAGCACAGGTAGAAGAGCTGAGAGCCTGAGACGGAACCCCTAAAATCCCACTTGTCATTTTCTCTGGATGTTAAAACATTGCAAAACCTGTGAGAGAAAATAAATCCAAAGAACAACTCTGAGCACCAATTACAGCATCATGTGGAGAAACCTCTAGTTGGCACAACCCAACAATCGCAACACTGTCCTCTGTCTGGGTCAGACTGTGCCCTCCTTGAGAGAGTGTGTCCCGCTATGTCCGGTGACTGGGACTTTGTCCTTCAAGGGGTGCTGGGTCCTTGCTCAGTGTGAATTGCCAGATGTCAGAGACTGTACTCCTCTTACTCTGGGCGATGCCAGGTGTGGCACCACCACGCATGGGCTACTCACATTTAATTTTGAAAACACTGACTTCCAGGAGAAATCCCTCCATTCTGTGACAGATAGCTTTACTCCACAGTGACTCCTTCCTTATCATTTTTCTCTCATTCTCTTGCGCTCATTCTTTTCCAAGAGTGGGATTTTTCTTTAAGTAAACGCAGCAAACATTCAGTGAGAACTTTTGTGTGTGCTGGCTTTATCCCCGTGGGCACTGAAAGGACTCCGAGAAGAGACTCACTGTTTAGTGCAGGAGGTGAACATACAGAAACCACCAGAGTCAGGTAGGGGAACAGAAGTGAACAGGAGGAGCAGCCATGACTCCAAGGGAGGTGTTTCCTTCCTGCGATTGGCTGGGTGGGATCATTTTTTATGTGACCTCAAGGTGGTCCTTTAGAAAGAAATGATGTCCCGGCACCTGCTGTTGTGCCTGGGGAGCAAGATATCCTAGTAGTCAAGAGCTCAGACTCGAAAAATCCTCATTTTAAAATCAAGAAGGGTCACTTCCCAGCTAGTCATTACACATTTCTGTGTCTCCAGTTCCTCATTTGTAAGGTGATGACACAGAGGATCCCCACTTTCTAGGGCCAAGATGTTTACGTGGGACAGCACTTGGGACAAAGTAAGTCTGTGTGCACACATTCACACACACAAGTACACACACACATCCTTTATCTTCCCTGTGGCTTTCTCTGCCCCCTTCACAGACGTTCCTTCTAGAATCCTTGAGATAAGAGAGAAAGGAAGGTCTTTCAGGCTGGACTCCCAGCCGACAGGGGGCTGGCAATGGTCTGTGGGAGGCCTGGATGGTGGGGGGTGGGCAGGATATGCCTTCTATACCAGGAAGGAGAGAGGAGAGATCAAGGCACACGGAAGAGGAAAAACAGAGGGTCCACCGACTGCCTCTCATGTTTTTCATGATAGTTCTCTCTGGTGTCAGACCACTTCTCATGTTACCCTCCTCATCCAAGGTGTTCTGTCTGCTTCACAAAACAGTCCTAAGGATAGAAGCAACATGCCCATTTTTATTCTTTTTTTCACAAATGAGAATGTGAAAGCTTGGAGCGGTTAACCAATGTGCTCCTAGGCATGCAGGAGAAGCAACCTCAGAGCTGGAGCTCAAGCCGGACGCCCAGTTCTGTGCCCGCGGGAGCCCCCTGCTGACAGGCTCGGCCAGAGAGCCGCGGGAGAGAGCGCGGGGTCCACGCGGAGCTCATCCAAAACCCGCTCTCAGAACCTGTCAGAGTCCGCCGGGTGCTCACGGAGGGGAAAATAAAAGGCTCCGGTTGACTGGAGGTTAACGGATAAAGGAAGCAAAGGTTGAAAAGCTTACAATAAATCATCCATGGATCTTCTGCAAGATTCTCGGTTGACTGAACAGTAAAACTGGCAGGCAGAAAACAGCGAAGGAGGCTCCCGGATCACTGGAGGGAGGGGGGAGCCAGCATGCGTTCAGCAGCCCCGGCGTCCTAGGGGCTAGATGCCCGGTCTGCACGTTCTCATCTAAGGCTCCGGCAGCCCTTTGGGATGGCTGCTGTGGGCCTCAGTTCTGTGCGTGGGGGAGTGAGGGTCCAGGAGGTGAAGCAGAAGGCCCACAGCCTTGCAGCTGGCACCTGGGTCAGCAGGCCTAGGGCCTCAGATCTGCCAGGCTCTGAAATCCATGCCTTTACCCCTAGCACATAGGGCGGGGGAGGGATGGGGCAGAGGGCTTTCACATGGGCCTCCTCCGAAGGGAATGAAAGAGGCTCTGACAAAGAAGGCTGAAAAGGCAGGCTTTATTTTTATTAGATATGACGAGGCCAACAGATCAGGAGGTGACTTTTACGGAGGAGGCAGTTGGTTACTCACAGTTCCCAAGAGGAGGCAGTGGGCCACATCGTGCAGGGCCTCATGGGGAGACACCAGGATCAGTCAGAGGCAGAGGTGGTGGAGACCTGATTGTGGTTTCCAGGGAGGGAACCGGTGAGGCAGGGGAAGCGGGGAAGCGGGCTTAGGATTGGCTAGTTTGAATAACTTTAGCGGGCTCTGGGGTTAGGGCTGTCTGGAGCTGTCTGGTACCCAGCCCTCTGGGGACTGCAGCAGGGGAGTGGCCCGAAGTGTAAGAGCCAGATGAAGGAGGTAGTAGGGGTGTTGGTTGATTTGCAGATGGAAGGCCAGCCATGGGAGGGGCAGTCCCTCCGCGGTCACGGTGCCTGCAGAAAAGCAGCATTCAACCAGGCAGACAGCTATCACAAACCTCCCTTGGTGGATAATAATGGTGCTCTGGGGTCTTCTCTATGTTCTTGAACCAGAGAGTGGAACTCTATAACACCAGGAGCGACCTCTCCCTTGAATTACCACCATTCGGAGAAATCAGGATGGGCAATACTTTCAGCACCCTGACAGCAAGTAATCACAGACCAAATGACCCAAGTGGATAAACTAATTAGAATTAATTGAGATTAATCAGAATAAGCTCTGTTATTCTTGTATCAGGAATGTCAAGAATATTGTTAAAATGAAGAAGTCCATGTGAAGAGTGTGTGTGTGTGTGTGTGTGTGTGTGTGCGTGCAGCACACACACAAATCAGGCTTGCAGAGAAATAGAAAGCATTCGACTGCCCAGGTGGCTAACAAAGTGTGATGTGACAAGGGCCTGAAGGAATGTTTTTCCAAGTTATGTTTTCACCCTTTGGATGTTTCATGGATATAAATAGAAATCGACTCTGCCTCCTCTTACTTCTCCTTAACATTATTTGTCAGTGTGCTTAAAGGTAAGGCATGGAAATAGGAATCAGATAAACCTTTCAACATTTCTTAGGAGGAGGATAAAATTTCTTATCATGGCTTAGAAGGAGCCACAGACTCTAACCTCTACCTCCATTTCTAACCCATTCATGCCCCGTTCTACCTTGCTACCTGAAATGCCCTTTGCTCCCTCATCCAGCGGCTGTCAGTCATGCGCCCATCGTTAGCTCTAGCTGAGGAGCGTGTGCTGATCTCTCCATCCAAGTCAACACCTCAAACTATGCTGTCATAGCACCAGGCTTTTCCTCATAACACCTGCCGCCGCTGAATCTCACTGTTCTTTATATAGTGATTGGTTCAGCGACACCCTCTCTGACAAGGCTGGAGGCGCTAGAGGTAGGAAGAACTGAAACTGGTTTTATTCACGGGGGGAGCTCAAGACCCTAACATGTAGTGGGTCCTAAATAGATGTTTGCTAAATGAATGAATAAGTAAGTGAACTTGGATTCTCTTCCCAGAACCATCTCTACACAGCTTCGCATTCCTGAGCAAGTCACTTTCCCTCTCTTGCCTTCCTTTCTTCATCTGTTAAATGGAGGAACTGACTACACGTATTTCTAAAGACTCTCCTGTTTCTATGCTGTTAAGGGCTGTTCAAAGGTTTTCTAGGTCCTATGGGGAAATGTGTTATTTCCTAGCAAGGTCTGTTTTCTCCTCATGGCAAGGAGAAAAAAAAAAAAACAAAAAACTTCCTTAAGATGCATGAAGGGGGTACTTGCAATGTTAATGGATGACCAGAGAAAACCTCACTGGTAAGATCAGATACTTAAAGGCAGTAAGAGTGAGACAGATAGGTATCTGGGAAAGAGTAGGCAGATAGAACAAAACAGCTGATGCAAAGGCCCTGAGGCAGGAGAATCTCTGGTGGGATAGATGATTAGCAAGAATGCAAGGATGGCTGGAGCAGCGTGAGCTGGGGAAGAATGAGAAGCAACGAGGACCCAGAAGTCAGGGCAGGAGGAGACACAACACACAGGGTCTGGTAGGCCATTGTAAGTCTCTGACTTTTACTCAGAATGAGATGAAAAACCACTGGAGGGCTTTGAGCAGACGTGAATTTAGGACCTAACTGGGTTTCTGGATGACAGTGAACAGATCGGCTATTGTAAATGGAGCTTATCTTCCCTATAGGTGCGAATTCCCTGGAGTTCCATTTCCATAAATCCATGTCATTCCATAAAGGTACTGTCCTTACTGAAGAAAACAAACATAAAACATACCTTAGAAAAAGACAGCTTTGGAATTCCAGCCTCTCCTTCCCTACTGCCTTTCCAGTGGCCTCCGTGTGAACAGTATACACAAACATACACCAGCTTCAGAGAAAACCCCCAATTTGAATTTTGTCTCTAAAAATTATCACTCTGGGGCGCCTGGGTGGCTCAGTGGGTTAAGCCGCTGCCTTCAGCTCAGGTCATGATCTCAGGGTCCTGGGATCAAGTCCCACATCGGGCTCTCTGCTCAGCGGGGGGCCTGCTTCCCTTCCTCTCTCTGCCTGCTTCTCTGTCTACTTGTAATCTCTGTCTGTCAAATAAATAAATAAAAAAAATATCTTTAAATAAAAAAAAAATAAAAAAATAAAAATTATCACTCTGAGGCTCTGAGCAAGTAATCACTTCAATTCCCAGAACCTTATCTGCCAAGTGAACACAGGAGCATGTGTTAATATGCACCACACGGGGCTGGCGCAAAGGTTAAAAGAAAACACACCTGTAATATGCTTTGTAGCATTCAGTGTTTCCTTGGTGCCCAGCGCAGGTTGGTCTCCTTTCTTCTCTTTCCTTTTGCCTGGTTGGAACAGTAATTAATCTGGGGGCGGGGGGCTGGGATTTGATTTGTTAAGATAATAACAATACTTGTTTTTAATTTTTTTTTTAAGATTTATTTATTTATTTGAGAGAGAGAAAGAGAGCACTCGTGCTCAAGAGTGAGGAGGTGGGGCAAGTGAGGAAAGGGCAGAGGGAGAGCGTCTTTAAGCAGACTCCCCGCTGAGCACAGAGCCAATTCAGGGCTCAATCCCATGACCCTGAGATCACAACCTGAGCCAAAAACAAGAGCCAGGTGCTCAACCGACTATGCTACCCAGGTGCCCCCACAATAGTATATATATTTAACTAGAACTTAATTATGTTTCTAAACACTGTACTGGACAATTTTGTGAGTTCTCCGGAAGAGAGATTATTATTCCCATTTTATAGATGAAAAGAGTTCCTAAATTCGAGTGGCTTGAATAGGATCCCAGAGTGAATCAGAGGCAAATCAGGGGATTTTCCTTTCACCCAGGAGTTTTGCTTTTGTTTCCTTCTGTGTTCTTTTCAGCTACTTCTCCCCAGGGTTTGGCTTCAGTGTGTTTCCAAGGTCAACCAATTTCAAAGAACGTGGGGCACCTGTGGATGGTTTAAATAACAAAGGCATTCCCCATAGGTGTTGTCCACACTATGGCTAAGAATCTTTTCTGTAGTCCTCCACATGTGTAAAAACCACATTGGGAAGATTCAAGGAGCTGTGGCTTCTCTTTAGGTAGATTAATTCAGCTGGGAATTCCTAATGATAAATTCTTGGCTTGCCTTGCTGACAGTTCCTTGCCCAGGTAGGGGAGGAAGCATCAGGAACTGCCATTCTGGACTTGTTTTAGATCCATAAGGAACAACTGACTGCTTATCTGGAAATGACAATGAAGTAAGAGCAACAGGTCAGCATGGGTGAAGGGAGGGAGGCCTCCAGCCCTCTCCAGGCCCAGAACTTTGATAATGCAGATGTCAAATGTGAGGCAAAAAAAAGCGCACATGATCCCAGAACGGACTCTTCACAAAAGCAAAACACTTTAGAAGAAGCCTAAAAATGAAATCTGACAATATAATTTGAAGTATTTCTAGCCAGAGATGGAAGAGACACCTTGAGAAATGAATGCATTTGCACAGGTAAGGTCTGTGTCTTAAATAGGGTCCTTTTGAATGTGAATAAAAAAAATCCCTTGGAATTAAGTTTAAGAAATCAAATAAAGAGGAATCTATTTAAACGGTTCTAAGATAAATCACAAAATCCAAGGGCAGCTAAGCCTCTTTAATCTCAAACAATAAACTCTGATAGCAAATATTATACATCAACTTACATCTGGTTTTGCTTTTCCCATCTTGCTAGGTTGGAGAGAAAAAAATCTTGGTTATCTGGGGGACATTCTTGTCTGCCTTTGCCCGAGGGGGCACCAAGGAACAGAAGAGTCCTCTCCAGTTTTTGGTCAGCAGTCATGAGATTCTACCCATTGTTCCCTTTTTCCCATTGTCTTAATTGGTAGTTCATGTCCAGAAGTATCTGTCACTTTCATGCTGAATCAGACAGGATTCGATCTGGCTGTATACAAAAATTAAAAATAAAGTAGCAAAGAGTTAAGATAGAAGTATCTTTCCAACTTGTACAAACATGATTCAGGCACTTTGACATGGGTGGCTAGCTAAAATTTAGCAGGAAGAAGGAAAGAATAGAAATTGGGTAGCAGCTAGTAGTCTGTCCCCATGGCAGCCTCTGGACATGGGGACCTCTGGTGAGACCTGGAAGCGGGGTCCTGCTTTCTCAGACTCATGAGGCAGCCGTCCTGTCTGAGGTCCAGACCCATCATCAGACACTGTGTCAGTGTGTTGCAGGAACCACTGCTCTTCCAGGCCATTCTGATCTCCACTCTACCTGGGCAGCTTCCACCCAACACATCCCAGGTCCTCAGAGATGCTCCTTGCTCAGTTTCACCCTCCGGGACACTTATCACTGCCGTTGAACTAGTTTCAGGCTTCGGGGGAAAAAAACAACTAAGATCATTTAAAAAAAAAAAAAAACCTTGCACATATTAGTTCTTTTGTGACGTGATGGTAATTGTTCTGGGGTTGTTACATTTTTAGTTAATTGTCATGATAATCCTACAAGGTAGGAGCATTATCCTTATTTTCCAGATGGGACATGAGGGTGACTAAGTCACTTGCCTAGGTTCTCACAACCAGGAGGTGACACAGATTCTTCTAAACCATATGGCCTGGCTCGAGACCCCTGCTCTTACCTGTAGCCCTACACTACTTCTCTGCATTGCTGTCAAGCTGTTTGCTTTCTGCCCTCTCACATGAACAGTCAAAGGAGTAGCAAGAGTCTAGCCCCTGCCTCATAATGGGAGCAGGAACGAGCAAGAATACACATAGAAATTTCCAGAAATTATCCTGCCATGCTTTGCTAGGACCTGGAAAGCCATCAGGTGCTCATCTCCTTGGCACACTATCTTTGCTTCATTCTATACATATGTCCATTCTTCTCTCACTAATTTATGGTGTACCATCTAACAAGGCTCCATTTCATGACTTCTGAGGTCCTAATCTCTCCACTCAAGTGGCCAACCTAGATTCAAAGAGCAATCCCGTCTCAGCTCTGAATTCTTGGGAGAGAGAGTCTGGTTTCCCAGGTGTCCACTCTTTGTCCAATCAACTTTGGTCAAGGAAGATCGTGGCCTTGCAGGAAACTTGAATCTGGCAAGGGGCTCTCAGAGAAAGGTGGTGACCTCAACAAGTGTCCCCTAGTATAGAAGCATATGTACAAAATATAGAAGAAGGAAATCCTAGCTGAACAACAACAAATTATGAGACCTGAAAGGATATTGCTAGGAAGAGCTGAGGCTGGCAAAGTTGTAAATAATGCCACGGAGGAGACAAAGGTAGAGACTCAGTTCTTAGGGCAGATACCAGAATGTTAACACATGAAAGAGAAAAGCAAATGATTCAGTTCCTACTTGCCTTCACTGCCAATGGGAATAATTCTAACAATAAATGGTAGAAAAGCTATCTTCAACCAGATAATTCCCAGAAGATAAAATATGATAATCAGAGAGCATTTAATGTGCTTTAAATTAATTCAAATTCTCAGGACCAGAATACTTCTATCTCAGGATATATAAATAAGTTGTGTCTATGTTGATGGATCAACATTTCTGCTAAAAAATGGGAAATTCAGCTAGACTGGAAGCCTGGGAAAAGGTAAACATTGTTCTGATCTATCAAAAAGGTAAAAAGAAGGTCCCTCCTTTTATTATTGGAGTTTGAAATTAGAACAAGAAAAAACTAAGAATTATCATTAAAAAGATGGTTTGTGAACACTTACAACTTAAAAAGATAATTATTGGGCATTAGCAATGGTTTATATGATTGATTAATTTACTCATTTGTCAAAACATCTGCTGAGTATGCAAGACATGCCAGACACAGGGTCATAAAAATATAGGAGATTAAGCTTTACCACCAAGTTAGTAGCACTTACTAACAAAAATCCAGAACAAACTAGCTTCATTTCTTTCTTGATATTTTACCTACCAGTCTGGTGGAACACAGGTATGCACTGAGGTTTCAGCAAGCCCTTTGAAATGGACTCTGTAGCTTACAGATGAAATGGGGATATTTGGACTGGTTGATACTGGCTAAATATTTCCATAACTGGCTAAATCACCATAAGCAAAGGCTCTTGACTACCTGTCAGTCTTCCATAGTTGGAGCTCCTCTGAGACCCAGGCATTCTGTTTCCCAGTAGGTGGGGAGAAGTAAGCTTAAAGAGTGTGTAGGTTCCTTCTCTCCCCAAGGTGGGACAACAGTGGGGAAACTGATCCTATAATAGTGGCTGGTATTAGAATTTGAACAAAGCTAAATGATAGCACCTCCTTTTCTAACCCTTTGAGTTGGGTGAGAGTTGTGAAAATAAAGGCAAAGAGAGCCAAAGTGCCACTTTTCCTATCAAGAAAAGTTGATGCTAGTATCTATGATATATCTGCAGGCCAGCTGATCCCTGATACTAAAACCTAGGATAGACAGGTCCACCCACCTTGTCAACAGGTGGCCGGGTTGCCAAGTGATAGTAGCCCCTGTTCCATGTTTGGCATGATCCCAAGGGGAAATGGGAAGAAGGCACTAGGTTACCCATGCCCACTTTCTCCCTCAAAACTTACAAATCTGGGGCGCCTGCGTGGCTCAGTGGGCTAAGCCGCTGCCTTCGGCTCAGGTCATGATCTCAGGGTCCTGGGATCGAGTCCCACATCGGGCTCTCTGCTCAGCAGGGGGCCTGCTTCCCTTCCTCTCTCCTACTGTGATCTCTCTCTGTCAAATAAATAAATAAAATCTTAAAAAAAAAAAAAAACTTACAAATATGCTAAGTAGGCTAGTTAAGGCCAGGTGTGGTTTACCAGCTGAGCTACCTCCACATGGAAGGACCATCAGCAGTGAAAGAGAAGAGTGTCTTTTTTAATGAGCTCCAGAAGGAGCACACAAGTAATTCATATTCAAAGGAACACAGTAGTCCATCTTACTGCCAAAATTCAAGCAGTTGGCTCCAGGATATTCAACATGGTAAGGGAAGGAGGGTTTTCAAGGGTCCAGGTAGTGAGCAACAGTAAGGAGTCAGATTGAGTCATGGGCCAAACATCAATGGTAAGGTTCCAATCTTGGGGGGAAAAAATGGCAAAACTGAGGACTGATGTTCAGTCAATAGTCTGTGATTCAGAGTAATTCCCAGCGGGAGGCTTTCTGAATCTGGTCAGAATTGCTAGCACGAGCCTCAGTTTCTCAGCATTTGCAGAGCACTTCATTTGTTGCAAACAGAACACCAATGTTTAATCTTATATCCAGCTTGACAATGAGTAGCCTGAGACGCATCCCAGGTCCCACAACCATATTTCCTACTCTTTATTCCTTCTAAATTGGAAGATTCCAATTCATGATTATAAGGATATTTAGTTAATTCTGGATATTCAGATAAAACATTGACTCAGAAAGGACAGATTTATCACTGAAGATTGCTTTTCATGTTCCATTAGACATAAATACATCATAAACAAAGTTTTAACTTTCAACTTGAAAGATGAATACCAATTCATTCTTTGGTTGAATGTGTCTCTGGAATATATTTCTAAATGGTTTGTGGTAGCATTGGGATGTGATTTTTCAAACACTATCAATAATATATCATCAGTTTCTTTCTCTGACAGTAGAAGAAAGTTATTATCCATAATGACTGAAGGATTTCTTCACAGTTTGTTCTTCTTAAGAAACTCTAATACTGTATCCTAAACATTTGAAATTATAATCCCTTAGCTTTGAAATGATAGATTCACTTTATTCAGATACTCCAGTTTTGAAATATATTAGTTCATCCAAAGTAATCGAAATGATCAAGTCACAAAGAAATTTTTTTTATTCCTAACTTTAGAGGACTGGGTGTGGTGCATAAACAATGAATCACGGAACACTGAAAAAATAAAATTAAAAAAACACATACTTAATAATGAAAAAAAATCCATTTTTGTTTTTTATCAACCACTATGTGTCAGTGTGAAAAGAAAAAAAAACAGAGTTTTGTATTCACCAACCATTTCTCAACATGTCGCAGTGAAAAGATGTACATATCCTGGCTATGATTCAGTCATAGTAAAAATTGCCCCAGTATTTTCAACCTTGGATCAAAATTGAGAGGCATATTGTTGACTACTGATTAGCCTCTATGAATAAAATATTCAAGGAAATATGTGTGCACTGTTGGTACGGGTCCCAGTGTATTTGTACTGCCCTCTTCTTGGCTCGCAAAATCATTTTCTCTTAAATGAAAAAAGTCTGCTTATGGCACAGGCTTTCAGGGATAATGAGCTGCTGAACACAGCTCTGTCATATATGCACTGCACGTATCCAAGGAGTTGATTTATACTCTGCAAACCAGTGGTTTGTTCTACATGTAAAGCAAACTACGTGCTAGAAATTCACCCTGGTACTTTCTCTTCACATTTTTTTTTTTAACCATTGATAGTAAGCAGTATCCAAAAATGTTATTGGATTAAGGAATTTTGCAGTTTTCATTACCTTTTTGACAACTTTAACAGTGTTTTCAGCAATGGTGTGCTTCGTACATATTTTGAAGAATGCCTCTGGAGCTTTGGGGTCTCTTCTGCATTTGGATACACAATTCACTTAAATCATACTAGCAAATGCTATTTGGTGTGAGGACGAGGAGGGGAAAGGTGACTGGATTACCAAAGAGTTTCCTATTTTACTTGAAAATGGTACATTTCTTTGGCTATCTGTCAGTGTTTGCAAGGACTTAAAACTGACAGTTCTTGGGGCAGCAGAAGCAAATGGATTGCAAGCCCAATAAAATACATTTTCAGATAGGTATTATTACATTTTATGTTTATTTATTTATTTTTTTTTTTTGGCTGGATATTTTCTCAGCACTCTAGGTTATACGAAGACCTTCTCATAATTTGTAATATTATTTTAAATTTCTCTTCACTCTGCATTGTATGGAGATCTTTCTACAGTTTACATTTTTTATATCACTACTATTTTCATGATTTTTGTGTTTCAAAGAACTACTTGGAGGCAATGATACACTTTTTAAAGAACATTTTGAAACATAAGGTAACGTAGAGTAATACTGAAAAATAAAGCTTTAAATAAATGAAAACAAGCACACTGATGATGTAAATGATGTAAAGTATTATACCATGGCCATGTGTGGCATGCATAAAATTTTTAATGAATACAATGATTTTAAGAAACAATGAGATTTCTATAAAAAGCACAAGTAATTATAATTCGTGTCAAATATGTGAACAAAATTATTTCCTTGCTTTTATGTCCCCCTCTGTCAAACCACTTGCAAAGCATTATACTCTTAGCACACAGATAGGGAAGTGACAGGGTGAGGGGAATAGGAAAGTCAGGATATGGAATGTGATGTGCTATGAAAGGGGCATGTCTGCTTGTCATCTTAAGGATGCCCATATAATTAGGAGCAGAAGGAAGTACCCAAAAGGCATGACTGGGTCATCAAATCCCAGAGTGTGAGAGGAAGATTTGATAATCAACCCCACCAGTGAGAAGGGAGGGGAGAAGCTTATTGGATCTTGCTTCAGCCTGCATCTTCGTAGGAGCTTGAGACAGGGGAGAGTTAGCAGTGGCTCCTGTTCACTCAACCTGGAGTCCGCAGAAGCAAAGGAAATAAAGTAGGGCTATTACTTTAGTTGCTGGATCTCACAACTCAGAAAGAAGAGATCAAATCTAATAAAAAGAGCTAATATGAATGACAAAAGTGGAACTGATGATTATCCTGACAGACTAGAATGAAGTGTCCAATTCAACTAAGTAGAAATTTGTAGTGTAACATGAAGTGTGTCCTTTTAATCTCCAAAAGTCAGTTGCATAAGTGCAGATGGGAAGGAGACCTAAATGGACAGAATTCCTGTAAGAACAAAAGAAGATATTTGTAGGATCACAAATTCAAGAGTACCAATGCAGCATCTAGAATACTAATGAAACTGCAAGCTACATTAATCGTTGTGTCCAGACACAAATATGTACATTAGTAAGGGTAATCATAATGGCTTATCATTTCATAGTATACTATTAGCAAAATTATTTCATTCTCTTTGTGTTTTTCCATTGCACTCTGCATAATTTTGTCCAAAATGGGATAGTTCTTGTCACTTTATTTAAAAGATGACAGCACTTTGAGTCATCTTCATGAGGTTGTCATAAATAAATTAGATAAGATATGGGAAGCCAGCACAGACCACACAGCAGCTCCATAAATGATAGTAGAGTCTGAAAGAGTTGAATCCATAAAGGTATGCGAGAGCATGAGGATAACATTTTCCTGAATTATTTTACCCAGTTTAATCTTCCTGATAACCACATAAGCTTGGTTTTAGATGTTCCTCACCAGGCAAACTGCTGTATATTCTTAAGGACTTACATTAAGTGTTACTTCTCAGGGGAAGTCTATCCTAGTCCTGAAACAAGGTTTGATAATTCTGTGCAATGCTCCCATTTAATCCTGTAATTTCCATCTCCTGGTGTTTGTCTCAATTTCTTGTTAACACTTCTTAATGATCTTTCCTCCTCACTGGATTACCTGCTTGATGAAGGTAGTGACTATGTCTGCTTTGTTCAATGTTATATTCCTAGTACCTTGGACAGTGTGTGGTTAAAAAATTAGAGCTTAATAAGATTGGTTAAATGAATGAATGAATGAATGAATGAATGAATGAATAATATTGAGGTTCAGAGTGTTACAGATGCTAAAAATCTTATAATTTACAAGCAGTAAATTCCTGTATCTATACCCAAATTATCTTCCTCCAAAGGGTTTGGAAACTATGTCTTGCACACTTACTTTAGGAATGATCTAAATTTCTTCAAATCCTTAAAAGTGTGCCATATACTAGGAGTCAACTTACTCTGTTACTTCAGTGAACTAATTGTATCCAATAACCTATAGCACATGTCATTTCAGCTCCAAACAGGAAAACTTTTTAAAAATCAAGTAGAACTGCCCCATCATGGCATTTAGTACCTCTGGGGTTTCTTGTCCCTGGATATTTTAGAGCAAAATAGAATAATCACCTATTAGAGATGCTGGGAAAGAATTCCTGAAGTTGGTGGGAGTAGGAATCCAATCACTTCAAAAATTTTTAATTGTGGTAAAATACATATAACATAAAATTTACCATCTTAACCATTTCAAGTGTATAATTCAGTACTGTTAGGTACATTCACATTGCTGTGAAACAGATCTCCAGAACTTTGTCATCTTGCAGAAATGAAACTCTATATATTCATTAAACAACTTACCAGTCCCCCCCACCCAGCCCCTGGAAACCACCATTCCATTTCTTGTTTTTATGAGTTTGACTACTCTAGGTATCTCATATAAGTGGAATCACAGAATACTTGTCTTTTTGTGACTGGTTTATTTCATATAGCATATTGTCCTCAACGTTCATCCATGTTGTAGATTGTGTCCTCATTCCCTTCCTTTTTAAGACTGAATGATATTCCATTGTATGTATATACCACATTCTGTACATCACTCATCCATCAATGGATATTTGGGTTGTTTCTACCTTTTGGCTTTTGTGAACAATGTTGCTATGAACATGGGTAGATAGGGGTGCCTGGGTGGCTCAGTCAGTTGAGCATCTGGCTCTTGATTTTGGTTCAGATTGTGATCTCAGGGTTATGAGATCAAGCCCCGAAATGGCCTCCATGCCCAGTATGTTGTCTGCTTGAGATTCTCTCCTTTTGCTCCTCCCCCTGAGCTTTCTCCCTCTAAAATAAATAAATAAAATCTTTTATATATATCATATATAAGATACATATTTTGAGGCCTTGCTTTCCATTCTTTTGGGTATATACCCAGAAGTAGAGTTGCTGGATCATATGATAATTCTTTTAATTTTTTCCATGGCAGCTTTACCATTTACCTTTCCACCAACAGTGCACAAGAGTTCCAATTTTTCCACAACGACATCAACACTTTATTTTCTGTTTCTTTGGTAATAGTCATTGTTATACATATAGGGTGATATTTCACCATAGTTTGATTTGCATTTCCTTAATGATTAAGGAAGGTTGAGAGGGGATCCAGTTACTTTCATTGTCCTTCCCAATTCTGAGTATATGACAGTGGATTCTTTGATGGCCATGTGTTATGTCAGGGCTCCTTGAGCTTTTTCTTTTTCTTTTCTTTTTTTTAAGATTTTATTTATTTATTTGACAGAGAGAAATCACAAGTAGATGGAGAGGCAGGCAGAGAGAGAGACAGATAGAGAGTGAAACAGGCTCCCTGCCGAGCAGAGAGCCCGATGCGGGACTCGATCCCAGGACCCTGAGATCATGACCCGAGCCGAAGGCAGCGGCTTAACCCACTGAGCCACCCAGGCGCCCCGCCTTGAGCTTTTTCTAATTGAAGTTCCAGTGCATCAATATAATAGGAAGTGAGAGTTGAATTTTTAAGTCACAGTCAAGAAAAGGGAGTTTTCGCTTATTCATTCATTCATTTCTTCACTTTGAATGACCCAACATTCCATTCTAGAGTATTCACCTAAGAGAAATGAAAACATGTGTCTACAAAAAAGACTAGTGTATGAATGCTCATAGCAGTTTTATTGAGGAAAGCCTAAAACTGGACACAACCCGATTGTCCATCAAGGAATGAGTGGATAAAGAAGTTCTGGTATATTTACAGAATTAGATACTACTCAGAACTGTTGGGGAAAGTCACTGAAAAGATGTCACCAGCAGCTGACCTGTGACCAGTGGACCCTGGCATTTGGAGGCTTTTCACCCCTTCCCCTATCCTTGGAATGTGGGATCCACTTGGCTTTCCTGCTCCTAGAGACTTATCTGAAGACATAGGCTTGAGAATGTGATGTGTTGGGGCACCTGGGTGTCTCAGTTGGTGAAGTGTCTGCCTTCAGCTCAGGTCATGATCTCAGAGTCCTGGGATTGAGGATTGAGCCCCTGTGTGGGTAGGGAGTCTGCTTCCCCCTCTGCCACTACCCCTCCCCCTGCTCATGCGCATTCTCTCAAATAAATAAACAAAAGGGGGAGGGTAATTTGAACACACAGAGAGAACACCAGGTGAAGATGAAAACACAGAGATCGGCATGATGCTTGTATAAACCAAGGAATGCCAAAGATTCCTAGAATGCCAGCAAACCACCATAGGCTAAACAAAAGTCATAGAGCAGATTCTTCCTCACAGCCCTCAGAACAAACCAATTCCGCCAATGTCTCAGACTTCTAGCTTCCAGAAACGTGAAACAATATATTTTTGTTGATATGCCGCCCAGTTTCTGGTACTTGGTTATGAAAGCCCTAGCAAACTAATACAGGTCCCTAGAGTTTAGTATTCAGCCTTGCTAATTGTTAAAATCAGCTTTTCTTTATGGAATGACATCAAGGTATTCTACACTATCTTGGGCCCTGTGGGAAAACACAGGAAATAAGAACTGCCCTCTATGGGGAACATATATATGAAAAAAAAAAAGGGGGGGGAAAGAGAAACAGTTCTTTCGGTTTCCAGCAGGAGTTCTAAGATTGTATCCATGTCAACCAAATAATATGATTGCTTTAAAAAACAGCGAGCCAAAATACTAATTTACAATGTGTGATCTATCTGCCAATAGACTAAGAATGTATTCACTAGTCAACCCATTTCCGTCCCAGTTTAAGAAATCTACTTGGGAAGTGCATTAAGATTAGAAGACTGATTGGTGCATATACATTGAATATGGATAAGGGATATTTTTAACAAGTGCTGGGAGCAGAATGAGTCATCTTTCTCCACCACAGGTACATAACTTCCATGATGTCTTTAGTGAGTCAGGGTTCCCATCCCCTAGGAGTATATAATATAGTGACATACTGACAGTGTCTACTTATTAATTTTTTAATTTATCCATACATTTAACAAATATTGATGGAGAGCTTTGTGTGTGCCAGGCAATGTGCTAAATTTTGGAAATTCAATAGTGAGAAAGACCCAGTTCCTGCCTTCAAGGGGCACAGTGTAATAGGGCTGCAATGAAGAATTGTCCACTGTCATTATGAGAGCTCAGAAAAGGACATCTAAACCTGTTTCAAAGAAGCAGGAAAGGTTTCTAAGCTAATGGGATGGGAGTGAGTATGTGTGGGGAGGGGAAAAATTGTTTCAGGAGATAGGTATAGGATATGCAAATTCCAGATGTGAGAGAGCTTGTGTGTTTGAGGAACAACTAGTGGCTTATTATGGCTGAAGGAAGAGCACAAGGCTGAATTTAAGTGATGAGGCTAAAGAGGTACGAAGGAGCTTGGCCATGTGAGGGCCATATTAAGCTCAACTCCCAAGGATACAACACATCCTATGGAAGCTGCAAATGAGAGTGCCTTGTTGCCAAGACACAGAGTTCATAATACTGAGACATAACCTGAGCAGGACTCACCCAGGAAGGAGACAAGCTATGAACTTGGGTAAGTTATGGATTGGTAATTAGAAGAGAATAGAGACATCAAAGGAAGAGACAGTACTGGTACAAACTGAGTTTAACTGGATGGCAAAGTGAAGAGTATAGGGAACTCAGAAGAAGAAAATAAGTAGTGCCTAGACCTAGAGTTAGCAATGGACAAGAAAGAGTTCATCAAAGTCAATGGCTTTATGATCAATATATAAGAACACCTGTTCTCCCCAAATTGATCCATAAGTTCAATGCAATACCAACCCAAAACCCACTGACAAGCTTATTCTAAAATTTCAATGGAGTTAGAGCACTGGTCTTGTAGAATTTCTATGGAAATACAAGGAATTTTGAAGAGCTAAAGCAATTTTGAAAACTAAGGAAAAAGGGGACTTGGACAACCTGATTTCGAGACTTACAAGGTCAAGACAGAATGTTACTGAAATGAGGAGAGACAAACAGATCAATAGAAGGAAACGGTCCAGAGATATACCCACTCATATAAGGTCAACTGACTTTTGGCCAAGGCACAAAATCAACCAAAAAAGGATGTGAGGTCTTTTTAACAAATGGTCTAATATTATTAGTTTATTATTAATTATATTATTAATATAATAAATGGTTATTATTAATTATAATAATAATTATTATTATTATATATAACAAATGGTCTGAATATTATTTTGGAAAAAAGTGGCACAGGATTCATACCCAAAATATAAGAATGTAAAATCCTTCAAATCAATGATAAAAAAGCAAACACCCAATAAAAATGGGCAAAGACTTGAAGTGACACTTAAAATATGATATATAAATGGCAGTATGTAAATATTAATCTTCAGGAAATTTTATTTTATTTTTAAATTTTTTTTAAAGATTTTATTTACTTATTTGACAGACAAGTAGGCAGAGAGGTAGGCAGAGACAGAGAGAGGAGGAAGCAGGCTCCCCGCCGAGCAGAGAGCTTGATGCGGGGCTCCCAGGACCCTGGGATCATGACCTGAGCCAAAGGCAGAGGCTTTAACACACTGAACCACCCAGGTGCCCCTCTTCAGGAAATTTTAAACTAAAACCACATGATCCCAGGACCCTGGGATCATGACCCAAGCCAAAGGCAGAGGCTTTAACCCACTGAGCCACCCAGGTGCCCCTCTTCAGGAAGTTTTAAACTAAAACCACATGACATATTTCATACCCTCTGTAAAGACTAAAGTAAAAAGGACAGACAAAATCAAATGCTGATAAGGATGTAGAGCAACAGGAACTCTCAAACACTGCTGATGGGAGTGTAAAATAATACTACCATTTTGGAAACTGGCTTGGCAATGCCTTTCTACATTATGATCCAGCCTTTCCACTCCCAGGCATCCATTTTCTAGAAATGAAAACATACCTGCACAAAGCCATTCACATGGCTTGCAAATATGTTTTCTTCTGTATCAGGAGAAACTTGTTATGCATTTAACTGTCATAAGATTAGTGTCTAGAGTTTATAAGATCTTCTACAAATCTAAAAGAAAAATGTAAACAATATAATAATAAAATGTGCAAAAAATATGAGAGAGCAATTCACAGCAGAGAATATATGGAAATATTGTCAACATACTTATAGCCAGGAAAATTCAAATTGAAACCACTATAATATACCACTTCATGCTTATCCAGCTGCAAACAAAACAAAATAATAAATAACAACCTGTTGATACTAAATGTTGGCAAGACTACAGATAACTGAGTGCTATAAATCACTGCTGGTGGGAGTGTAAGTTACTCTTTTTTCAAAGCTGGCTGGCAATATGTATTTAAGTAGAAGGTACTCTTCAACCTAGAAAAGGTATATACCTTTTCCCCCAAATTCTGGCATGAATAAATTACCAACAATGTTTAGTACAGCATGGTGTTTTTTGTTTTTTTTTTCTCTTTATTTTTTATGTTCAATTAGCCAGTGTATAGTATATCATTAGTTTTTTGATGTAGTGTTCAACGATTCATTAGTTGGTATTTTACAGTTTAAAAAATATGCAATCAGTCCATTGCCCCTCTTTTTCCATTCCTAATCAGGTTAATTTTTCTGTTCTCTTTTTAAAAATTGATCTTTTGTTTAATTTTTTAGTCTTTTGAAGATAACTTTGGTTCAGTTGGTCTTATTGTTTCCACATTTTCCATTTCATTAATTTTGACTCTTCCTCTTAGTATTTCTTCCATTCTATTTTCTTTTGGGATTATTCTTTTGTTTCTCTTCTTTATTATAACAGCTTCCTAAATTATTTTCAGAATTCCTTGGTTTTCAATATATATATTTAAAATTATAAATTTCCCACAAAGTACTGTATTAGCAATGTCATAAAGTCTTCTGTATTTACTGGTTTCATTGTTAAACAATGAAAAATAATATTTTTGAGCGATAAAAAATATTCTAAATATTTTCTAATTCCCATTGTAATTTCTTCTTCAAACCATTAGTTATTAAGGTGTATATCTTCAGTTACCAAGTGTGGCTTTAGCAGATGGTATTTTTGTTACTGATTTCTAATTTTATGGCACTGCAAAATATTACCATTACCAATTACTCTTTGGTATCTGCCAAGATCTTACTTAAGGGCTATTTGTGGTCAGTTTTTGCACTGGTTTCCCATGAGCCAGAAAACAAATGTATTCTCTGTGGTAGTAAATCTCTATGTGTCCATTAACTCAAGTTTGCTTATTAGATTTTTTATTCTAATTTTGTTCTAAATACTACTAATATTTGGTCACAATCTATCAGTTTCTAAGAGAGATATCTTGGAAAATCTTTTTGTGATTGTAGATTTGTCATTTGTTCTTTGTAATTATGTCAGTTTTGCTTAATATATTTTGAAGTTCTTTGGTTTTTCCACTAAAGGTTGAAGATCTATTTTGGACCCTTATTCTACCCTCAATATCTAACTTCTATTTCACATATTTTTCTCCATGTCTGTTTGTTGCATTCTGGGTAATCTTCCTAGTCTACTTGTTCTCTCCTTAGTTGTATCTAATTTAATTTTAATGTAACCACTGGGTTTTTCATTTCAATGGTTTTATTTTCATTTCTTGAAATTCTATTTGTTGCTATTTTTAAAAATTCTAAATAGCTTTCCCCCCACAGTCTCCCATCTATCAGTATTTTTATTTCATATTACTTTGTTCATTTTAAATATACTTACAGCTCTTAGATTTATTATATTATTATTATTTATTATATTAGTTCCAGTTTAACAGGAAGGGGCAGATAATTTTCCTATCATCACACGTTCTCATGAAGGTTCATTTGCTCATGTATTTTGTAATTTTTTTAATCTTATTTTTTATTTATTTTCATGACCACTTGATTGTGAAGATGTTCCCTCAGAATAGTTTTACATTTAATCCTGTTTGAAACCTGTCCTGTGGTTCAAGCATCTTGGGCTAATTTTGTTTTCGGATTTTCAACAAAGGACTTCTCATGAGGCAGGTTTAATGCTTACATTCATGCACAGCAAAGGCATGGACTTTCGTCATCTCATGGGTGACTTTCTCTCTACTTCTTTTGCCTGCCACTAAATTACCTGGATAGATAGCAAACTTCCTCACCACTGACGGTTGGGTCTCTAACACATTTATATGGTTGGGGGTTCCCTAGGAGTGGAGGGTTATGGTGCAAAGATTTGTTGGGAGCTGAAGTCCATCAAGATCCAACACTAAGCATCCATGATAATCTCTGCTTTTACTTACATCTTACTTACTTACTTAATTACATTTTACTTACATCTTTCAAAGCTTATCTACATCCATTGACTCAGTTGATGAGATGCCAGTAATTCCATGGTCTTTAAGCTTCAAGCCTTAAATCTCAGATTCCTGGTAAACAGGGGAGAACAGGTTCCTGAGGCATATTCAGAAGGCACAGCAGACTTACAGAAGCCTCTTCAGTGCTTGGAACACACTCCATCTTTTCAGACCTATTGAGTAGCTGTTGCATATGCCCATTTCCTGGGGTCTTCTAGCTTTGGGCTGGACTGGCCCTGGTGCTTTGTGCAGAGAAGTGGTAACAGCATCCATCAAACTCTTGGTGATAAATTATGGTTTCTTCATCTCAGCCACAGCAGGAGCTCAGAAATTGTCAAAACTGTTGCTCAATCTTTATATCCTACTGAGAAAAAGTTTGGTATTCAGTCTGGTAGAAAAGACAGTGAAACTTGCTGGTTGAGGTGTAAGCTGTAGCCCTAACCCAGAGAAAAAAATATTGATGGTTTCTTCACACCCCAACACTTTCCAAAGAAGATACTGGGAGCTTGATAGCAAGGAACACACACACAGAAACACAGACACACACGCACATATATAAAAATAGAACATATCAAAAAAATAGAACATATGGATTATTAAAGTAAGAGGAAACCAGATGATAGCTCCTGAGCCTATTACTGTGTGGGATATGAACACTAGTAGCAGGTTCTGTTTTTCCAAATGAGGCCCTGACAATATCTGTCACCGTTGTTTTTCTCTTCTGCAATGTGACCTTCACACTCATCAAGAGGTGGAGTTTATTTCTGCGCCTGTTTATTAGTCTTCTAAGCTGCTGTAACAAATTACCATAAATTGAAAGGCTTAAAACAATAGAAATTTATTTTCTCCTAATTCTGGAGGCCAGAAGTCCTAATTCTGCAGAGTCAGTTCCTTCTGGGGACGCAGGGAGGAGATTCCCTGCCTCTCACAGCTTCTGGTGGTTGCAGGCAATCCTTTGGTGTTCCTTGGCTTGCCCGTATATCACTCCCAACTCTGCCTCTGTTACTACAAGGGGTTTTTCCTCTGCATCTCTGTCTCCATGTCTCCCCTTTTATACCGGGATGCCAGTCATTAGGGTTAGGGCCCACCTCAATCCAGTATGACCTCATTTTCACTTAGTACATCAGCAAGGACTCTACAAGTTAAGGTTACATTCCTGATATTCTGCATGGACATGACTTTAAGGGAACACTATTGAACCCAGTTCAACCCTCTTATGTCTGGCCAGGCCTTGTCTCATTGCTTCAACTATCAGAATATTGTGGATGTGATTCTGTGCTGATTTTAAGCTGGTTTTGTTTTCTGCCTCTTGGAATGTTTGGTCTTGGACATCCCCTATTGGAACCTCGCCATCGTGCTGTGAGTTCTCCAGTGCTCCTTGCCAAATATTTCTATTTTCTGTCTCTTAGACACATGGTAGGATTGGCCCTTTTAAAAATAGCCATGGTCCTGTGATTCATATTGTCCAATAAAATGTATGTGGACATGGCACATGTCACTTCTGGTAGGGGAATTAAGAGTCAGCATTTGATACGCCACAGCCTTATTCTCCCTTAATAGTTGTGTATCACACCTTAGGATGGAGGCTTCATCAGCTGGGCCCCTGAGTGACTATGATGATCAGAGACTTTTTGCTGACACATGTTGGACATGTAGCATGAGCAGGACTTTTTAGATGAACACACTGTCTATGGGGGTACAGCTACAGCTGATCCTGAAAAATGTAATGTGTTTCCTAGCACCAAGGCATGGTGGGGACATTCTGGCCCATTAGAGGCAACATGATACAGGAGTACAAGGTAGGAATAATGTCCAAGATATTTAACTACCACTATGGTACAGGCTCTCATCAGTCTGCATAGTGGGACCTGAAAAGCTGGAATAGGAGCCTGGAAGACCCTGGAACTAACCCTTACTGTGTAGATTTTGAGCTGGTGCTCCTAGGGGTGGAGCTTTGGGGACAGTGTACCCAGAGGGTATTAAGTCCAAGACTACCAGTTTTATGCCAACAGATATAGAAGCATTTGACATTTTTATCACCTATGTGGGCATGATGTTAGGTAGTGATTAATGTTAGCTCCGGTTAAGAGCTTGGCCTATGCCTTGAAATCTGGTTCTGCCACTTCCTTGCCTGTAACCTAGGGCAAGTTCTATCTATGACTCAGTTTTCTTATCTGTGAAATGGGGGTAATAATAGTAGCTATTTTGTAGGGCTGATGATAGAATTAAATGATCTGATCAAATGAAGTTATAATCTATAATAGCACCTGGCATATAGTAAGTGTTACATAAATGGCAAGATTGATTATCAATATCTATACATGTCAACATTCTCTGAGATGTCCTTGTTCATATCTTAGGTAGAATGCCATTGTTTCATTCTTTTTTCTGATGACACAGGTTTTTAGAGCCTCCACCTATCTGTGCCATGTCTGACCTGTTCTTAGGTACAAAGGGCTTGGCCACTCATAATTTGACAAATTTTGTGAGATGAACTCATGCTTTCCTGCATAGATACAACACATAGCCATTGGGGTCTTATTGCTTTCTTATACTATTTGGGAAAGAGGATCCGGCAAATCCTCTGTACTTTTCCCTCTTTCCTTAAACTACCTATGGTTTTATTGTGCTCCTTGTCCCTTAGGCCATTGTTATGAGCTAAAAATGTGCCCACCAAAGTTTATATGTAAAAGCATTAACCCCTAGTACATTAGAAGGTGACTGTATTTGGAGATAGAGTTTTGAAAGAGATACTTAAGTTCAAGTGAGGTCTTAGGGTAGAAGCTAATTCAGAATGACTGGTCTCCTTATTAGAAGAGGAAATTAGGACAACAGATACACCAAGGGAGAAGAGAGCTACCTGCAAACGAAGAAGAGAGAACTTAGTAGAAACCAACTCTACAGACACCTTGATCTTGGACTTCTAGACTCTAGAGTAATGAGAAGCACCTCCATGGTATTTTGTTATGACAGTCAAAAGCCTTAGTCAAAAAAATGAGTAGAGCCAGGTCCCAGGGTGCTCAGCTAGGAGACTCTTTTCTTAGAGACCCTCTTCAATACCACAGCTTTGTGTCCCCCCGATACTCTCTTTTCACCCTAGTCTGGGAACTCTTTTCTCATCCGCCACTATACCTCTAGCTCAGAAAACTTGATCATGTGTTCTCCATGGTCTGAGCCTCCCACAACCCAGACTTCTCAATCTTGAGGCCTAAAAAAAAGGAAAGAAAGAAAGAAAGAAAGAAAGGTAGGGAACTAAAAGCAAAGTATGTGGGATGCCAGAAGGAGGAGAAAACTTATGACCTCTGTAGACATATGACATCTCTTGTACATGGAAATTCTAAGCATAGATCTGACCTAGACTAAATGCTTTGCAAGCGGGAAGGGCTGCTATGATATCATCGTTGTCAGCAGCAGCAGCACCCATCACCATGTAGGCTGCTAACAATCTGATATAGGTAACTCCCTCTACCTGGAAGTTGACCACTCACTCCTACACCTTCATTGTGCTCTCTTTTTCTAGAGCCTCTCAGAATTCCTCCATGCCCCCTTGGATGCTCAGATGCTAGACCTGCCTTAGAAAATCAGCTCCTGGCTGATTCTAAGCTAGACCTGCCTTAGAAAATCAGCCTGGGTGGCTCAGTGGGTTAAGTCTCTGCCTTCAGCTCAGGTCATGATCTCAGGGTCCTGGAATTGAGTCCCGCATCGGGCTCTCTGCTCAGCAGGGAGCCTGCTTCCTCCTTTCTCTCTCTGCCTGCTTCTCTGCCTACTTGTGATCTCTGTCTGTCAAATAAATAAATAAAATCTTAAAAAAAAAAAAAAAAGAAAATCAGCTCCTGATAAGATTTAGCAATCCTTTGGAAAATGAGAATTTGAATGAGTTGGAAATAACTCAGAATTCAAAGCACATCCTATGAAATTCTGCAGAGGTTTCCAAGACACATGAATTCCCCAGCTCAGATGACAAATGGTGCACAGAAATGCCACATGAGGCATGAGCATGGGCTCCTGCTTCCCGCTCTCAGAAAGGTGGGTTATATTTGGCGTGCAGTCACTTGCTCATTTTTCTCTATCATTTTGAAGCACAATCACCAAGTTCTAAAAGACATATGAGTCCATAAGTCCCATACCTTGCAAAATGGCTACCATCACTCTCCCATTTTTCACACTGCCTTGAGGAAAGGCCCCATTTATCTGTAGCTTCCATGCTGCACAGCTTTCTCCTCCCCATTACTGCTTTGTGTCTTGTCAAATAGACTTCAGTGAGGCCATCATCTCAGGATGCACTTCATCAAGTAATTATGCCAAGAGTTGGAACAGAGGAGCCAAAGTGAGAAAGGTGAAGCTTCAAGGCTTTCCAAATACCAGGAGGAAGACAGGACTTATCTCAAACCAATCTTCAGGCCATCTTCTGCCAGATTCCCAGGCCCATGGTGGTTTTATCTTGGTTGGTTTTTTTGTTCCCCTCTTCCCGGCAGATGAGAATGACAGAGCTCATCCTTGCCCTTGGTCCCCAGATGACGTCCACAGACTTGTCATTTGCAGGAAACATTGCAAGTCAGTGGGAACGCTCTACTTTGATGCTGTTACAGTTCTTGGAACAGAAGCATCTGCTGGGTGTAGAAAAAGCCATCAGCCTGTGCTTTTTCTAAATCATTAAAACGCCACTGGCAGTTTGACAAATTGGCACCGATCATCAGGCTCAGCAACTGGGAGTAATCTGTTTCGCTGGCTGAGAGAAACAGCTGTAAAATTCTGGTAAAAATCTGTTCTATTGTACTCAAATACATCTTAGGTAGAGAGGCTGATTGGTGAAATAGAAAAGGTATGGTCTTGAGAGCTAGCAGTATCTAGGTATGAATCCTGACCCTTCTGCCCACTGGCTGTGAGTGGTGAGCAAACTACTTAACAATTTTCTCATCTGTAAAATGGGGAGATAAGTACATTTCTTGTAGAGCTGTTGTAATGATTAGAGATAACTTTTTTTTTTTTAAAGAAAATACTTTTTTTTAAAAAATGTCTAGCACAAGGCTGGTACATCATAAATCGTTCTAGTGGGGAGGTAGTGAGGTTAACACAACAGTGGATTTAGTTACGGTTTCGGTAATAGAGGCAGTAATAGCAGTGGTTGTCAGGTAAGTATTACTAGTGGCTCTTGTTGTAATAATAATAATAAAGTGTGAAAATGTTGGCTTGGTTATGAGCCAGGAGACTTGGATTATATCAGTGATAGAGCTGACAGAATGAATGGGAGATTGAGAATCAAGACGCCTGGTATCTAGTCTTGGCAGTTTCTCTATATTTTGTGAGTTGGTGTAGAATTATAGAAAATTGGGAGATTGTATGGTCCTCTCCAAATCTTCATTTAGATGCCTTTCTCTTACCTCCAATAATATGTAAGTGGAATAGCAGATATCCCTTCCATGTTCTATGTTGTTTAAGTGTTAATAAAAATAATAGCAATGCATGCTAATTTATATTGAGTATGTCCATGTATCAGGCACATTTTAATATTACATATATTACTTCATTAAATTATTGTAAGTATTATATGAGTAAGGCCTTAATTTTATTCCTATGGTTTGGTACTGAGACACAAAGAAATTAAATATCTTACCTAAGGTCACAGAACTAACAGTAGAATTAGAATTAGATCTCAGGAAACCTGCCTCCAGAGCTTGCATCTGAACTTCTGTATTGTACCATATCTGCTTTAATGAAAGTTGTCACAACTGGATGTTATGTCACAGGGCTTGTATAATAGAGATTTATCTTTCTTTACAAGCTGATTTATAATCTAGCTATAGCAATTTAGCACAACTAAGATGCCAAGACATAAGGAGATATGAATTACTTTTGTTGTCTACGGCCATACCACCCTGAACGCGCCCGATCTCGTCTGAATTACTTTTGTTTATTCAGTCAACTAATCAACCGCCAAACAACTTATATTTACTTAATATGTATTTTTAATTTTTATTTTTATTTATTTTTTTAAAAAGATTTTATTTATTTATTTGACAGAGATCACAAGTAGGCAGAGAGGCAGGCAGAGAGAGAGAGGAAGGGAATCAGGCTCCCCACTGAGCAGAGAGTCCGATGTGGGGCTCAATCCCAGGACCCTGGGATCATGACCTGAGCCAAAGGCAGTGGCTTTAACCCACTGAGCCACCCAGGTGCCCCAATATGTATTTTTTAAAATGGGTTAGTGAATGGTCCAACCATTTGGAGGAGAGTGTTAGTTTAGGGAGTAGTAAAAGGTTACCTTGGAGAAGTTATGATGGGACATGATGCTGAAAGACAGAATGTCAAGTTAAGTCTGAACTTATAGACAATGAAGATTTAGACATCTCTCTGAGTGGCCATGGGACGCCACTTCCCTCCTTTACAGAGCATGCCCTCTCTTTATAGTGATTATAAACTTACCTGTTTCATTCAATATCTCATAAGCTCTTTGAGACTGTGATAATTGAAGTAATTACAGTTTTCCTGACCAATCCAGACAACTACGTGTGTCTTCCATCAGGGATTCACAGGCCAGTTCAATTACCTGCCTATAATATGAACCCAGCCTGTCTCCAAGAAGAGATTTTCTCTGAGAGGCTGGAGTAGGTTAAGAACCTAAAATTAGTCCTGACATATCTGCCATGAGTTTCCCTCCTTTCTCTAGAGAGAAAAAGACAGTTTTGTTTTCTTTGGGGAAATTCTAACTCCATAAATACTGGTATACAGTGATTTCCAGAGTCCTTTTAATTTGCTGCTCTACGGGGACAATGGTTAGACCCAATTGCTCTAGCATGCTCACCAATGTAGTGTTTCATCACTGCTCTTGAATATGAGAGCTGGCATTGAATTCCAGGATGGCAGTTATTTTAGTAAGAACTTTGAGGATACCATTTTACATATCTTTGGTCTCTATTGTTGTTATAGGAACTCTGCAGTCAATCTAATTGTAATTCTTTTGTAGGACAATGTTTTTTCTCTCTCATTGCTTTTAGGATTAAAAGGTTTTACTGTGATGTGTCAAGGTATGGGATGGTATTTATTTTCTCTTCTCAAGACTCAGTGTGTGTTTAATTATCTATGTATACTTTAGGAAAATCCTTAACGATTCTCTCCTTATATATTACTTCTCTCTCATCTTTTTATTCTTTCCTTCTGAAATCTTTATATTTACTCTTTCTGAAATGTCTATTACATGTACATTTAAACATTCTTCTTATGTCCTCATTTAAAAATGGCTCATAATTTTATTTCTCTGTGACATAATCTACTTTATTTCCTGAGGTTTATCTTCCAGTTTATTAATTCTCTTTGCAGCTGTATCTAATCTTCTAATTAGATCCAGCATGCTGTTTTCAATTTTAATGACTATACTTTTTATTTTTCAAAGTTTTATTTGCTTATTTTTCAAATATGCCTATTATTTTGTGCATACTCTTTATTTTTTAAAAAGATTTTATTCATCTGTCAGAGGGAGAGAGAGAGCATACACACAAGCAGGAGGAACAGCAGGAAGAGGGAGAAGCAGGTTCCCTGCTGAGCCAGGAGACTGATGTGGGTCTCAATCCCATGAGTCCCTTGCTCATGACCTGAGCAAAGGCAGATGCTTCACAGACTGAGCCACCCAAGCATTCCCATACTCCCTATTTTTAATATGACTTTTGTTTTATCATTTTAGTCTCTATTTTACATATTATCTTTAATTTTTTGTCAGCTTGTTTTCTTTTCTCCATGTTGTGTTAATTTTTCTTTTTATTTCCTGCTGAATTTCCCTATGATAACTTTGATTTTTAATTTATAATTTATTGAGAACTCATGTTCAGAAATTTTCTTCCCTCTGTGGTAGGTCCATATGTCCTGGAAGTATCCTTGCTGAGTGGTTTTGAATTTTTAGCTGCTAAGATCCTTGTGGTCACATTAATTCCAAAACAAACTGCCTCTATTTCCTATTTGGTGGTTTTCTGAATTTTGATAATAATGTGAATTCAGATCAATTAGTATGTATGCTTCGGGGTCAACAATTTTTTTTTTTAACTATTTATTTATTTATTTATTTATTTTAGAGACAAAGTGTGTGCAACCAGGGGGAGGGGCAGAAGGAGAGAATCTCAAGCAGATTTCCCACTGAACATGGAGCCCCCATAGGGCTTGATTCTACAAACCTGGGATCATGACTTGAGCCAAAACCAAGAGCTGGACACATAACCAACTGAGCTGCCCAGGTGCCCTCAGGTTCAACATTTATATTTCTTATGGTGACTTTGTTTTCTCACCCAGAGTTATACAGAAACTTCTGTGAGCTGGAGACTGAAGTTTTATCTCTTTTCCATGTTGTTTTATATTTCTTTTTATAGAATAGTATTCAAAGCTTGCAGCCTTATGCATGTGGTTCAGTTACAGCTCAATCAATCTCTCTCTCCCCCCCTCTTTCTCTCTCCCCAAAGTCAAGTATCTTACCCTTGTGCGGTTGTAAAAATCTCAGTCACTAGTTCATATGACCTATATATAAGAGCAGTAATCCTTTGGACCAGTACAGCATTATCCCTTACTTAACACTTCTGCTTCAAGTTCTTGTTTGGTTTCTAGCACCCAGGTGTTTCCTTTGATTCCTTTAGAGTGCAACATAAGGCCAAGAATATGGCTGGTATTCATTTCTTTCCAGTTTTAGTTTAGTTAGTATTTGTGGCCCTACGAAAATCCTGCAAGATGAGCTCAGTCTGACATATTGTGCCAAGTTGCCCTCTCCCCACATCATGGATTCTTAATTTTCACATAGAGCCAAGATTGAAAAAATATGCGGATAACTTCAGAATTGCTTCCATAGCATCCCTATGATGTTAAGGCACTGGTCAAGAAACAGAAAAACTATGTTGGGTAATTTTTTACTCCCACATAATATTTGCTTAACCAAGTACAGTCTTGGTAAAGATGTACTCCATCTCAGTTATAATGATTTAATTTGAGTGGCAGCTACACTACATGTATCTTTTATCTGTATCACCAGGACCTACTGTTATGGTTGGCAAATGATAATAACAACCATTAACATTTTTTTTGAGCTCTGACCTACATGTCAGGTACTGCTATTAACAGTTCATATTCCATTTTATCTTTACAACAAAGAACTGAGGCATAAAGAGGTTAAATAACTTGCTGAGGGTCACATAGCTAGTAAGTGGTGGGCCCCCAATTCAGATTCAGACATCCTAATAGATGAGCAACTCGAGTGAACACCTAAATAAACATCCATTGGATGAACAGGACTATGTTGAAGGCATTGTTTTTACTATTGTCATCGCCATATTTGAAGAAGATGAACGCATTGGAGAGAGACCCTCACTGACTGTGAGTGAATGGAAGATCAGTGGGCAAGAGAACACGGAGGCAAAAGCATAAGGAAGCTGTGTAGCAATAAGCCTGGCCCAATGACTTACAAGTTGCTTTTTCCCTTCACATATGGCTCAAACACACTGCTTAGGCAATTGATCATTGCATAAGCTTTTCTTTGAAATTCAGTTTTTCTCCTTCTGAACTGTTCAAGCCTTACTTAGCATTGCAGATTAAGGGTTTAAAATGAAGCAAATTAAAAAAAAAAAAAAAACTATCTTTGGTAACACCACATAGTCACAGTGCTCTGTATAGTAGAGAGGACATATTTTTAAAGAGTCAAACAGGTAGGGGGTCAAATCCAAGCTCCACTGCTTACTGTGCCTCAGTTATCCCAGTTGTAAAATTGAGAAGACATACAACCATCAGGGTTGTTAAAAAGTCCCATTTGGATAATGTAACTGGTGGAGGAGCTTTAAGACAGTATATCTGAGCCCTTGATGGTGAGAAAAAGGGACACACTGGACAGCATTTCTTCTCTCAAATCCCATTATGTAAGCTTGGGCTTGTCTTTGGGAGTAGGTCACCCTCTGTGTGGATGGGGACCACTGAAGCGAAGTGTGGTGGGTAGTTAAGAGCACTGACTACAGAGCCAACTGACCTGGGCTAAATCCTGCTCTGCTACTTCCTGGCTGTGTGACGTCAGACAAGTCAACCAGTCTCTCTGTGTCTCATCTGTCAAATGGGAGTAAAAGTAGATGCTACCTTTTATGGTTGTTACAAATATTAAACGAGATAATATTTGCACAGCACGGTGCCTGGGACTCAGTAAGTGTTATGCAGGTCTGCTAAATACATAAATACACACATCATTTAGTTATTCAGAGGTAAAAGCAAATGACAAGTTTCAAAGGCATACGCTTTAGACAGGATGGTCAAACTTTCTGTTTAATAACCATAAGGCTATCTTCATCGTGGGTGATGCATCTCCAGTGAGGTGCGTTTACATTTTAAAAAGATTTTCTGCTTCTTCTTGGGAGGCCCTGAGGATGAGGAAAAAGAGAAGGGGCCTGGAATTGCAAATACAGGACTTTTAAGAGGGGATTTTTGTCTGACTAGATAAATAAGCCCCCATATCATGGCCTGAGGTCAGCAGCAAGGGGCCACAGTGACAGGAATTGACACCTGCGAACAGGCAGGGCTGATGTGTCCTAGAAGCAGTGGCAACAGATGTCCAGTTATGGAGTAGTGTCCTCATGTTATTCTTACACTTCAGTCAAACACAGTTGACACAGCAATCTTGTGTCTGCTGTGTTTTGGGGCTTCAAGGAGGATCCTGTGTCTGCTCTGGGGGTGAGGTGTATGTGGCAATGTGCAAAGTGGTTGAGAGACTGAACTATGGAGATATGAATTTGAGGCTGCAAACATGAAGGAACTCGAGTTCAGAAAGAAGCCCAGGGGGAAGGCAAATCAGGTTTTGGAATGTAAAGCAGTCTTTGGGAAGTCTCAGAAATACCTGGAAAATGCCCTGGCCTCCCAGTAAACTCGGATGCTTTTATTATTTGGTTATTTACCAATCAAGGCTTACTCCTCCTCGGTGGGGAGCCTGCTTCCTCCCTCTCTCTCTGGCTGACTCTCTTCCTACTTGTGATCTCTGTCTTTCAAATAAATAAATAAAATCTTTTTGAAAAGATAAAATAAAATGCAAATATTAAACATAGTATCTGTGTTCTTCAAAAGCATGTGACTCTGGGAGCAGAACTGGACGGAGACACGTGAAAAGCTCCACTGACTCCTGGACCATATGGATAGGATTCCTCTGAAATTTTGTAAAAGATGGATATCCAATATTTATTCCTAAAGCAGCCAGCAGTGCCTCGCACATCTTCTTCCCCTTATTTTTAAAAAAATTTTTTTTGTGGACTAAGGTAAGCCCGAGGCACCCCACAATGAGAACCAGGAGGGTGGCAGTTCCTCTCGCCCTCCTCCCAACCCCAGAGTGGCCTCCACAGCTTTGCTAAGCAAGTCAGTCTCTGCTGCCTCTCCTGGCTAGTTTTTCTCACACCCAGGGCTCTACCACCCAGGGACACCTGTTCCCTGACAACGCAGCAGATGTCGGAAAGCAGTGTCTTCTGTCGGGATGCTGAGCAAAAGCTTTCTCACTGAGCCTTGGATGGCCCTGACAACCGATGCCAAGGGGACTTCATCAGGAAGTGCAGAGCGTGGAATTGTCTGGGTTTCCTGACAATGTCTTGGCAGGTGCTAGCCCACCCAGCGAGGGTCACGCTTATCTAAGCATTTCCTGCAAAAGAAGAAAAAAGTCTCCTCCCCCTTCCAGGCAAATGACTCTGAATAATTGTTCTGATTCATTTCCTCTGGCTGGCAGGCATGGCTCTGTCTTCTTTTGATGGGTTGACAGTTTGTGAGCTTGTGGGCCTGTGAGCCTGTGGCCTACCTCTGCTAGTCATTCCAGACACCAGCTCTCCCTGTCCTCTTGCTAACAAGTGTCACAATCTGTTCTGCCTTTGACAAGGCCTGTGGGTAGCCTGATTCACCTGGCACCAGGGGGTTTGTGGGCTCTTGATTCAGCTCGTGATGGACCCCAGGACCTAGGGCCATGCTTCCCGAAGTGTGATATTTGCACAATAGTTAATACATGACGGTGTTCTGGGGTGTGAGATTTGAACATTTTACTATAATACAAAGATATCAAGATACAGTTTTTCATTCAGTTAGGATTTTTACTCAAAACATTTAAGGGAAAAACGTGAGTTAATTTAAATGATATTAACAATATGGGTGTGGGAAAAGGTACAAAGGTGATATATGAATGAATAAATTTTGGACAAATGTGACTCATGGAGGACGCCACACTATGTACACATGTGGGGGAATTTATCTATTTATCCATTCATTCACCAGCTTTTTGAGTACCCGCTATGCTAGGCTATTGCAGAGATGGGGAAAACTGAGTGGAGGTTACACATGGATCCTGGATCATAGCTGGGCTGTGTAAGCACTTGTAGACTGTTTGGGGATTGGGTGACTGGTATTTATGATAACAAGCTGTAGGGTCAGGTGCTTGGTAGTTCTGAGAAAGATCTGGTATCTGAGACCTAAAATAAGATAATGTTAGAGGCTGGGGGCGTCTGGGTGGCTCAGTGGGTTAAGGCCTCTGCCTTCGGCTCAGCTCATGATCCCAGGACCTGGGATCGAGCCCTGTGTTGGGCTCTCTGCTGGGCGGGGAACCTGCTTCCTCCTCTCTCTCTCTGCCTGCCTCTCTGCCCACTTGTGATCTCTCTCTGTCAAATAAATAAATAAAATCTTTTTTTAAAAAAAGATAATGTTAGAGGCTGATCTGTGCAGAACTTGGACATCTTCAGATAGATATCACAAGGATGGTTCCTGGAGCCCAAACTGAGTCACAGACAGGGCAAGCCAATCCAGTAAGCAGCCTTTGTGGGACTAGACCGATTTACACGAGGGAAGAGGGAACTTGGTGCATGGGTGTCCTCCTTCCCCCTATCATGGTGTACTGACTGTCTCTGCCTGCAGGACAGATTTTACAACTCTGAAGGGTACCAATCTCTTCTTAGACATTGTCCATTTGTACCCAGATTGTGACAGTTTCCAGAAGATGATAGTAAACTGTCTCCTTCTATGCAAATCAGCACATCATGACCATTTTCCAGTAGATGGGAGTAAAGTGTCTTAAGGAAGAGTGCCTCTGGCAAATGCCTGAGCAGTCCCACACTGGGCATCTGGTTCCTTTTGATCTGGATTTTGTCTGCTGTCAATATTCTGGGTCCATTTTCTGCTCATGGCTCTGCCTTGCCCTTTTGGAATTGATTGCTTTAAGGTCTTAGGAAGGGATTAAGTGACAGTCTACTTTCTCCACCTGAGAGATGGGCAAAAATGTCTCGTAGATAGAGATAAAAATATCACCTTTATTACAGATGAAGCTGGAATAATATGGACAGGCCTTATGCAAAGTGATCTTGTTAATTAACCCTGAGTAAGACATGCTTATTCATCCTGACACTGGCACAGATTCTTCACATTCACATACCTCCCTGGATAGGGGCAGCAGAGAGCAGATGAAATTATGTGCATGGGCAGATCCCAAAGAGCAGAGCTGAAAACTCCCTAATAAGTCATTTTACCTTCTGTGGGGAAAAAGGCCAGGAATGGTACTCAAAGGTCCCCATACAGAGTGATGTGCAAATTTCATGCAATCCATGCCAAGATTCCAATTACATTTTTCATAGAAATAGAAAAGACAGTCCCCAAAGGCCCTGAATACCAAAGCATCTTGAGAAAGAAGAGCAAAGTGGAGTCTTCACACTTCCTGATTTCAAACTATATTACAAAGCCATAGTAATCAAAAGAGTATGACATTGGGATAAAAACAGACACATCGACCAATAGAAGAGGATTGAGAGCCCAGAAATAAGCCCATGCATACACATATGGTGAATTAATTTATGATAAAGACACCAAGAATGCACAATGGGGAAAGGGCAGTCCCATCACTAAATGGTGTTGGGGAAACTGGATGTCCACATGCAAGAGAATGAAACAGGATCCTTATATTATGCCATACGCAAAGATCGCTCCAAATGGATTTAAGTCTTGAATGTAAGACCCAAAACCATAAAAGTCCTAGAAGAAAACATAAGGGGTCAGCTCCTTGACGTTGGTCTTGGCAATATAATTTTTTGAACTTGACACCAAAAGAAAGGGCAACAAAAGCAAAAAGAACCAAGCAGGACCAAATTAAACTATCTTTTATAACTAACATTTTTTTTTCATTTTTTAATACAAAGAAGAAGCAAAAATTTTTTTTTTAAGATTTTATTTATTTGACAGAGAGAGATCACAGGTAGGCAGAGAGGGAGAGAAAGAGAGAGAGGGAGGAGGAAGCAGGCTCCCTGCCTAGCAGAGAGCCCGATGCGGGATTTGATCCCAGGACCCTGAGATCATGACCCGAGCTGAAGGCAGAGGCTTAACCCACTGAGCCACTCAGGCAGCCCCAAGAAGCAAAATTTTTACTTCAAAATTATGTCCTGACCTTCATTTGGCAGGTAGCTCCTCACAGGAGAGTATCAAGACTGGCAGGGTAAAGAGAGTGAGAATATAAGAAGAAAAGACACAGCCTCCTCTCCTGGATGTTTACAATTGACCCTCCTAGCCATGTGAACAACATAATATGTGTAACCAGAACTGTCTGTCAAAATAACCTTTTCAATTAATTCCTTTTTGCTCTTTCCTCTCTTTTCTTTTTCAAAGGCAAAGTACTGAGCAGAAGAGAGATAGGTGCCCCTCACACTTGTAATACATTTCCCATTGGGGGAGGATGTCCCATTCTTCTACTTCTAGGGGTGTGAAGTGAGGAGAAGAAACCTAGAGCCCCATGGGAGGTCCTGCCTGACCTTCCAGGTTTTCAGAGTCTCCCTCACTTGGGAGTGCGAGAGAGGAGAATGGGGCTGATCAGAGTCCAGAATCCTTGCACTCCTCATGCAAGACCGGGAAGCTCTGGCCCCTAAAAAGCAAGGGATTACATGCAGCTGTGTTTCTAAAAGAGAAGCATGAAGGATTCAGCTGAAAGCTTTTCTGGGAGATGGGAAGACACAGAGGAGGGCAGCCAGCACGGGCCTGGAAAAGGCGCCAACCCAGAGATTCGTTCTTTTTCTGGGGCTGCCCCCTCTGTTAAATAGCCTTATACTTCCAGTGGTCTCTGGACAGCCTCAGTGCTGTGCTCAGGCAATTTAAAATTCTCTAAGATTATCCCTCAATATCTGTTTCAGGCCCCTAGGGAAAAAGAAACAGGGTCACTGACAATGGTGGGGGGCGTCAGGACAGTGAGAATCTTATGCCCATGTTCTCTTCAAATGAAAAAGTTGGGAGTCAGGACCTAAATTTTCTTCCTCTCTCACCGGACTATGTTTTTCACCCTCGATCTACTCTGCTCACCTTCTCTTTGCTAACTCTCCACCCCCCTCCCTTTCTTTCTTTAGCCTTTTGATTTGGTGCAATTTTTCTTCTCTCTTGACTTTTCCACATTTTAAACAACCATGAAAACAAAACAAAAAATAAAACCAACCAAAGAGCAGATAAATATTGTTTTATAGCCTGACCTTGGAGTCTCTAACAATATTAGCATATCTTTCCCTAGAGAGACAGTCATTTTGAGAAAACAGCTTGAGCTGGCAGCAAACTCAATAAATTCCATGCTGCCCGAGCTGTGCGTGACCTCACAAATCCAAAAACGGCCTTTCTTGGTGCCTTTCCATTAAGAGAAGTTAGCAGTTCTCCCCAGAGCCAATAGTAGTGGAATTCAGGGTTGAATCAAAGCCATGATCGGTTGGATGATTCTAGAGGTTATCAGACGTCATAGGATGCTCTGCAGAAACCAAGCTTACTGCAGACTTTTATTAGGAAGTAATCATAAAGTTGTTTTTTTTTCTCCTCTCTGGACAAAGGCTATTTGAGTGGGAAGATTTCAGATCTTTTATGAAAGATGTTATTGGGAACAACCACCCCTGGTGACACTAGGGAGTTTTATCTTAACTGCCTCACGAAGCTTCAGGCCAGCTACCTGCTCCGTGGACAGGCTGAGCTGTAAGATCAGCAGGCATGGGGTCTGAGTTCTGGCAGCTTTAAGAAAAAGCCTCCAGAATCAAGAACAGCAGAGGGCCATTTCTGACAATGGCTTAATGCCTCCCTAACCTAAGGAATCCTAAATGGTGCTGTGCAGTGGGGTTTAGGGAAACAGCACTGGATTTGGAATCCAGAAGACTAAGGAAGGTGTGGGGTCCCTTTGCCAATAAATGCCCTATTGGCTCATACTTTTGTTCACTGTCTTACGCAATGCTTTTGGATCCCTACTCTGTGCAAAGCACTATGCAAACTGTGTGGACAGCATTGCTTTATCTCCTGGGAGATAGTTAATGATGCAGATTTCTTTCTTTTTTTTTTTTTTAAAGATTTTATTCATTTATTTGACAGAGAGATCACAAGTAGACAGAGAGGCAGGCAGAGAGAGAGAGAGGGAAGCAGGCTCCCTGCCGAGCAGAGAGCCCGATGCGGGGCTCGATCCCAGGACCCTGAGATCACGACCTGAGCCCGAAGGCAGAGGCTTAACCCACTGAGCCACCCAGGTGCCCCAATGATGCAGATTTCTTGTCACAAATACCAGAGATTTTAATTCAGAAAAATTTGATTGAGGTCCTAAGCTTGCATCTGTTTCAGATACCTTGGAATTTACCCCTTTCAGAACTCTCATGATTTTGAGTTTTTAAGAATCTATCTTTAAGAATCTATCCCATTGTGTTAAAATCGTTTTTACCTATGCCTTTTCTAAAACCCCTGTATTATCTATCACAAGGACCATGTCTCATTTGTTCTTGTATCTCTGTATTATCTTGTACAGACTATGTACTTAAGGTTGGCTGCATGGAATTATTCTTATGCAACAGAAGAAAATCACAGGATCAATGCTTAGAAACTTCTCATTGTGCCTAAGCTTGGTGACCCCAGAGAAATTCATATGAAAGATGGGGACCACTAGAATATAAGCCCTGAAGAAAAATCTTATATGCAAACACTTCACTGGGGAGCTCTGTCTCAAGGGAGTGAGGGAAATGGGGTTGTGTGGCAAGGAAGGAGAACAGAGATGGCTACAGCTTTTTATGAGACCAAGAGGTTACTTGGTTTCCAAAGTCATGCTGAGAGGCTTCCTAAAGAAGGTGAAAAGGAAGGAGAATTTTTCTACTGGATTCCATCTCACATATTAGCCAAATGCCCATTATCGGCTGAATTGTGTTCCCCCCACCTTGAATTCATCTCTTGTAGCCCTAAACCCAAGTACCTAAAAATGACTGTATTTGGAGATAAGGCCTTTAAAAGGTGATTGTGTTAAAATGAGGTCATTAGGGTGGGCCCTAATCTAGTATCCCTGGTATCCTTATAAGAGATTAAGACACAGACACACTCAGAGCAAAGACCATATAAAGACACAGGAAGAAGTTAGCCATCTACACGGCAAGAAAAGAAGACTCAGAAGCAGCAGCCACCCAACAACTTGATCAAGACTTCCAGCCTCCAAAAGTGTGAGAAAATAAATTTATGTTGCTTAAGCCACACCGTCTGTGGTCCCTTGTTACGGCAGCCCTAGCAACCCAATATAATGCCCATGGGCATCCCCTTCCTTACCTTTGGGAAGGCAGCAGAGGTATCAGTGGAAGGAGGTACAGAGCATAGGGAGGGCCTGTGAGTGCCTGAAAAGCAGAGAACATGCCTCCCATCTGCTGGCCACTTGAGGGGCCTAGTCAGGTGTGCCCACTTTCACACAAAGCACTTGGAGTTGCTCAGTGGGAATGAGGGTGAAACAGGGAAAGTATACGTGGTGTGCACGCCAAGCTTGAGGCAAGGCGTGATCAGGCTATGCCTGTGAGTGATCTATCACAGGCTATGCCTGTGATCTAAGGGCTGGGAACAGTGGGTCTGTCGGCAGGGCAGGCAAAGCACCATGAAGGTGGTGAAGGCTGAGTTCATCAAAGACCAAAACCTCCCCTCTGTGGTTTCCAAAAATGGAGTTCAGCCTGGCGATCTTCCCGTAACGTCATTAATTCCACGGGACAGAAAACCACCATGTAGCCAGTGCAAGGATGCACGCAGACCCAGTTCCATTGGTGACTTTCTCTTGTAATTTTCCAGGAGTTGGGATAATTGACAGATTTATTTTCACCACTAGATGTCACCCTTGTGCCACCCAGCCCTCCATCTTCACTAGGGCTAGGTTATGCGGAGGGAAAAAAAAGAGTATCAGGGCAGGGCTGCTGGTCCTGTGGAGGTATATGGAGGTTTGAGGTGGGGTCAAGGACCAAGGATGAGAAAGAGTTAATGCTGAGTGAAATAAGTCAAGCAGAGAGAGTCAATTATCATATGATTTCACTTATTTGTGGAGCATAACAAATAGCATGGAGGACATGGGGAGTTAGAGAGGAGAAGGGAGTTGGGGGAAATTGGAAGGGGAAGTGAACCATGAGATACTATGGACTCTGAAAAACAATCTGAAGGTTTTGAAGGGGCGGGGGATGGGAGGTTGGGGTACCAGGTGGTGGGTATTAGAGAGGGCACGGATTGCATGGAGCACTGGGTGTGGTGCAAAAATAATGAATACTGTTATGCTGAAAATAAATAAAAGAAAAAAAAAGAGTTAATGGGAAAGGGAAACTGACAGACTTCTGAATTTGGAGCACACAGTCTGTAGTACTTTACAATACCGTTTCTCAACTTTGGCTGCATACCAGAAACTTCTGAAAAACCTTAAAAGAAAAACAAAACAACACTCCCACCCCCAAAAAAACCCCACAAAAAAAAAACAAAAAAAACAAAAAAAACTGAAGTCTGGGTCTTACTTTCAAGGTCCTCTGTGTAAATAGGTTGGGTGTGAAAGTCCTAGGTATTTTTAATGTAGAGCCGAGGTTAAGATTGAGAGTTACTGTTACAGGCTCTTATTGTGAATCCCAATATTGCATAAAAAGCAAATATTCAAATATTCATCAATTGAATCATTAGTGAAATGTACTGTGGGCACTTGCTTTCGTGAGCAAAACAGAATAGAGAAAAGTCAGTGGAACTGGCCCCCACACCATCACATTTTCCTATGTTTGAATTCAATTTGAAAGACATCTATTAAGCACTCATTTTATGTCACATCCTGTATGGGTTACATAACACTCTAGGGCTCTGAAGAGTGCCAGTGAGGGCAAATTACTATAGATTCCATCTGCTACCTATGTAAGTGTCGGCTCTGGAAAGCTGGGGTTGTGAAAAGAATCATAGAAAGACAGTTACAAAATGGAAACTGTAAAAAAAAGGGGTGACTAGGTACACAGTGGTCTTTTGGGCATATGTTCTCTTGCCATTAGGTTTCCAGAAGGATGCTCATAGACTTCCAATGGCCACACACCAGGAAAGCTTAGAATGCAGCACAAAGAGTAACGATGTTTCTGACACTACAAAGAACTAGTACAAAGAATATGTAGGAAGAATACTGATGGTGTGGTCACCATGTTACCCTAACTAAGGAGCCCACACAACTTCAAAGTGCTGGATTGCTTGAAACCTAAAATACCTATGTAGGGGGAAAGAACTGACATATCCTTATCTTCCTAGATTGACACACCAAGGGAGATCTTCCAGCCCATTCTACATGCTTTGCCCTATTTCCTTGGATCTTATTTTCTTGGCCTTCTAAGATCCTCACCCTGAATTTCTTTTTTTCTAGCTCATCTGCATCTAAACAGGTATAACAGAAGCCACAAGCTAATGTCCTAAATCTGAGTGCAATGAGCACTGAGCAACCTACATTGTGAGCACGGGGCTCCTCTCCATGCTTATCATGACAAGACCCCTCCAGGATGATGACCAACACTCATCCATGGCCCCTCCCGTTTACAGAAAGAAAAGACTAAAATTTGACAATGAGTGCCTCAATTAATTGAAATTTGTTAGAATATGGAGCCATTGCTTTTCGGGGAGAAAAACTGTATCTTTTTCCCCTCTTCCCTTTATGGTGTTCTTTCTCCACCCAAGTCAAACTGGGGAGTTCTCTGAAAGGACCACTTGTAGATCCTGTGTATGCCTGCAACGTGGAAGCCTATTATCCCCTTGCCCTGTGGACATCTGCTGGAGGAGTGGCTTTCTCATCTTCCCTCCATGTCTATTCCTGCCCCCCAGCTTTACTGAAGTATAATTGACAGACAGAAATTGCACATAACTTGATGTTTCAATATATGTATACATTGTGAAATGATGCTCACAAGCAAGCTAATTAGTATATCCATCACTTACATGGTTACCATTTTCTTCCCTCCCTCTCCCTCCTTCTTTCCTTCCTTCCATTTGTGTGTTGCCTGTGTAGTGAGACCCCTTAAGATCTACTCTCTCAGCAAATTTCAAGTATATAATACAGTATTAACTCTCATCACTATGCTGTACATTAGATCTCCAGAAGTTATTCATTCTGCAGAAATGAAACTTTGTACCCTTGACCAGCATCTCCCTGTTTCCTTCCTCTGTGTATATTTGAGTAAGGGGAATAGAAAGAAATGGACCAGTGGCAGGGCGAAGAGAGGAGCTGGTAGCAGAGCAGCTTTACCCTCACTTCCTGTGTGGGTCACCTGGAAATTAAGAGTTGGTCAGAGCTGAGCTTATCCTCCCAGCAACCCCTCCTTCCCACCTGCATGGATCCTAGTCTACAGGTGAGGCGACCGTAGAAATAAGGTATTCTGGAGTGTATCCCCTGGGGCAGGAGGGAGGTGGCTGTTTGGACGAGGTCAAGTCAAAAGGTTCTCCCCCATCCAGGAATCATGCAATGGGGAGCCCTAGGTTCTGCAGAACCTCTGAAATATGCAACTCAGTGGAAGTCCACCACAGCCAGGGAAGAACCATCAACTATACCCAAGAAAAAATGATTTCACCACTTGCCTCTAATTCCTTCTTTCAGAACCTGATCTTGGAGAGGTCCAAAGCATCAGAATAAAGTGGGAAGACGTATGAAGGAGAAGCAAAAGCAAAAGGGTCCAGTCCCTAGTGTGCAAGGCAGGCCTGGGCTGGTGGGAATGGGAGATGCTTTGAATTGGATATAAGAATAAGATTTTAAACTGTGCTAACGGGGCTGAACATTTTAACATCAGCAGGTGTCTGGAAATCTGTGAGATCTGCCCAATATGACACAAAGGAGCAACAAAGGAAGAGCCAACAGCACTTGTTTGAAAACTGAAGGGCAAAAGGTAATTTTCCCTTGTAACCCACCAAGTACAAGCATATCTCATTTTATTGTGCTTTGCAGATACTTATTGAAGACCTGTAACAACCCCGCATCAAACAGGTCTATCAGCACCATTTTCCCAACAGCATTTGCTCACAGTATTTCAAACAACTTCAACAGCTACTTCTCCTCCCCCTCCCCCTCCCGCTCCCCCTCCTCCTCCCCCTCCTCTTCCTCCTCCTTCTTCTTCTTATCATATTTGTTATGGTGATCTGTGGTCAACAATCTTTGATGTTACTATTGTAATTGTTTAAGGGGGGCATGAACTATGCCCATATACAACAGTGAACTTAATCCATAAATGTTGTGTGTGTTCTCACTGCTCCACCACCGGGCTGTTCCCCCTTCTCTCTCCCTGTCCTTGGGCCTCCTTATTCCCTGAGACACAACAATGTTGAAATTAGGCCAATTAATAACCTCTAAGCGTTCTAGTGAAAGGTTGAGTTGTACGTTCTCTCGCTTTAAATCCAAAGCTAGAAATGACAAAGCTTAGTGAGGAAGCATGTCAAAAGCTGAGAGAGGCTGAAAGCCAAGCCTCTTGAGCCAAAGAGTTAGCCAGGCTGTGAAGGGGGAGGGAAAGTTTTGGAAGGAAAGTGAAAGTGCGATGCTAGTGAACACACGAAGGATAAGAAAGTGGAACAGCCTTATTGCTGATCTGGAGAACGTCTGAGTGGTCTAGATTGAAGATCAAACCAGCCACAGCGTTCCCTTAAGGCAAAGTCAAACCCAGATCTTGCCAGATCTTGCCAGAGCAAGGCCTTAAGTCTCTTCAATTCTGCAAAGGCTAAGAGAGGGAAGGAAGCTGCAGAAGGAAAGTTTGAGGCTAGAAGGGGTTCATTTATGAAGTTCAAGGAGAGACACATTTCCATAGCATACAAGCATACAAGATGGAGAAGCTGCAGCAGTGACCCAGAAGCTCAAGCCAAGATCATTAAGGTGGCTGCACTAAGCAAGAGATTTCAGTGTAGACAAAACAGCTTTCTATGGGAAGAGGATGCCATCTAAGACTTTTTTTTTTTTTTTAAAGATTTTATTTATTTATTTGACAGAGAGAGAGATCACAAATAGGCAGAGAGACAGACAGAGAGATGAGGAGAAGCAGGCTCCCTGCTGAGCAGAGAGCCCTATGCGGGACTCGACCCCAGGACCCTGGGATCATGACCTGAGCCGAAGGTAGAGGCTTAACCCACTGAGCCACCCAGGCGCCCCGCCATCTAAGACTTTGATAGCTGGAGAGGAGTCAGTGCTTGGCCTTAAAGCTTCAAAGGGCACATTTGACTCTCTTGTTAGGGGCAAAGCAGCTGATGACTTTAAGTTGAAACCAATGCTCATCGATCATTCTGAAAACCCTAGAGCCTTCAGGATATGCTAAATCTGCTCTGCCTGTGCTCTACAAAGGGAAAAACATAGTCTAGATATCAGCATGTAGGTTTACAGCATGGTTTATTGACTATTTTAAAGCCCACTGTTGACACTGCTCAAAAAAAAAAAAAGATTCCTTTCAAATTATTAGCACTTGTTGACATTGGACCTCATCACTCAAGAGCCCTAATGGAGATACACAATGAGACTAATTTTGTTTTCGTGCCTGCCAACACAACATCCTTTCTGCAACTCATAGTTCAAGGAGAAATTTTGACTTTCAAGTCTTATTATTCAAGAAATACATTTTGTAAGGCTATAGCTGCCATACATAGTGATTCTTTTGATGAATCTAAGCAAAGTAAACTGAGAGCCTTCCAGAAAGATTTCACCAGTCTTGATGTCATTAAGAACACTTGTGACACATGGGAAGAGGTCAATATTATCAACGTAAACAGGAGTTTGGAAGAAGCTGATTCCAAACCTCATGGATGACTTTGGGGGGTTCAAGACTTGAGTGGAAGAAGTATTTGGAGATGTGGTGGTAAAGCTAGAGATCTAGAATTAGAAAAGGAGCCTGAAGGTGGATGGCATTGCTGCAATCTCATAATAAAACTTGAACGGATGGGGAGTTGCTTCTTAAGGATGAGCAAAGAAAGTGGTTTCTTGAGATGGTATCTATTCCTGGTGAAGATTTTGTGGAGATTGTTGAAATGACAACAAAGAATTTAAAGTATTACACAAACGGAGTTGATAAAACAGCAGCAGGGTTTGAAAAAATTGACTCCAATTTTGAAAAGTTCTAGAATTCTATCAAATAGCATCGCATGCTACAGAGAAATCGTTCATGAAAGGAAGAGTCAACCAATGCAAGAAACTTCATTGTTGTCTTACTCTAAGAAATTGCCACAACCACTTCAGCCTTTAACAACCACCACCCTGATTGGTCAGCAGCCATCAACTTCAAGGCAAAATCTCCCACCAGCAAAAAAGATTACAACTCCTGAAAACTCAAATGATAGTTAGCTTTTTTTTTTTTTTAAGCAATAAAGCATGTTTCAATTAAGGTATGTATATTGTATTTTTAAAGGTAATGCCATTGTACACTTAAAAGACTACTGTATAGGGTAAACAACTTTTATATATACTGGGAAAACATAAAACTCATCAACTTGCCTTATTGCAATATCCGTTTTATTACAGTATTTGCTTTATTGTGGTTGTCTGGAGCTAAACCTGCAGTATCTCTGAGGTATGCCTCTTTAAATGTTCTGATTTTTTAGTTAATCAGTCAAGAACTTTCCCTCATTATCCAAGGCATAACAATCCTAGAGTGGGTCTTATCATACCCTCCCTGTTATGACCACCCCAGAGTCCCCTCTCCCACCTCACCTCTCTGCCCCTCTATATTCATGACCTGAAAGTTGTTATTCTTTAAGTTTATTGAGGGATAGGAGTGATGTGGAAATTTTAAGAGTTGGGTATGAAAAAGAACTGGAGATTAAATACTTGGAGATACATTTTATAATTAAAATTGCTTTCTGTGGTTCACTGTGTTTGAATGAGTTCTTCCCGCCCTTCTTCTGGAGACTGAGCAGGACATGTTGCCGGGGCAGCCAGAGGAGGTCACTCAGGCACATATTTAACTCTAGATCTGAGTCACTGGCCTGTTCGGAATTCACTAGAGATTCGGTTATGGCCCCAATAAAACACTCTCAACGGACTACCTGTGCTCAAAAATAAAAGGGAAACTTTTCTGCATCCCGTGTGGATCCATCTTCAGATCCACCTGGGGATTGGTCATCTAAGAGAAAGTAATCAGAAAAGTGCATTGATAGGAATGGGAGGGTTAAGAAAAGCTGGATCTTCCCTTGCTTGTTCCCTCTCCCAGATCTCCCTCTTGGCACATTGATTTGCTCCAGCAGCTGCATAAGAAGGATAATCTATCTTCTCTCAAGTGAGACAAATCCCTCTTCTGTCTCTAGAGGGTGCTGAGAATCCACAGATCTAGACACCAGCAGCTTCTGAAACAAGAGCACTGAAGAGCCAGAGCAGGAATAACACAAAGCAGCAGTGGAGAGCTTTTAAAAAAAAAAAAAAAAAGGAAAAGAAAGAAAATAGAGCAAAATCCTCCTCCCTTTGGGGAAAGAATCAATGACCATTGGTTCTCTGGTTTGTTGGTCCATAGCATTTCAATGAGCACTTGGCCTTCACCCAACAAGTATCTTTGGAGACAGAACTGATCTGTACATACTTCAGTGCCAGACGCCAGAGGGATAGCAGTATGTAAGAATGGAATAAATGTAACTATCATTAAATGTACATCCATTTTGTGTGTTACTCTGTTCAAGATGCTTTACCCACACACTATATCTTGTCCTCACAGCAACAGGACAGGATGAGTTTTATAACATTCACTTTATAAAGGTAGAAATTCAGTTGCAGACAAGGTGAATAGCCTGCCCAAAAGGAACACTACTTTTTTCATACTGGAACAAATTTCAAATCTACAACTTCTCCAGTACACCATCCAGCCCTTTCCTCAAGATCTCAAGAAGTCCATAATGGAGTTAAGTAAGCAATGATCACACACACAGTGCAAATTAGCAATGCAAAATTTTAAATGCAGCTTACTAAAGATCTAAGAGCAGGAGAATCTCAGGGCTACCTGACCTCAGAGACCATTCAGTTCAAAACACAAATCAGTGAGTCAGTCTTCATCATGTATTGAAAGGGTAGCTCCCCAGCTTCTGCTTTAAGGGCTCTAATGAAAAGGAATCCGCTACTTCACACATATATCCTTCCACTGATAAACTACTCTGTCAGAAAAATTTTCCTCGTGTCACCCCAGCTCTGCTGCTCTGAAACGTCCGGCAAGCTCCTAAAGCCATCCTTTTCAGCCACACAGTACAAGACCATTCTTCATTTTTAACAGCAACATTTCGCATGTTGCATGCCCATGTAGCTGGCCCTACCCCTAGGATCTCTCATCTCCAGGTTAATAAACAGAATCCAAGTTCCATCTCTATTGCCCTATATGGTACGGGTTTGAGGTTTACCCACTATTCTTGTCACCTTATTCAGACACATTCATAAATGTGGTACCAAGAACGAGCAAATATCTAATCATATCTAATCATTACACACACACGTGAACTAACTCACCTCTGTCCCATCCACTGCAACCATTTCCCAGACTGTTTCCCTTCTCAGAGCCATTCCTCTTTCTAGAGCTAGACCTGCACATAGCATTTCTGGGTTGTAATTCTAGCTCCACATCTGTTTCTTGAACAAGAATTTGAAGGCAGGAACTATATTCATCTTGACGGCCTTCACACAGTGTCTGGAACATACTGGATGCTCAATAAACGTTTCCGTTCTCTCATGGCAGAGATTTTGTCTATTTTGTTCACTGATGTGTTCTCAGCACCCACCCAGAGCCTGACTCTAGTTCTCAAGAAATATCTGCTGAATGAATGCGCGAATAACTCAACATAGTGTTCCAGAAAAAAAAAAAAAACCATTAAATCATGAATTATTTTAAATGGTAATCTGCCAAGCTTATACTATGTGTGGGGCATTATTCAACTCAAAATAAGTCTATAAATGCAACCCAATGTGTCACTTCATTATTTTGACTGTTTAATATGATCTAGCACTCTAGGTTGTTTCCAGTAAAGACAAGACGCACGTCTTTTTTTCCAAGAGTCCTTGATGAAGCCATCCCTCTCACTTACCCTCACAGCAGTGTTCGGAGGTCTAGAGGCAACGTTGTAGATTTATTTCCAGTGCAGTTCAATTTGCTCTTTTCTTCCCTTCATGCCAGGCTCCTGATAGTTTTGTGAATCCCGATTCTATGACACAATCCATTTGTTCTTCCCCTCAGCCTCAGAGCATCCTGAGATTTGATTAGAGGGCCATCAATTCTGTTATATGAAACACTGATAAAAATGTGGAACCGGACAAGACCAAACAAACCTGGAGCTCTTTCACAGAGACCGTTTTCCTAGGCTGACACTGATCCATTAGTGAGCATTTCCAGGGCACAGCCATTCAGCTACCACTCCACTCACTGCTAATGCCATCAACATTTTATCATTTGTTCACAGAAGCATAATGAGATTTCGGTAAATGACACACTAAAACCCACTGCCCTGTGACCCTAGGAATCCCCTCAGTAATTCATTTATGAGCAAACAAACAACAAACAAGGCTTGTTTGGTATGATTTGTTCTTAGTAAACCTCTGATGTTTCTTTATAATCACTTTACTTTTCTGTGTCTTCATGTACAATCTTCTTGGTATTCTTAGCTAGAAACTCTCCTAGAATTTTCCATCAAGCTCACAAACTATAGTTCATGGCTTCCATTTTCCTCCTATATTTGAAAATAGACACATTTTCTTATATCTTCGGGAAATCAGTCCCAATACTTCTAGGATCCCTAAAGCTGTCCAAACAAGTTAAACTTCTTTTGAACACTTACATATTAATTTAAAAAAGGGCAGGAGTATAATCTGAGGAAAGTGTTTATAATACGATGACCAAGGGCACTGTTTGTGTCATTTATCTGACATCCTCTTCTCCGAGAATCTACCCCGGACTCTTCTGCTGACAACACAATGCTATTCCCCGCCATGTCCCCTATGTGCTCATCTCTGTGTCACAGGAGCCAGAAAAGTGTGAAGGCTGACCACGTATCCCAGAGTTCCTGACAACTAGTTTGCCAACGTGAAGAATTTTCACAAATTTTGGAAGACCAGGATGGATGGATGGATGGATGGATGGATAGATGGATCATAGTCTCGGCTTCTTTGGAAATAGAAGATCTGTGGGCTGCAGCAGATGTGAGATTCTGAGTAGCCTCCAGGCATTTTCTTGCAACTCACCCACCTCAGCACTGAAGATGTTTGTAGTTACTGCCAGCAGCTTCCTGCTGAGGTCCTTTGCCTTCCTGATTGCTTGAAAACTAGCATCATAACTGAAAACTAGCTGCCACTTTCCTTGGCTTTTTTCCCCTTTGGCTCTTACTGTAGTTTTATAAGTATCTGATTTTCTATATAGAATCTCTTACTGCTAACAAAATAGGGAGTGTTTTCTGTTCTAACAAAATGCCGATAAGGAAAGCAGTCCACCTCCACTCTATGTGAACCTTATCGGACTGACAATCAAGATCATCTTTTTTTGTTTTGTTTTGAACCCCAGGAACAGGTATTGTTGGGTCCCCAATGTTGGGTCCCCCAATAATGTATCCGTGATTAAAGGAACAAGACTGATACAAAGCGAAGGTCAAGCAAAGCTTTATTTTACACCAAGCATCAAGAATCAAACCGACCGTCAAACAGACTGGTCGGGGCTTTTCCTTACAGAGAGGGCGACCTCTCTCTCCCTCACAGACTAACTTTTATAGAGCAAAGGTCATGTGGTTGGCCCTGGCCACACACAGGTGGCCAATGAAATTGTAACACATAGAGAAACTTGCACAGTCATGCTAGGCGACCAACTGAATTACAATTTACCCTAGTAGATATTTGAACTAGCCTATCACCTTGGTCAGAATTGGTGCCCAAAAGGTGCCCAAAGGGCAGGGCCCATACTACTTGGTAACTAGGGAGACACTATTTGTCTCCCCCCCCCCCCCCCCCACCCCCCGCCCGCCCGGCATTGGATGTCTCCACCTGGCCTGACCCACCCTTGTATTTGGGCTTTGTTACCTGGGACTGGTTTCCCAGACTTGTTTTTAAGTAAGTTCCCCTGGGGGGTGGGGGCAGAGTCCGTTTAAGTTTTACAACAAAATGGCAGTTCAACCTGGGTGGGGCCGCTCGGGCTGAATAGGCCCTTACAGTATGTGCCTCAGACTGGCCAATGTACCCCATCCTCTAGTACAGTGATTGATCCAGGCAGGGATAAGTATCTAAACCAAGCAGAGAAAATCAAGAGTATTTTAAGTTTTGCTGTTAGATCACTGGACAACAGATTTCCCCTCCTCTGCACAATGGATGGTAAGGATGTAGGGTTGGGAGTACCAGTGGCTATCTGACCTGCCTCACAGAAAGATCCTACCAGAAGATGAAGCCAACACAAGAGGAAGGTGGGTTTAAGATATGGGAGAAAGTGCCCTGACTTTGTGGAAGCCCCTAAATCCAGAAGATTCTGAAGCCAGATGTGTCTTGGGACTTCCAGTTTATATTGTTGATGCCCTCTGGCCAAAGATGCTTAGTGACACATCTGTAGTTGAACAAGTTGGGGTTGGGTTACTGATTACTGTGGTGGGAAAAGAGGGTCAGGGGAACAGTGGACCATTTCAGTAAAAGGGTTTTAGAAAGGTTTAAGGATTTGGCTTTAGTATTGTAATTTGGGGAAGGATAAAAGGAAGTGAACTTTGCTCTGGATTAGAGATTGTCAAGGGGCGGGTATTTTCTCCTTGGATAGTTTAATAAATCTTATCTATAGGGAGGGAAGACAGGAGCAAGGCTGAAGGAGTAATTGGAAAAGAAGCAGAAGTCACCCATATGACTCAGGATATTTGCTTATTTTTGTGGTCATGCATTTAATTGTTCCGTGATAGAGTGAATTCACTACTAGAGTAGTAAAAAAATAGAGTGAAATCACTACTATTTCCATGATATTGTCTGAGTTCAACAGACCTAACTGTGAGTTCCAAGCTGGCCAGGACTTCTCTACCAGCATCAGGCCAACTCCTCAATATCAGGAATTGCTTTTCTTTTTTCTTAACATGCACTCAACTATTGTTTATTAAACACCAGCGATGTTCTAGGAACTCTGGGATACTGACATTTTTGAGAGAGACATATAACGTGCACAAATAAAATTAATAGGTAATTACAGATTTCGTCAAGCTCTATACAGGAAGGAAATAAATGGCATGATCTTCAATGAGCAAGTAACTCCCGGTGGACACTTTCAGTAAGGTGGTTAGGGAAAGACTCATTGGGAAGGTGACATACGGACAGAGGCATGAAGCATGAGAATGAGAGAGATGTTTCAGGCAGAGGAAACAGCAAGTGAAAAGAACCCCGGAATGGGCAAAGGGCTTGAGGGAACTCAGTAATGGAAAGGAGATCATGTGCCTGGAATATGGCCAGCAAGAAGAAGGTTAAGACCAAATAAGAGAAAGACTCAAGAGGCCAATCATGCCAGGTCTTATAAGTTCTTCGTAGGGATATTCAATCCTCCATTCTTCATGTCTCCAAAGGATGCAATTGAAGTAGTAGTTCTGGAGTCTTCATCCTTCACCCACTCTCCTTAGAAGAAGGAACAATTTATCCAATGTGTGACTTTTAGAAAATGAACCCTTGCCTACCTCTCTCTTCTTTAGCATCCAAAGTACCTAAAGGAGGCAGATATTCTCTGTCCCTCCTTGCCATAAATTTCACATGGTCAAGCCCTACAGGAGGAAGCCTGAGGTTGTCCGCATCTGCCTATCAACCTGTAAATCAGACAATTTCTTGGGTGCTGTCTTAGCAAGCCTCTTGTATTAGTGGGCTTGGACCACCATAGCAGTATCACAGACTGGATGCCAGATAAACGACAGAAGTTTATTTTCTCATAGTTCTGGAAGCTGGAAATTCCAGATCAGTATGGTGGGGTTCTAGTGAATGCTTGGTTTGCAGATAGCCAGAAGCCATGCTGTTTGAGTGTCTTTACACAGTCTTTCCTCTGTGCATGTTCATGTCCCCTTCTCTCCCTTTTTAAAAATTTATTTAATTTTTTAAAAGAATTTTATTTATTTGACAGAGAGAGAGAGCACAAGCAGGGGAAGACGCAGAGGGAGAGGGAGAAGCAGGCTCTCTGCAGAGGAGGGGAAGCCTGATACGGGACTCCATCTCAGGACTCTGGGATCATGACCTGAGCCCAAGGCAGTGGCTTAACCAACTGAGCCACCCAGGCGCAACCCCCCTTCTTCTTTATAAGGACATTAGTCCTATCGTATTAGGACCCCATCCTTATGAACGCATTTAACCTTATTTATCTTTCAACAACACTATCTCCAAATACAGCCACACTGAAAGTCAGGGCTTCAACCTATGAATTTGGAGGAACACAATGCAGTCTATAATTCCTTCAGATGTAAACCTATTTCTATTTTTTTAAGGTTTTATTTATTTATCTGAGAGAGAAAGAAATAGTGAGAGAGAGAACATAAGCTGGCAGGAGGCAGAAGCAAGTTTCTCGATGAGCAGGGAGTCCACAAGAGCCTCCAACCCAGGATGCTTGGACCTGAGCCAAAGGCAGACACTTAATAGACTAAGACACCCAGTCGCCCCCTTCAACCTATTTCTCCACAGGCTTATGCCATATACTCCAAACAAAGGTGTGAAAAATATTCATTTATGGCTTCCTCAGTTTGGAACTCAGGTGAAGAATGAAAATAACATTTTCCAGGCCACCGAAAACTCTCACATTGACCAAGGTAGGCCATAAGAATGGGAACATTCCATGCACTGGGAACATTTCAGAGTTTAAGCAGGAAAATAACACAATCCGATTTATGAGGATTAATCTCGCTATTGTGTGGGATATCTGTTTTAAGTCTTTTTTAAGCCCATGTGACCAGGTTCAGCTGTAAGTGTCTTAAATTATTGAATTTGTCCTTACTACCACTCAAGGGATGGATGCTGTTATCCCCGTTTTGCAGATGATGAAACTGAGGCAAGTAGCCTCCCTAAGGTCTTGCAGTACTACAGACCAAGCCAGAATACACATCCACTACATCTAACCGACAGTTAAAAGTGAAAAATCACTTTTATGTGGTTGTCTCAAAAGTCTGAAAGGATGGGAGAGAAGCTATTAACAGTGTCCGCCCCTGGATAATAAGATGTTAGCAGCCATAATGCAGGGTGAAGAAGCTGCAAATAGCAGTTAAGAGCACATGCTCTGGAATTCATAGATAATAAATAATGGACATCCTGCACTTACTCTTTTCCACACACTGTGCTGAGTGTTTCACAGTTGTTAGCTCCTTTATTCTTCAAACTAGATCTGCCTGCCCTTAAAATCCCATTCTTTTCCCTCTAGTGAATCTTGCCCGGATAACTGACATTCTTTTAGCAAAAGAGCATAAGAACGTGATGACGACCAATAATGCTAATATCAGTTAAGAGTCACCACATACTGGGTACTGTTCTATGCCTTTAACATGTATTAGCTAATTGGATCCTCACAACAACTGTCGGTATTATTCATATCCCCATTTTACAGAGGAGGCACTGAGGCACAGGGTTATGTGACTGTCCCCAAGACATGAAGTTATTAAGTGGGAGAATCAGGTTTCAAACCAGAGCATGGCTCCAGCGATTGAGTCCACCATCTGGTTATCATCTTTCCTAAACAAGTGAAAACAACCAAGGCTCAGGGAGGAGGTTAAGTAACCTTCCTAAACTAGCAAGTCATGAACATAGCTGGGCAACTGTGCATAAGTTGCTTATCTTCTCTTGGCCTCAGCTTCATTAGCTGTAAAATGCGTAAACACTACCTGCACAATAAGTTTAGAGAGATCATTTTGTTTGTTTGTTTGTTTATGTATTTGTATTTTTTTTTTTTTTTAAGAGAGTGTGTGTGAGTGCACACCCATGAGGTCAGGGAGGGAGAGAGGAAATCCTAAGCAGGCGGCCTATGGGGGCTTGATCTAATGATTCCAACATCAAGGCCTGAGCGGAAATCAAGAGCCAGAGGCTCAACCGACGAACCAAGCCACCCAGGTGCCCCTGCGGAGATAATTAAATGACATAAATACGAATGAGGCTCTATGCCAACTTCCTGCCACAAAGTTAGTGCTTGAAATAGTTCCTATTGATAGCTTGAGAGTTTTACAAAGAACATACACTCCTTCGAAAAAACAATAAAGACATTCCCAGTTTGAAATGAATGTCTAAACAATAAGATTTGAATGCATTGAAACAGAACAAGACACTCTCAATAGTTTTTATTTCCTTCAACCAGTGTTAGCTCCTACTCTCCTGACCCAGTGATTAATTCTCCCAGCGGGGAGGACAGAGACAAAGACGACTCTGGTCACAGGTTATACTTCTTCTGGAGATTTCTTTTATCGAACTAAAAATAGGCTTCCTACCAACTTGGCTGTTTCTGTTTCCAGACCCTCTTCAAAGGGGCTCCAGCCCGCCCAGCCCACCTGCCACATTTTGGACACCTCCTCTCCATGGCCTACTTATCAGGAGAGCTCACCATGCAGGCGCATCGACTTTCTTAGACAACAGCTCTCCCCACCTCTCCACTTCCTTCTCATCAGACCATTTGTATCTATTAACCAGGATTTCATTTTCCAAAGGGCTTTTCCTTGTACTTATTCATTGGTTGCATGTGTTACATTTTCTGAGTGCATCCCGTGACCACAGCTGCTACCACCGATGGTGACAACTGCTTTCACTCACTGGCGCCAGCTTTTGCTTTGTCCTCAGCCAGCCTCCTGCTCCCTCATCATCACTATGTGGCAGACACTGTGCTACGTACTCTGCATGCACGATCTCACTGAATCCCCTAACAGCTCTGGGATGAGGGTACCATTACTACCCTCCATAAATGGTTGAAAACAGAACGAGCAAGTGACAGACAATGGGGACACTTTCCTCTATACCCGCCTCCACCTCCCAGGTCCAACCTGCCACTCCATCATCTGACTGGTTGGTCAGTCTCCTAACATGGTTGCCTATCTACAGCCTTGACCTTCTGCAATCTATTTTCGTCTCCAGCAAGGTGAAGTTATAAAACCATAAATAAGCCCTTTCGCTCCCTTGTTTAAAACCCTTCAGTGACTCCTCATTTTTCTTATGAAAAGTCCTTGTATGGCTTTGAACTATCTGGATTAGCTTGAGCTCTCTAGTCTTGATTTACTTCCCCTCGTCCCTTTCCCATAGCCTACGACCCAGCTCTATTAGACTTCATTTGTCCCTAGGCTTTGAACGGTCTGTGCTCTCAGCTCAAAGTGTCTGTCTCTTGCCTTCCACCCTCATCCCTGGGAGAAAATAAAGGCATCTCTCTTGCTTCTCTGCTTTATACTTCCTCCAAAACCACAAGAATTCCCAGGTAATTTAATGCATTTGCCAGATTTTTACTGCATCATTTAATTCATCCTCAATCCTCTACAGATGAGGAAGCTGACCTCAAGTGACCTGCTCCAAATCAGAGTTCCAGCAAGCAAGCAGCAGGGTAGGGGTGCCTGCTCCCGCCTGTCTGCCTCTGGACACTGATCTTTCCTCTGAGCTTTGTTGCCATGACGTTTTGTCATTTGTCCAATGTTAGAAACAATAGCAGGTAAACATGGGTATGGCTCAAAGGAGGGATTGTCTTTGAGGCTGAAACTCATCTAATAAAGGGAGAGAAAAGGCATCTTAACCTATGTCCCTGGGGATGGGAGGGTTGGGAATTGAGCTCCAGCTGGACAGTGGGTTTCTGCTTTTTGACTGAGAGTAATTTCCTTGTCTACCTTTGTGTGGCTACAATGACAGGAGCTATTTTATTAATGCCCTTGGCAAAGCCCAGCAAGATGATCTGTCCTTAGTGATGAAGGGGTAAGATGATGTCAATTCTAGGGAGCCACAGACTCAACAGGGCACTCAGAGGACAACAGAAAGAAAATTTGCCAGAGAGGCAGGGATCCTGAGAAACCAAGGTTCTAGAAATTTGCTCCAGAGGGTTCTGGCCACCTCTCCCTCACCCTTCCCTGATACTGCACTCACTTGCTCATTTGAAAACTCTCCAGGGAAGGGTGGACCCTGAGTGTCTCACAACTTTGTGTTCTTGCTCTGCTGTGGGACTTCGTCATGTCCCATCCAGCTTCAGTTTCTTCTTTTGTAAAATATAATAGCAGTGCTACTACTGCATAGGGTTGTTGTGATTTCCTTGAAATCATTGTATATAAGAGAGACTAGCACAGTGCCTGGCACATAGACAGGTTTTTGGTTTTTCTTTAGTTTATCTGGATGCTGCCACTCTCCTACACCTGCAGAAATGTAATTGAGAAAATGCATGAGATTCCTATGTGGGATGGAATGCCCAGAACTTTTGGTCTACACTTGCACCTAACTTGCCTGAACAACCTTGATCTGAGTCACTTCCTCTCCTATTTCATCATCAATCTGCTCGCAACCACTGAGTGCGCACTATTTGCCATGGACTAAGGAAAACAGAGATGTATGTTACCACTCATTGCCTACTGGCCCACTAGACGGACAATTGTCCTTGTCATCCACTAGGGCTGTTTCATCTGTTATCATCCTGTTCCATGGTAACAGGAGCTGGGGCCTATAATCTTTCCAAGGGCCTAGGGAAATCCTTGAGATCTCAAATACACAATTATTGGTTCTGAAATACGAAAGAGGTAGAATTTAAGTTAATAAATGTTGTGGTTAGTGTGTCTACAAAATGCATCACATCAATTTTTATAATTTTTAAAATTTTATAATGTAATTTTATAATTTATCCTATATAAATTCCATTTAATGTGGGATGCAGGGGCAATTTAATATGTTTGAGGTGAAGAACCTAAGTCAGAAGACCTAAAGTTAAAGAAGGCCTTAGAACTGTACCAGGACCCTACAATAAACAGACTCCATCTGCTTCCCAATAAACCTTCCTTAGTTCTGTATTTCTTTGCAGAAATGACTCCTCCCCACTTTGTAGCTTGTGCTGATTGGCACTGGGCAGGGCCCTCTACCTCCTTAGAAGGCTGTCCTCTCTTGGCTTCAACATCCCCTATTACTGTCTGTTAATACAGCACAACCTCACGAACACGAGCCTACCCATGGGGTAAGGGACTTCCTTCCTCATGTAGACAAATCCACACAAAAACACAGCATTAAACCGAACTTCTAATGGATGGCAGATATCCTCTTTGGCTTTCTCTATCTAAGAATTACTTGAACTTGTAGGACCTCTCTAAAGTACTCAAATCTCTCTTGGCTGGACCCATTGTCTTCAGAAGCTGTCTTGATTAGGGCATTTCTCTGTAAGCTCCTCTATTGATAGTGGGAAATCAGGGAAGTTTGATAATAGCTACTACCAGCTCCTCCTAATTAATAATCAGGTCTCCAAGGGAACTGGTGCCTAGTGTGTGATAAAAGGCTCGGCGCCTTGCTCTGTCTTTGGCCCAATTCAGTTTAGCATTTTTTAAAAACATGCCAGACACACATCATACAGCTTTATCTTTATATAAGCCTTCTTTTTTAGCAGAGCTTTTTTATCTCTGCCTCACATGGAATTTTCCCCTTTGTTGTTTTTATTATCTAAGCAATGCATATTTATTATGGAAGAATTAGACCAACAGATAAACAATGACTCAAACCACATTACTTTGGCATTGTGACTGATGATCAAATCTGCCACTGTAGCAGAATGCCAAAAGCCTTCTGCCAGATGGTAAACAACTTGGGTAGAAGAGCCATGTCTGCAGCCAAGCACTGTAGGAAGGCATGGATCGGGGAGTCACCCTGGTTCAGACTTGGACTTGGACCCCACCTCTCTGTTTTCCTGGCTGTGCAGAAATATTTCATGTATTTGGAATAAGTACATCTATTGGCCCACACGGATGAAAGCTTCAGGGTTAGCTTAATCCAGTGGTCTCTGTGATTCTCCTGGCCATACCCACGCCCTGCACTATGGGCATCCCCAGGATGATAGCAAGAAGTCTACAGCACCTCAGACCCATACACAACATCAGAGGACAGGACAGTCTCCCACTAAGGATTTCTCTAAAGACTGGACAATATTTGCAGAAGCTGTAGAAAATTTTCCGTTGTACCTTTTTGATCCAAATGTACTGAGCTAATACTGTGGCCAACAGAATGCTCTGCGCTAATTGGCTTAGGCCTGGGTTCTCCTGCTGGAGACTGGGATATGATTTCCATGATTAGCTGAGACTAATCAAGTCCTGCCCCTGCAGATGGTGTGGACTGGATGTTGGGAAGTCAACAGCAATGCTATAGTCTTGGACAAGAGACTCAACTCCCCTGAGCAGGGACACTCTCACTTATAAACCTGGACTAGTGATACATTGTGTGGTGGACAGCACCCTAGATAGTTCATGTAAAATGACAAAATACCATGATTGACCCTTAGTAGAGGCTTAATAAGTGAATAAGTGTTTGATGACTCTATTAACTAATTAATCAGTCTTAAAGGTAATAATGACCAAGTAGATTAACATTCCCAATTGAGCTCAAGATCTGCAACTTCTTGACTATGTTACTTGGAAACATGACTACCTCAGTTTCCTCCTAGGTGAAATGGGTCAATAGTCAATACCCATTAAACATCGTGCTTTGGACGGGCATTGTTCTAACCAAGTACAGGTAGAATCTCATTTAATCCTTTCCACAACCCCACGGCACTTTTATAAACCCATTATAAAAGGAAGAAAATTGAGGTATAGAAAGTTACTTGCCTGAAAGGACACATTTAATAAGTGTGGAGTCACGATTTTAACACAAACAGTTTAGCTTCAAAGCATGGCTTCATCGTAATTAAATTCTACTCCCTCTCAGTAGTCATAGTATCTATCTCAGGGGATATTTGTGGTGATAAATGATAAATGAATGTACAGTGCTCAGAAGGCTATAAATATTGTGAATTATTATTATTATTTGTCACATGTGGTTATGAAATATTTCTATGTAAACCCAAGACTTGTACTCCACTGTAACAATAATCCCTCTAAATTTTTTTGATTCATTACTTTAGAATATATTTATTGATGCTTCAGTCAACTGTTTCCCTACATTTGTTGAGCTTACAGGACTCTGATGGTTCTCCTGTCATCCAAGGAAAAAGTCCAGTTGTTTCCCGGATTCTGCCCTCACCAGAGAGCACAGCAAAAGGGTGCTCACCAGAGCCTGCTATGTTCCACTCACGTTGTTTCCTGTGGTAGAACAGTCACCTCCTCTCCCACCACGTTGACTGAGAAACTCCTTCTTCTTCAGATCAATCCCTCCTTCCTCTGTGTCCTGGAACTAGTGGGCAGAGCTGTCCATTAGCAGAGACTGTAATTGATCTGTTTCATCGGTTTACATGTCTGTCTCCCTCTTGGTCCTGGGATAGGACACCACCTGCCAACCACCTTCTTTCCATGCTCAATACAGAGCTGGCACATGTACAGACTCATGGATATTTGTGGAATAAATCCCTAAATCACAATTAGGATGAACACCAATGAACACTGACTGTGTACGAGGTAGCACCCAGCGTGGTTCCCATGCTGCATTACAGCTGTGGTTACAAATGAGAAACACATGATTTAGATAAGCTCAGGAAAAGGAGGGAAATCTATAAGACGATAAAATCTGGTGGTTATTTATTTATTTAATATATATGTATGCATACGTGTTTTATTCATCTTCTGTATGTATATTTTATTCATTTTCCATGTGTATGTCTCAAATTTTACTTAATTTTTAAAGCATCCAAACAAAAACTTGAAGGCAAAAAAAAAAACAAAAAACACCCTCATTAGTGAGAAGAATCACAAAATTAAATGAAGCCTCATGGTATTTGGAATATTAAAATCTGTAATTAATTTTTAATATTTGTTTTTAATGTGGTTTAAGATGCAATGTCCTAAATAAATGTTTTAAAATTACTGAAAGGCATATTGAAAGTGCTAGCTGTGGTAAATATATTGGATGATGAGCATAATAGGGCTAGAATCTTTACTAGAATCTTCAGTAGACATTATTCAATCTCTTACTCTTGGGATTAAAAGTTTTCTTAGTTGAGGGGTGCCTGAGTGGCTCAATCGATTGAGCATCAGACTCTTGATATCAGCTCAGGTCGTGATCTCAGAATCATGAAATCCAGTTCTGGCTACCTGTGCTGGGCATGGAAGACTGCTTGGGATTTTCTCTCTCCCTCCCCATCTCCCACCTGCAACCTTGTGTGTGCGTGTGCGTACGTGCACATGCTCTTCCTCTCTCTCCCTCTCTCTCTCAAACAACAACAAACAAAAACCATTCTCAATTGAGTAGCCCCTATCATAGCATGAGAACAAATTTTCTCTCATGGTGATACTAAGGGATGAAAACCATCTTGAACTACTTTTGCCATCTGGAGAAAACTATATGGATATTAAAATGCTGGATCATCTGAGGAAAATGAATTTTGACCTCTCTGGTCCTTCCATACTGACCTCTCTCTCATCAAAACATTTGGTTGAGGTGGGGAAAATCTATTAACTGACTGAAGGCCTCTGTTACTTGGACTCCTGTGGACTGTTCTTCGGTTTGAGTTCCTTGTGTGTATCTTTGTCAGGGCTTAGTGAAGCCATTGGTGCTACTTGTTGTCCATATCCCTGTGCACACTCTTGTTGTCCATATCTTATTGTCCATATCTCTGTGCACACTCTTGTCTGCTGGACAGGAAGCTAGAGAGGGAGCCTCTCTCCCCAGCTGTCTTCCAGATGCCTGGCACAGGAGAAGCACCCAGTCAGTGGGGGCTGATTGAGCCTGGTTCATGGGAGTGTGCCATGGGTCATGTCAGCATTCCTTTCTCTGCAGTTAACATCCCATGCCAGTCTAGGACCTGACAGTGAACCAGGAGACTTGGCACTTGGGAAGCTGCTGAGATAAACTGTAAAGAATTCTGGAGCCAAAGGGAAACTTGAAAATCATCCGGACTTAAGTTTTTATCTTACAACTGAGCAAAAGGGGACCCAGAGAGGTAAAGGGTTTTGCCTTAGTTGGGACTAAACCTCATGTCACCTGGTTTCCAGCCCAGGATCCTCCTCCTGTCACCCCTTCCGCAGCTCAGAGGGATGTGTGCCCTTGCTTTATCCGAAGTACAGGAAGTTTCCATGCTGTGAAGTACCCTGCCATCTCCAAGAAGGGGAGCTTGCTGCCACCCTGTCTTTGGAGAGCTCATTTTTCAGACTTATCAGGTCTTGGCATAAACAACCCAGGCCCACGGGAGATGTTTCTTACAAGGAGCTGCAATGCAGTGATTGTTCACTCTGAGAGCTCTGACTCACCCCTTCCTCAGCCCCTGGGCTTATTTTAGCCCCACTTTCTGGAGGAGGAAATGAGAACACGATCAAGGATCCCGTGGGAAGAGCCCGGGGCCCTCCAGTTCTCACTGGGGGCCTCCGGCAGCACCTCGCAGCTCCAGCTTTGTTAGAAATCCACAGCCAGAGGCTCCTATAGAATTAGGGCTGCCAGCCTGGCCAGGTTTCAGTGTGCCTGCTTTAGGAAAACCTGCCATCTGGAAACGAGAATTAGGCAAAAAGGACAAATTTGAAGTTGATAATTGACCTAGCAAAGAGTTTCTTTCCCTTCTTCCCTGAATGGGGAGCAGTAGAATGAGCAAGGCTGTTGGGAGGCCCTGTTTCCATTAATGAGCTACAAAACCTTGAGCTTGGGATTAGCTTTTCTGAGACGGGCAAGTGGGAGGAGTCCTGGGTTGGGTCCTAAAAGACAAGTAGGGAAGAGGAGAGGGGGTTAGGGCCAAGGTAGAAGCACATGCAAATTCTTGGGGTTGGGAAACTACATGACCTGTGCAGGAAGGGGATCTGGGTAGGCAGATCCTGGAGCAGACTCCTTAGTGACCAAGTGGAGAAAAATCTCTGCTATTGTCTATTTGTTTTATTTGCTTTGCCATGCAGTTTACTATTTTTTTTTTTAGTAATGCACAGTATAATTATAAACAAACACACATTATACATGTATATAGATTATAATTTGAAAATTACAAATTATATATATGTATACTAATTATTACAGTTACTCAGTGATTTGTTTCTAAACAGGTTATAACAATTCCTATTGCCATTAGCAATGTTTAAGAGTATATGCAACTCCCGACATCCATACTAACAACTGAAGATAAAGATTTTAAATGTTCTGTGTGGAGAAAGGTAACTGTTTTATTATTTAAATATGCATTTTCATTTTACTGTGAAATTTATTATTTTCACATGGTTATTTGCACTTATTTAAATGGCCTGTTTATCTTTTTTACTAATTTTTCTTTTAGGTAATCTTTTCTTGTATAGAGCTCATTTTTTTTTTATACTGTAGATATTAATCACCAAAGTATCATTATGTGACCATTTTTTTCAACTTATCTTTGGTGTAATTGACATCAAATATATCTACATGTTGTTAATAACTTCTGGGTTTCCAATCTTGGTTAAGATCTCCCCTGCTTGAGATTATACACATAATCTCTTAAATTATACAGTAAAACAATTTTATTATTACTTTATTTATTTATACTTATGTGTATAATATATCTAAAAGGTTTCTTTTAATGGTTCAAGGGAAGGATCCAATTTTATTATCTTCCATTTAGATAGCTAGTTGTCAGCACCATGTATTAAATTACCTGCAGCTTCAGTCAAATATTAAATTATCATATATGTTAGGACCTACTTTAGGATTCTACATTCTGTTCCACTGACTGATAAGTTAGTCCATAGCTATGTCAATGTCATACCTGTGAAAACCCTCTGCTTTTACAGTGCTCACTTCATTAGTTCAAGCTCCCCCTGAGTGATCCCCTTTTCTTAAAGTCCATAGCATGTAGCACAACCTAACTAGAGGAAAATCTAGCATGTTCGTCATCCTGGACAGGGTTCTTAGGAACATCTTAGAATTCTGTCCACCGTGCTCTCCATACTCTTTTCTACAGAGGAAGGAGTTTTGCTTTCAGGGTCAGTTTCTGCTCTCCCCTGGAAGTGAAGAACTGGGCAGATTTCCACCCAAAAGCAGTGAGAGCTACAGCTACACTTCCTCTCCCAGCAGGTTGCAAGATGTAGAGAAGGCCAGGAGCATAGGCTTGCTGAAAAGGAAGGAAGTGGGCCAGTGAACTTCAAGACTGGACAAGGAGGATGTCATAGGAAACAGCTGAGGAGTGAGGGATGGGCAGAGGCAATGTCTGGGCCCACTACATGAGTGGGAAACAGGAAGAAAGAGGCAGGAAAGAATCATGGGCTTGGTTCCAGGTAAAGATTTTGTGAGAAGGCAAGAATGAGAAAGGGACTTGGGATGAACAGAAAAAAAAAAATTAAAACATTGCTCTCCGTTATAAATTGTATCTTCTGAGACGCTCTTTAAAGAAGCCAGTACAGGGATGCCTGGGAGGCTCAGTTGGTTAAGCGTCTGCCTTTGGCCTGGGTCATGGTTCCAGGGACCTGGGATGGAGCCTTTGCTGGGCTGCCTGCTCTCTCTCCCTCTACCCCTTCTTCCCACTCATGTTCTCTCTGTCTCTCAAATAAATTTTTTTTTTTAAAGAGAATCCAGGAAAACATAAATTTGTTCTTAATAATGTTCATATTGGACTGCCTTTCCTTAAATAGGACTCTGTGCAAAGACTGGGCCTGATGACATATCTTACAATTGCACATGTAGGAACCTTATCTTACTGGTCAAGCTGCAAGCATGGCTGCCCTATAATGTCAACAAAAATACTAAGCAGCAGAATAAAAGCATAGATTTTTGTAGAAATGTACCATGATGAGACATCTTTTTCTTATTCCACAAAGTACATGATATTTCATTCCCAAAGACCTATACTGATGCCAGACATCTTCAGTTCTACCTGGGAACCTTTCTAGGTAACGATCATCACTGTGTTTCTTAGTTCCTAGCACAGAGTAGATATACGAAAAAATATGCCTTGCAACAAAATCTATTTGATTAATAAATAAAATTGCTAGCATCTATCAGACACTTCCAAAGTTTCAGACATTAGAAGATATTGTTCTATTTTGATGATAGAAAGTGAGGCACAGAGAGGTTAAGTAACTTGCTCAAGTTCACACAGCAAGTAGATTTCTAAAGCCAGGAATTTCACATAGGCATTCTGATTCTTTAATCCATGCACTTGTCCATATGCCATGAGCTTCTAGTAAAGGACAGTGGGACTAATATACTCTATGTTTTTTTACCTTGAAGGGAGAAATAAGACCCAGGGTGTGTGTGGGAGGAGTTAATGCAGAAGCCCCCTGGGCACCATCTCTTTCCTATGAGTACTGGGGAACACGCTGTGGCTTCTAAGTCCCTGCTACTAAAGGGTGTCTGATGAACCATCAGCATCAGCATCACCAGGGAGCTTAGCAGAAATGCATATTCTTAGGTGCCACCTCCAGACCTAATGAATCAAAATCTGCGTTTTAAAAAGATCCCTAGGTGATCTCTATGCACATTCAAGTCTGAGCAGCATATGACTCGAGCCACACTACCTAGGCCAGTGCAGCAGATTAAACTTCGTGCAGTGATGGGAAAGCCCTAGATTGGCACTGTTCAGTACTATAAGCCCTATAACCACATGTGGCTAGCATGACTAAACAGATGAATTTTTCGTTTTATGTAATTCTGATAAACTTAGCTATAAAAAGCCACACATGGCTAGTGACTATCTTACTGAGCAGCACAGATTCTAGGCTTACTGTTCCCCTAGGTCTATCTCCCTATGATCCAATCACCTTTTGTGAAGTCTCATTAAAAGAGCCTTATCTTGAAATAGCCCTGTTAGGGACTAAGGTAGAGCACGTTGTGTCTCCACCTGGCTTGGGTCAGAGCATTCCATGAGCTGACTAACCTTGCTGTCTGCCCGACACCCCTATGTGTTTCTTCGGCTGTCTGTGCATTCTATGGTCACATACGTAGTGTCATCTTCTGGTTACTCACCTGTATTAGCTACCAAACACATGATCTCCAAAGACAAGAGCTAAGATTTATTAGGAAATTGCTATAGCCCTCAGGATGCCCTCAGCTCTAAGTGACAGGAAAAAATTGTTCTCAGAAACACCCCTTGCATACCTTCCAATTTTAAATCACCACGCTCCTCCTTCACACTCCTGTCAACTTTCATGCTTTATTTTTCTTTGTACCATTTATTCCCATTTGACACATGTCGGGGGGAGGGAGAAGAAAACCTTTCTCCTCTACTCTATGTTTTCTAGGAGGCCCTGCTGAAGGCTTGCATATTAAGCTGACAAACAACAGACTGGCAAGAGTAAAACAGATTTTATTCACATATGCAGCATGCATACACACAGGAGAAAACCCGTGTTGAGTAATTCAAAGGGGTGATTAGAACTTGGGCTTATAGTGCATCTTAACAAAGAACAATAAGTGTGCAGAAGTGATAAGACAAAGAAGGCTTTAGATTTCCAAGGGTGGCAAGTTAGGGAAAGTAAGTATGTGCGGAAACTAATGGAGGGTGGTTTTTTCCACATCCATCTCATTGCTGACCTTCTGTCTTTCTCATGACATGAAACTTCCCTGGGAGGGAGGATTTACGGTAGCCGTCAATTCTCAATAGTTTTGCTTTGGTTTGATAAGGGAAGATCCTGGAAGGCATCTTTCTGAGTCTGTTGGTTTTCATTCGCCTCATTCAAAATAATCCTTATGTGAAAGTAGCCTATTTGGGGTGGCCTATTTTGATCCCCTATACTTGCTTTGTACTTTAATTGCTTATTTGTGTAAGGTCTCACTTCAACAAAAGCTTTATGAAGGCAAATACTAGTGTTCCCTAACACTAGTTAGGATAGCAAAACAAAAAAGTACTTTTGAAGTGTTTCAGGTAACTAGTTATTTATTAATAGATACCATATGATTAAGTTTGCCACTATACGCCATGATCATTTGAAGCACTTGACAAACATTATGTCATGTAATTTTTACAGTAACTCTAACAGAGCAGTGATGTTATTTCAGATGATGAGATTGATAGAATAAGTGTACCCACCTTCCTCTCACTTGACCTAAATTCTTAATGTTTGAGTTAGCTATTCAAAAGACACCAAAAGATCTTCTTGTAGGGGTACTGGAGCTTCTAATCCTAAGATTCAAAGAAAATGAGTTAATTCTCTTGGATAGAGGTGTCTTTAGAGGCTATTAAGATACAGTACTCTGTCCTGACTTATGTTTTTCTTGGGAAAAAAAATCGATTTATTTGATTATCTCTTTTGCTGTCCCCTTCCTCCATATTAATAGTTTAATCTTCCTGATAAGTGTTGGATGTGTACTGTGGGGCTGTTAACAGCAACTGGTGAAGTGCTTAACATTTTAAGGAAATTAGCTGTCTGGTGAAGAGGACTCCAGAGACAGAAGAGCAAGAGACAGACAAGATGTCTGATAATTCTGGTGTTCCTCTGGAAGGAGGATAAATGAAGCAGCTTTTTCATGGTCTCCTCCTTGCTGACTCCTTAAATGTGGATGTTCCTGAGGTACCCCAGCCTTGCCCAGAACAGAACTAGAATCAATTGGCTCCAGAAAAAGAAGTATCCAAATATTCACACCACATCACACTGTGGTGTGAATATGACAAGTCACTCCACTGAATGGACTCCGAGACTTTCAAAACCCTGCAGAACTTTCAGAAGGTTGCAAACCAAATGAATCCAAAAGCCTCTGGAGAGTTCTTTGGGGATGCCCTGGCCTTGCCCAACACAGGTTCTAAAACTGTGTCTTCTCAGTCTGGATGGACTGATAAAATATCACAAATAAGTGACTGATTGACATGCTGCTACCATCTAGGAAAAAAAAAAAAAAAAAGACAACAGGGAATAAGGCCTGGAAGAAGGCCAACATACAGAAGAAAGCAGAGCAAAAAAAAGAGGCGAGAAAATATAGTGTCACTGGGATTCTTGATCCAGCCATGCTTGAAGCAAGACTATCCTAGGACTATCCTGGATATTCTTAATAGAATTCAAACCTCCATCATTTTTACTCTTTTGTTTTAAGGTGGCTTGAATTGAACTTACTATCCATTACCATCAAACGAATTGTAACAAAAATTTTCCATCCATATGGAGATGACCTCCAACTGGACATCCCCTACCTATGTTTCTTTCTGGAGCTTCAGACCTGGGTATTCAGTGACCAACTTGTCTGGCTACTTCTCTAGAGATCCTTACAGGTCCCTCAGCTAAACATGGCACCAGCTGAACCTGCCATCCCTTCTCCTCTGCCCTTTTGCCATTCTGTCCCTCAGACTCCATGACCTCCTTCTATCCCAGCTCCTACTCACCTAGTTGCTCCTTTCCATCTCCCCCACAAAAGCATTCATTTAGCTTTCCTCCAAAATAGTTTTTAGAGCTCATCTTCTCCTCTTCAATCCTACTTGTAGTTCCTTGAGTCAGTCTATTACCACCTCTTAATTGGCTCCACGCTCAATGTAGACCTCAATATAGGATTGATCTCACAACTGAGTTCATGACCTGAGTGGAAATCAAGAGTTGGACTTTTAACTGACTGAACCACTCAGGCGTCCCTGGTTTGTTTTTCTTTTCTTTTTTTTTAAGATTTTATTTATTTATTTGACAGGCAGAGATCACAAGTAGGCAGAGAGGCAGGCAGAGAGAGGAGGAAGCAGGCTCCCCACTGAGCAGAGAGCCTGACGTGGGGCTCGATCCCAGGACCCTGGGATCATGACCTGAGCCGAAGGCAGAGGCTTTAACCCACTGAGCCACCCAGGCACCCCTTGTTTTTATTTTCTAAGTGTAGCTTACAATCATCCTATTCTACAGATATAAAACTATCACTATGCCCTCACCCTACCACTTTAAAAGTTTTCCGTGTCACCCTGTAACTCCTAGGATGAATTTCAAATCCTATAACATGGCATTCAAAGTCACTTATAACCTTCCCAGTCTCCATCTCTGGCCACTGAGCTCACCCCTACCCTCCATGTGGTTTTGTGGTTTTGCTGTTTCCAGACTATTCCGTGCAAGCTGACATCTCTGTGCCTTTACATTGGTAAAACTGCACCTGTCACCTGTACCCTTCTCTCTGCAGCTGCCTCTGACCACACCTCAGAATCTCTAGGAAAGAATTAATTGTTCCTTGTGTGCTCCCCAAAGCACTATATATAAAGCTTCTTTTAATGGAACTGCATTATAATTAATTTCTGTCCTATGTTTATCTTATTCACTAGACTTCTGAGAGTTCCTTGAGCAACTGGACCAGGGCTTAGCTACTTTTATATTCATGAACTTAATGAAGTGTCAGACATAATAGATGCTGAATAAAAAATACTGATTTAAGTTGAAATTAAAGATGCGATTGACCCTTCTCTCAGCTTGTGTTTCTCATGTTCCCAGCCCACATTTATTTGCTGGTCTTTGTATTAGGATATACACCTATTCTAAAAATTATAATGTTATAAATTGTAATGTTATACATATATGTTATACATATAGGATAAAAACATAATCTTAACTTACTAAGCAAAATGAACAAAAAAGGACATTGATCAGATGAACATTATTTGGTCATATTCTTTGGTCCCTGCCAGAACAGGAGGAATACTGAGTAATATTTAGTTCCTATCCTATATCTACAACTTACTAGCTGTAGTAAATTGTAAAGATAAACATGAATCTTCTTATCGTTATATTCTTGCACTTTTGTAAAGTGACCTTGAAGATCCTCCCCTCAAAAAGGTGGATGCTATTTCCTGACTCCTTGAACGTAACTTTGACTATATGGTTTGCATTGAACAATATGATACAAGAATAGATTGTAAAACACATGAACATTAGTTCTTCCCTTGTTGTTCTTGGAAATTCTGTGACAGCTCCTGTATGAATAAACCCGGGATAGTTTACTAGAGACATGACCCAATCATCTCCATCACCCCAGCTGATAACCAGCACCAACTATCCAGCACTTGAATAAGACTATCCTAAAACAACCAGTTCTCAGCTGTAGAAATGAGCCCAAGCCTGACCAGTAGAAGAACTGCCCAAGGGATCTCAAGTTAGATTGCCAACCCACAGGAACATCAGCTAATATTTAAATGAGTGATGGCTTAAACCACTAATTATTGCAATGGCTGTTATGCAGCAAACACTAGCTGATACACTATCTATGTGACTTGAGGAAGACATGTACTCTCTAAGCCTGAGATTCTTTTTTTTTTTTAAGATTTTATTTATTTATTTGACAGACAGAGATCGCAAGTAGGCAGAGAGGCAGGCAGAGAGAGAGAGAGAGAGAGAGAGAGGAGGAAGCAGGCTCCCTACCGAGCAGAGAGCCTGATGCGAGGCTCCATCCCAGAACCCTGGGATCATGACCTGAGCCAAAGGCAGAGGCTTTAACTCACTGAGCCACCCAGGAGCCCCTAAGCCTGAGATTCTTTATAATTAAAAGGGGATAGCATCACCATCCTGGCTCACAGGAGTGTTATAAAGGTCAGCTGAAATGACTGTAAAATCCCTTTCTAAGTGAGGATCAATTTATAAGTATGGCACTTATTTTGAGATATTTAATTAATATACATATTTGGCACTGCTTCAATCTCTCTTTACAGACTATGCAAAGTGTACCTGGTCTTAGACCAAGTGTTCCCAGAAGCCAAGGCCAGTTTTTTATTTGCTCAGTAGTGTACATAGTGTGAAGAAAGAGACTCATTAATATGTGAGTATGGCACTAATGAGGAGATTCAGGATATCTGAAGTTACTGGACTCCAAAGATATCTGAACCCTGGGAACTATCCAGCAGGAAAGTGGTGCCATCTTTCAGAGTCCCAAGGAAATATTTTAAAGACCATCAAGAACCCCAAGAACAAGTACCAATATTCAAATGTTTTTCAACAAAGTGCTTGCATCCTACTTGCTACTGTCTCAGTCAATGTGAATCACACAGTCAAGGCTATGTTCAAGGACAAACGGTCTCTACCTTTTTGATGGGAGGAACTGAAAGGTCTTCTTGCAAAGGAGTGAGAAAACTGGGATAGGAAGAATGTGTGTCAAAATACATTCTAAATACTAATACTAAATAACTAAATACTAAATAACTAATGAATTACTTCTGCATCCCCTAGCTCAGCAACCTCAAGACTAGGTATTATCCCTAGTGAATTATCCCAAGTGAAGAAACAAGAAAACTCAGAGCAGAATAGGGGTGGGAAGTGGGGACTTGCTTCAAAAGATCCTACAGGTCTATTCTCCAAGTAGATGCAGAGGGTAAAACCCTCACCACTGCTGAATGGGAGCAGGACCCAGTGATCTTTGGGTAATGGGGGTCCCAGCTGGACGTCCACGCCCGTGAACTTACTGACAGGGAGGTCCTGGCACTCTGGCATCAGAAGCATTGGTAGGTCTATTTAAAGCTATTACTCAGGGTGAGCTCAGGATTGTAAAAAACACAGGGCTGGGAAGCCCAGGCACTTCATAGGGAGGAAATGAGAGCTGAAGCCTCATCTTATTCTCCTCTGTAACCTCAGCACCTATACTAGTATAGGACTAGTATAGATGAAGGCACAGTGAATAAGTGTGTACTGAGATAACTTATTTTTCCTTTCACTCGTCATTTATGCCCTCACCATTTAATGAGCATTTTTATGTACATCCTATACACCAGGCAATGTCAATACACAAATATATAAAAAAGTAGTGTTGTAGGTTGAGTTGTATCCCTGAAATAAGATATTTTTAAGTCCTAACCCTCCCCAACGTGCAAATGTGACCTTATTTGAAAACAGGGTCTTTGCAGATGTAATGAAGTTAAAATGAGGCCATATTGCATAGGGTGGACCCTAATCCCGTGACTACTATCTTTTTAAGAGAAAGAGAGGGAGACTTCGACAGAGTCACACAGAAGAAGGGGATGTGATAACAGAGGCAGAGACTGGAGGGATGTACATGCAGACCAAGGAGTGCCAAGGATCACCTGCCATCATCGGGAGCTAAGAACAGTCAAGGAAGGGTCCTTCTCTATAGCCTTCAGAGGGAGCATGGCTCTACAGACTCCTTGATTTCAGACTTCGAGCCTTCAGAACTGTGGCAGAACACATTTCTGTTGTTTTAAACCTGTATGTGGTACTTTGTTATGGTAGCCCTAGGAAAATAATACACTGAGCCCATTCATATTCTAGTGGAGGAGGCATGAAGAGGTCATTGTAATACAATATACCAATTATAAAGTAATGGAGCTATGTGCAAAGTGTCTTAAGAGCATCGGGAGGGAGTAATAAACTCTTCCTAGAGGACCCAGGAAGTCCTCATAAATAAAGTGATATTTGAATAGGATCTTGAAAAATGGATGAGAATTCATTAAGAAAAAAAAAAAAAAACTGGAGAAGGCTCTTTCAGGCAGAGTAGACAGCACACACAGAGGATATTGGAGGCTGGATTTGAAAGGTAATTTTAAGGGATGGCAAATAATTTTGAAAGACCACAGCTAATAGGGCACCCAGGTAGCTCAATCGGTTAAGTGTCCAACTCTTGGTTTTGGTTCAGGTCATGATCTCAGGGTCATGAAATTGAGCCCTGCTCTGGGCTCCAAGCTGAGCATGGAGTCTGCTTAGGATTCCTTCTCTCTTCTCTCCCTCTATCTCTTCCCCCTCTTCACGGGCATATGTGCATGCTCTCTCTCTCTCTCTAAAAAAAAAAAAAAAAGAAGGAAGGAAGAAAAAAAAAGACCATAGCTAAGAGTGAGCTGGATGTGAGGTTGGGAAGTTCCACTGAAACACGAGAGTGAAGGATACAGGAGCCTTCTGATTGCCAGGAGAGCCTTTGAAAGTGATGTATAATCAGATCACAGGGAGAACTGGAGTTGAGACTGGAGGCAGGGCCCTGGTTAGGAGATTGTTAAGTACAACAGTCCAAGCAAGAGACAAAGAGCTTCTCAACCAGGATGGCAGAAAGAAGGGCTCGATTTGGCTAAATAACCAGTCCTCATATTGATCCAAATACGCTGCAGCCTTTTCCCCAACTTCCCATCTCCCACACCAGAATGGCTACAACCCTTCAGAGACAGTGTCTGCCCTTATCCCTTGGCCTCAAATGCACAGTGAACTCATTGCCGAGCTGTGTCCATGATGAGAAAGAGAGTTCTAATTATGTTCATTATATTGTATTACAAGGAAAGAACCCGCTTTCCTGGATTTAGAATAAAAGCACACTTTGTTACAAGGTTAGGCAGCCAGAATGTAGGTGGATCACTCCACCTACCCATAATACTTGCCTGTGACCCACTAGAATGACTCCCCAAATCACCTCTATAGCCTCTGAGGAGCTGGACATGGAACAATGAAGCTACTTCACTGTATTTATTAATTTGTCAAAGGAAATAAGGAAGGAAAAAATCCTACAGAGTCCACATATCTCCTCTTAAGGAATTAAAAGAAAAGCATGAAGTGTGTTTGCAGGGGTGCCTGGGTGGCTCAGTCGGTTAAGCGTCTGCCTTCAGCTCAGGTCATGATCCTGAGATCAGGTCAAGTTCCTGAGATCGAGTTCTGTATCAGGCTCCCCACTCAGTAGGGAGCCTGCTTCTCCCTCTCCCTCTCCCCCTGCTTGTGCTCTCTCTCTCTTGCTCACTCTTTCTCTCAAATAAATAAATAAAATCTTTAAAATAAATAAAAGAATTTTTTAAAAAAGGAGTATTTTTAAAAAAATACTCTCTAGTATTTTAGCTAGGGACTTAGGAGGCTGTATTTTGTGAGATCTGGCTCTGCGAATAAAATGTTACAGAGGATGTGGGGAGGAAAATTTTGCCAAAGGTACAGAAGAGATTTTCTAAAAACCAACTTCAAACCCTCACAAGGTTCCAGACAACTATAAACTCATCAAACCACTAAATTTTTGCAATACATTTCCAAGGCTGGAATTACCATCTTCACTTCACAGATGGAGAAACAAAGGTTTAGAGAGACTAAACCACTCCCCAGAGACTCACAATAATATAGGGGCAGTGCCAGGATCTGAACCCTTGCCTATTGATTTCGAAGTCCTTCTTCTCCTTCACTACACGACCACCAGGATGTAGGCCAAGGCCCAAGCCAAGGATGGGATGGCTCTGGCCTGGCCAGAGCATGGCCCGTGCCTCTCCAACCAGGCACATCTGGGCTCCCTTCTGGCCATAAAGTAAACAGAGCTGGAGCAGAGTCCGAGGACAAAGAGCATATATCACATGTATTTGTCAGATGAGAAATGACATCAGGAACTAGGTATTGGCTTGGGGAAGAGAAAACTCTCGGGATGTGGCAGCTGTCTTCAAGTATTTGAAGGGCTGTCATGAGGAAGAAAAATGAGACTTATAGTCTGAAAGGCCTTCAGGGGGTAGAAATAAAGGTGATGGACAGCAGTGACAGTCAGGTGTCAGCTCGGTGAAAGAGAGACTCTTACACTGGAAAAACTAGAAAGATGGTTTACCTTGGGAAGATGAGAGCACTCTGTCACTAGGGTGTCCAAGAAAAGGCAAAATAACTCTATGGTGGCAATGTTGTGGAAGGAATTCACAGATTGACAAACAAGAAAACTCAGTTCCCTTCAGTGTCTCTAATAGTTCAGAGAATCTGATTTTGTAGTCTACTTATACTCTCAGCACCCAAACTGACTTGAAATCACTAGGCAATTAGTAATACCAGGCCACAGTCTTCATAGTGTCCTACAAGGCCCTACATGCTATGGCCCCACCTCTGTCACTCCAGTCCTGACACACTGGTCTCTTTACTGTGTTCTGAATATATCAAGTGGACGCCCACCTCAGGACCTTTCCAGTGGCTGTTCCATTTCCTGGCATAGCCTTTTCTCAATGATATCTGTGCTTATTTCCCTGGCTTCATTCAAATAATTTGCCCCACACCCTGATTCTCAATGAGACCCAACCTAAAAATTTTGGTTAAAATTATTTCCCATCTCTACATCTTACAGTTCCAATTTCCCCTAGTCTGTTCTATTTTTGTCATAGTGTCCATAATTTTCTAACACACTGAATATTTTGCTTATTATGCTATTATTTATCACTGATCTCCCTTCACCACTAGGATGCAAGCTCCAGGGAGGCAGGAAGTTTGTTTGTTTGTTGTTGTTGTTTTGGTTTTTACCATTTTGTTTACAGTGGAACCCCAAGCATATAAACAGTGTCTAAACCAAAGTACTTAATAAATGTTTTTAGAATGAATGGACGAATGAGATTTTCCTTCCATTCTCATTTTTCATTCTTGGGAGGACATTTGTTGGTAAGCCTAAGTGAAGAGGCAGAAATTGCCTAATGAGATAACACAGCTAAATTCAGCTATGAAATATGGTCAAAGTCAGCAGGAAGATTTAACAGATATTCTATCCTGCAGAAAAATGAAAGACTTATTGTCTCTTGGTGATAAGCTGGATCTTAAAGACTTGTGATTTCTTATTTATTTATTTATTTGAGAGCTAGAGAGACAGAGAGAGCATGAGAGGGGAGAGGGTCAGATGAAGAAGCAGACTCCCCACTGAGCCTGAAGCCCAATGTGGGATTGGTCTCAGGACTCTAGGATCATGACCCAAGCCAAAGGCAGTCACCCAAACAACTGAGCCACCTAGGTGCCCCAAGTCTTGTGATTTCTTAAGTTAGAATGAGTACGCTGTGTGGAGGACAGAGATATCAGGGAGAAGGTAGATGGAAGAAATCACAAAAAGAAGAAAATTCCTGGAAAAGACAGTCTCTTCAATAAATGGACAAAAACTGGACAACTACCTTCCAAAGAATGAAACTGGATCACTTTCTTACACTATATACAAAAATAAACTCAAAATGGATTAAATACCTAAATGTGAGACCGAAAACCAAAAACTTCTAGAAGAAAACAAAGGGAGCAATCTCTTTGACATCAGCCTTAGGAACGTTTTTCTAGATATGTCTCCTCAGGCAAGGGAAATAAAAGCAAAATTAAACTATTGGGACTACATCAAAATAAAAAGCTTTTGCACAGCAAATGAACCCATCAACAAAACAAAAACATAACCTTCTAAAGGGAAGAAGATATTTGCAAATGTCACATCCAATAACCAAAAACAGATAATCTGATTAAAATGGTCAGGGAACATGAATCGACATTTCTTTAAAGCAGATACTCAGGTGCCCAACAGAAACACAAAAAGGTGCCTGACATCACTTCTCATCAGGGAAATGCAAATCAAAATCACAATGAGACATCACCTCCCACCTGTCAAAATGACTCAAATCAAAAGGACAAGAAATATCAAGTGTTGGTGAGGATGCAGAGAAAAAGGAACCCTTGTGCACTGTTGCTGGGAATGTAAATTTGGAAAACAGGATGGAGTTTCCTCATAAAATTAAAAATAGAAATAACCTATGATCCCGTAATCCCACTACTGGATATTTATACAAAGCAAACAAAAAATACTAATTTGAAAAGATATATGAACCCTTATGTTTATTGCAGCATTATTTATAATAGGCAAGTTATGGGAGCAGCCCAAGTGTCCATCAACAGACAAGTGGATAAAAATCATAAAAATCTGGTTATTACATATAAAAAACTAAATATATATATATATATATATATATATATATATATATATATATGATACACACGTGCTCTGGAATATTACTCAACCATAAAAAAGAACAAGATATTGCCATTTGCAACAACAAGGATGGTCCTAGAGGGTATAATGCTAAGTGAAATAAGTCAATCAGAGAAAGACAAATACCTATATGATTTAACTTATATGTGGAACCTAAAAAACAAAGCAAATGAATAAACAAACCACCCCCAAAATGGACTCTCAAACACAGAGAAAAGAGTGGTGGTTGCCAGGAGGAAGGTAAGTAGGGGGATGGGTGAAACAGATAAAGGGGATTAAAAGGTACAAACCTCCAGTTATAAAATAAGTAAGTCATGGACGTGAAGAGTACAGCACAGGGTACGTAGTAATTAATACTGTAATAATAGTGTATGGAGATAGATGATAATTATACTTAACGTGGTGAGCAATGAGTAATGTATGGAATTGCTAAATCAATATGTTGTATGTCTGAAAGGAATATAACATTGTATGTTTATTATACTTCAATAAAAAAGGAAAAGGGAGTGCTTGGATGGCTCAGTTGATTAAGCATCCAACTCTTGAGTTCTGCTCAGGTCATGATCTCAGGGTCATGAGATCGAGCCTCGCATCAGGCTCCACACTCAGTGTGGAGTCTGCTCTTTCCCTTTCCTTCTACCCCTCTCCCCTCTTGCACTCTAAATAAATAAATAAATACAAAAATAAAATCTTGAAAAAAAGAAAAAGAAGGAAATTCCTAGATGTTCATCCATGGTACGTACACTCAGCATGGAAGATAACCATCACTAACCATTTACTGAGAACTTAATATGTGCCAGGCAGTCTTTAAAACAATATATAACGCTTATCTCACTCTTTAATAAATCCTAGGAGATAGGCCCTATTATACATCATCCCCATTTTGTAGATGACAAAAATGAGGCATAGCAAGTTAATTAATGTCCCAAAGTCATATAGCTGCTAAATCCTAAATCTTAAATCTTAAATACCCTAACAGCAGGACACTCTGGTTCAGGAGCATGGACTCAACTATTTTTCACAGCTTGAAAAAATAAAATAAACAATTTAAGTACTAGTCTCTGAATTTTACGTGTCACTGTGATTTAGTTAATTGTAAGACATATCAACTATGCCTATACATATTCCGTCAGCAACATGGGTTTCCCTAGCTGCTTCACAAAGCTGTCCTGCTTTCTACATATGACATGGATACTTTCTGATTGGTGTGGCATTCAGCCTGAGACAGATTTCCCACTGGCATTGACAAGACAAAAAACACTAACATTTGGAGAGTGTTTTAAAACTTATAAATAGAAATATTTTTATTTAATCCTCACAGCAAATATGTGAAGTATTGGAAGCAGTCTATTTTTTTTTAAGTAGGTTTCATGCCCAGCATGGAGCCCAGCATGGGGCTTGAACTCATGACCCTGAGATCAAGAGCCAGATACTTTTAAATGATTGCGCCACCCAGGTGTCCCCCAAAACAGTCTTTTTTAATGAGGAGAAATCTAATACATTCAGCTAAGGACCTACAGAGTGAAGACTACAACCCTGGTCATCTGGCCTAAGGTCTTATGATTTTCTCCATCACACCATGCTGCCTTCAACTATACGGGTCTCTATACTATTCCAACTTCTAGAATCCCCAGCAGTCTATTAAAACTTGGACATTGTCTCTGTACCACTGATCTTAGATTAGAGAGAAGTTGAGAATGATGCCACTATGTTTAGGTCTTAATTTCCAGGGTTCAAATGTAAAATTGGGGAAAGATGTATACCTGAGTTGGCTGATCCTAAAGAGGGTTGTTGATTGCATACAATCTGTTAGGTCTGTGCTATCCAGTGCAGGAGCCCTGGTCACATGTGATTTTTGAGCATTTGATACTAATGGGCTAATATCACTGATGAACTAAATTTTTAATATTATTTAATTTGTATTACTTTAAATTTTAATTCTAAAATGGAAACAACATAAAATATTTTCCATTAAACAAACCAAGCTTTGTTTCAGTAAAAGAATACTTCACTTTAGCTTTTGCACTGCAAAAGACAATTCTGTTGTATAGTAATGTATTCATGGGGTACATGGATTTTTTCCACCAATACAGATAAACACATTGCTGATCAACTTAAAGTTGATGTTTCTAGGGAAAAAAAAAAGTTTTTTCCTATACATGTAATATTATAACGTGTTTCTTAGAATATTTTATGCTGGCAGCTCCAACTACTGTGATAACTATGTGAATTTTAATTGCTAATTAAATTGAAATACTTGCTATTATTTTAATTATAATACCATTAGATTTTTTTAAATATACAGAATAAGCATGAACAAATTTTAAATTTTCAGAACAAAAACAGACCACTGATACAGAATTAAGTGGAAATGCAGAAGCTAATACTATGATCAGAATAGAAAAGAAAATAAGAGATTGGAAGAAAATTTTACAATGAATGGTAGTTGTAGTATATTTAGCAGAATAAAATGAAAAAGCTCTCTGTTTCGTTAATAAAAAAATAGCAGACAATATTAGGAACATTTACAGCAATATGGTTAATTTAATAAAATGTTTCTTCTCAATAGTCAAAATATAATTGACTAAATTAGTCATCTAATATCAGAATCAGCATTAATCAAAAAATTTTAAAGATTTTTGACAGAATCTGAACTTATAATTCTGGCCAGGTATACACGACAAAAAAATTTTTTTTATGATTTATTTATTTATTTGAGAGAAAAAGAAAGTGAGTGGGGGAGGTAAGGGCAGAGGGAGAGGAAGATGATCTCAAGCAGACTCTCACTGAGCACAGGACTCAATCTCAAGACCCTGAGACCATGACCCAGACTGAAACCAAGAGTTGGACACTTAACCGAGCCACCCAGGTGCCTGATATACAAGACAAACTTACACATACATACACAGAATCATTTTTTGATAGATAGTAAAATAAATTATTATTGCACTTAATAAATAAAAAATTTTTAGAAAATTATGAGGAAAATACTAAAAACGAGACTTCACAGAAGTGGAAGATCTTCAGTTAACACATCAAACAATTGTCCACAGACTGTAAGACCTCTCTAACAATATCAAAGATCAACATTAATCTAAATTTGAAAATTTTCAAGTATTTTTTTCAGCCTTCCATGAGTTGGTAAATATAAGAGGTACTGCCTAATAAATACTTTGGGTACATATTGTCTCAAATTTACAATAAATGTAAATAAACATTTACAATAAATGTTGCCACTACATAACTTAAAATATGGAACTTGTGGCATAGGTAATTTTAAATCATTGTATCTGTCAAAGAAGAATTTTACTGAGATGTAAAAAGAAAGTTCCTATCATGATGGATAATGCTCTAAGTTAGATTTAAAAAATAATTTTGATTTTTTGGAATTTTGAACAACAGACTGAGACTTTTTTCAGTCTATGATATATATTGAAAATATTTGGATTAGGCTTCTGAAGCATACTCTGTGAAAACTATCATTTTGCAGTTGTTAAAATTCTTTAGTACATATATGTAAATGTTGTGAATGATTGCCAGTTTACAGATCTGTTGACCAAAACAGAAGAGCAATGAAGTCAATGATCTGCTGGGATTTTTTTTTGCCTGTACTTGTCACTTGAGCTGTTTTGTGAAAATTTACTGTACTGTCAACTTCATTTTTTTAAAAAATCATATATTTTTTAAATTTCTCAGAGAGAGAGATATTATTTTTTATTTGTCAGAGTGAGTAAGAGAGAGCACACAAGCAGGGGGAGTGACAGGCAGAGGGAAAAGTAGGCTCCTTGGCCCAATGCAGGACTCAATCCCAGGACCCTGGCTGGATCATGACCTGAGCCAAGGAAGATGCTCAAATGACTGAGCCACCCAGGTGTCCCTGTATTATTAACTCTAATTCAAGATTTTCTTGAAACAAAACTGAGTAAATCAAAGACAAAAAAAAAGTCAGGGTGATACATCACACTACAAAAGAACAGGCTAAATTTGAAGTATTGTGGAAAAGAAAAGCTCATTTGTGACTCAGCAAAACCAGAGTGAGAATTTGTTGAAATTAAAAATTCCATTACACAGAACAATAATAATAATTTAAGCCTTTTTCTAATGAGTACCGATACCCAGAAAATTATCAGTGCAATTAACAAAAATCATGTACTTTGGCTGCAAAAATGACAAGAGAAATTTGAAGGGTTTTCTGGTTGTTGTTGTTGTTGTTGTTGGTAAATTTAGAACTCCTTTTCAATTTACACAATATCTTTTGAACCCAGTGCTAACACTGAGTTGACAGAAGAGTTGGTGGATGTATTGTGGACATAGTTTTGAAATGGACATGTTTTAACTTGAAAGTCAAATTAATTGCTCTAAAAATGATGAGCACTTTTGTCAATGTGGATTTGAATATTAAGGGAAAATGATATATTTTTTTAAAAGATTTATTTATTTATTTATTTGAGAGAGAGAGAAAGAGAATGCGAGCAAGCGAGGGCAGAGGGAAAGGGAGAGACAATCCTCCAGCAGCTCCCCACTGAGCATGGAGCTCTATGTGGGGCTTGATCCCAGGACCCTGAGATCCTGACCTGAGCTGAAATCAAGAGCCAGACCCTTAGCCACTGAAAAGTGATATTTTTGTATTTATTTCAGTTTTTAGAAAACTTTTTAAGTATGTTTAGAACAGTTTGAGCATGTGGTTTTACTTTTCTGAGAATAAATTTTGTAAAATCTAAACATAGATCAAGTAATTCTGATGAAAATTTAGTTTCTGCATTGACATGGCTGTAAGCACAAAATACTCACTAGATTTTGAAGACTTAATGTGATAAACAGAATGTGAAATAGCTCGATGATTATTTTCTACACCAATTATGTGTTGAGATGGTAATGTTTTGAATATATTGGGTAAAGTAAAACACATTATGAAAATGAATTTCATCTGTTTCTTTCTACATTTTAATGTGGCTACTTGTAAATTTTAAATTACATATGTGGCTTGCATTATATTTCGATTGGACAGTTCTGAGTTAGGCAAAGAGAATACAGAGGTGACTAAGACCTAGCTCCTTCCCTCAAAAAGAAAAGGAAGCACATCTCATGGTGAAACAGTGATGTTATCAAGCAGTAGTATAGATAGTAGATAGAAGATGCTATCAAGGGATAGCATCCAAAAGATGTGGAAGAAGTAATAGGGAGAGCATCTAACTTAGATTGAAGAAAACAAGGAAGACTTCTTGAGGAAAACAAGGTGATAACGGGATAAGACCTTTAAAAGAGGACTAGGGATTATATACTAACAAAATAAAAATAAAAAGGGCGCCTGGGTGGCTCAGAGGGTTAAAGCCTCTGCCTTCGGCTCAGGTCATGATCTCAGGGTCCTGGGATCCAGTTCCACATAAGGCTCTCTGCTCAGCAGGGAGCCTGCTTCCTCCTCTCTCTGCCTGCTTCTCTGCTTATTTGTGATCTCTCTGTCAAATAAATAAATAAAATCTTAAAAATAAATAAATAAAAATAAAAAATAAAAATGGATTTCCATTGGGGTAGTTATTATCGGCAAAGGCCTGAAGGGGTAAAATAGTATACTCATGTGGGGAATGAAAAGCAAGATGGCTTCTGAGGGTATAAAATGTGAGAAGGGTAAAGATAAAGGGTAAAGGCCAGAGATCAGGTTAGAGAGGTCAGTTGGATCATCATGGGTATAGTAGAGCAGACTTGGGTTGGGGCTTCTTTTGTAGGTGAAGGTACAATCCACCAGTAAATTCTGTAAACTCTAGTTCTAGGTTTTTCTTTCCTAATCTGTTTTGCAGAGGAGGAGTGAGCACAATGTTCATTTTCACTGGTTGGTTGAACAATGTCAGCTGCGACCTTGCCTGAGAGATGAACACTTATATTATAAGGTAGCTGGTTTCATGTCATTAGAATCAGACTTTCCTCATATAACATATTTCTAAGCTGCACAGCTGATGTATTTCTGGGCCTGAAGCCTTACATTTCAGCATTTACTTATTTCACTGATAACTTTCTGATATAATGTTATATATTTGTGTTTCAGATTTCCCCACTGGAATGTAAGTTTCATGAATCAGAGACTGTCTTGTTCATGACTGTACACCTAGCACCTATAAGACAGTCTTTCATATAGTTGGTATTCAGGAAACAGGTTTGAATATATAGATGAGATAGTGGCATCTACTGGTAACATGTAGTATTGCAACCCAGCTCAATTGCCATCTGTAGATTTTTTTTTTTTTTTTTAAGATTTTATTTTATTTATTTGACAGACTGAGTTCACAAGTAGGCAGAGAAGTAGGCAGAGAGAGAGAGGGGAAGCAGGCTCCCTGATGAGCAAAGAGCCTGATGCGGGGCCTGATCCCAGGACTGAGATTATGACCTGAGCCAAAGGCAGAGGCTTAACCCACTGAGCCGCCCAGATGCCTCCCATCTGTAGTCTTGTATAAGATGCTAAAGAAGCCCAATTCCACCAACAGGGTGTCATTATTTCTGAATGATGCTGACTTAACTGGCTCAAAAACTTAACTACAGGAAGTGGAAAGTAAAGGGAGGAAAATGTATATCTAGAAAAATGAGGCAGCCTAGTGTAGTGGAAGAAAAAAGACTTCAGACTGACACAGGTTTCAACTTCAGCTCAGGCTTTTTTACTTGTTTTGTGACACTGTGTGACACTGTGCAAAATATCTCACACCGCTGAGCTCATTTCTTCATCCTGAAAAATGGGCAATAAAACCAATGGTGTTTGACATTGGAAATAACATATTTCGAGTGTGTTCTATAAAGGATAGCTAGTATTAGCTTCAATAGAAGATGAGAGAGGGAAGAAAATGGAGTGAATGGTTTGCTTGTCTGTTTCCAACTATTCTGTCTTCATTTTAGTCTAGGAGGATCCTTCATTCTCATGCACTTGGTTTTCAGAGAAGGTAGTTTCTTTGCTCATTGCATTATAGGCCATTTCCTGGCCCTGTATGATGGTGAGTGAATAAGGAGATGCAAAGATTGCTCAGGCTGCCGAGACCAGAAACATCTCTCAGGAGGTTTTTCAGGCACTAGAAATCAATATCTATTGTCAAGCAGCTTCAAAGCTGATTATCTTGAAATGAATGGTCATGCCTCCTTTTTAGGTCACCATCCTACTCTTGTTCAAAGGATTGGCTGCAATACATTAGGTTCCTAATTAAGAAAGATGATGCTCAGCAAATGACTTTTTTGAGCAGAATACTAAACCACTGGAAAAGTCTTGGAGCAGGTCTTCTGGCATCCACACAGAGACAGCATATGCAGATAGAGTTGGTACTGCCTTAATTGGTAGTGGTGTAGGGCTTATATTTCACTGTTCTGCTGGGAGTAATAAAGACTGACATTATAATCAGTGTGGCAGTAAAGAAATGGAAACAGAATCTGAGCTGTTCTGTTATTCAACTAGAGCCAGCTGAAAAGGAAATGGATACTGCCTCAGCTGGTTGAAAATACAGACCCTTCACCTAGTAGTAAAAATACCCATGGTAGAATGAAACAGGACTCTCCATCTAATAATAGTAATAACCTCCGTAGTGAAGCCAACCTTGATTCAAATTCTTTGTTCTTTACTACCTGTTTAGCCTACAACAGGTTGCTTAGTCTCCCTGATACTTGGTTTCATCATTTACCAAATAAGACTTTGAGAAATATGTTAAATAAGTTACCACAACTGGCAAAGTTTCTGGCACAGAGAAAGCTTTCTCCCTTCTCTTTCCCTATGTATTGTTCAAACATCTTTATATTTTCCACAAGTTCCCAACTTGTGGCCTGAATGGACATGACAGTTGGGAGCTGTGAAGCTCCTATAGTATAGGTAAAATGTTCTATGGGTGTTAACTTTTCTGGTGAGCATGTCTACGGTTTTCAGCAGATTCCCAAGGGGGGTTTTCACCCAAAAACAAAGTTTAAAAATCACTGGCCTGGGGCATCTGGTAGCTCAGTCAGTTAGGCATCTGCCTTCAGCTCAGGTCATGATCCCGGAGTCCTGGGATCGAGCCCCACATGGGGCTCATGGCTCAGTGGGGAGTCTGCTTCTCCCTCTTCCTCTGCCCGCTTCTCCCCCTGCTTGTGTGTTCTCTCTCTCTAACAAATTAATAAAATCTTAAAAAAAAATAAACATCAGTAGTCCATATCTTTCTTTTATGGTCTTGTTCCTGCCTCCCTCTGCACCTTCATTACCTACCATTTTCCTTCCCATTCATTATACTCAAGCTATTCTAACACTCTCTCTGTTCTTCAAACATGCCATGCTCATTGTGACCTCAGAGCCTTTTGCTTGTAAATCCCTCTGCTCCCTAGATGTTCACATGATAAACTCAGCTCAAATATGACTTATTGAGATGGTCCTTCCCTGATTTCCCAATCTAAAAAGGCCCTCACCCTGTCTCTTCTTATCACATGTATAATTAGTCTATTCAGGAAGGATATAGACTGCTGCATAGATTGGCGGGCTTAAACAACAGACATACATTTCTCACAGTTCTGGAGGTTGGGAAGTCCAAGATCAAAGTGCTGCCTGATTCAGTTTCTGGAAAGAACCCATGGTTTGCTGATGGCTGCCTTCTCACTGTGTCTTTACATGGTGAAGAAAGAGTAATCTCTCTTTTCCTCTTCTTATAAGCCACTATCCCATCATGAAGGACCCACCCTCGTGACCTCATGTAAACCTAATTATTTCCCAAAGGCTCCATCACCAAATACTATCACATTGTGGGTTAGGGCTTCACTATATGAATTTTAGGGGGACACAATCCAGACCATATCAATATCATTACATTTAAATGGCTTCAGAGCCTTTATCCTTAACTTGTTCATTCCCTTATTTATTTTATTCCTTACCCAATGCTTCATAGGGTGTAGAGAAATGTACCCTCCATAAACACAGGAAATTAGTCTTATTCACCATGGATTCATAGCAATTAGAACAATAATTGTCACATAGTGGGCATGCCAATCAATTACTGTAAGAATGGAAGTCGGGATGGATGGATGTCGGGATGGATGGATGGAAGGATGGATGACTTCTGAGTCTATCTTTCTGAGATATGGAAGAAATCTCCATTTTTACAGATGAAGAAACAAATTTAGACAGATTCAGTGTCTTGGAAAAGGTCTGTACACAGTTAATAAGAGCAATCTTTGGACCTGACCAGTAGAGTTGAAATCCCAGCTCTGCCACTTAAAAACTAGGTAACTTTGAGCAACGCACTTAACCTCTCTGTTCTTCAGTTTTCTCATCTGTAAAATGCTGATAATAATAATATATTATGGTAGCCTTAGAGCTGTTCATCAACATTCTGGTTCTCTTCTTTCAGGCCCACTCGAAGTTAGGTATGGCCAAGAATTGTGATTTGAGTAACTGTATCATTTCTACATGGAAATTTTTAAGAGCCAATGTGTGATCCATCCTTTTGCTTTCCCTGATATGAAATGTGAAATGTTCCAGATGGAGATTTCTCTATTAGCCCTGATCCTGGGGTAAACACAGTGTGGAACAGAATTCCCATGGACATATAATGAAAATATGGTGTGCATTAGAAACAAACCACTGAGATTTTTTTTTTTGTTATCACTGCATAACCTAGCTTAGTCTGACTAATATATATACCAAATCACTGAGCTCTTGTGAGGATTAGATGAGTTGATGAAAGTATCATGTGTTTGGCACATGGTAAATACTACATAAGTGCTTATTATTATGATTACTCAGTTAAGGTTGAACCTAGGACTAGAATTCCAGTTTTCTGACTAGGATTATGATGTGGTTTTCACCACATTTTGTTATTCCACAATCTACAAAAGAACAGTAGAGAAGGAGAGGGAAAGGATAAGCAGAAGTCTTGCCTACACATGCCATGTGCCTCTAGTTCTAAGAAACCCAACACTGGGAGGATGACTATTCCTGAAGACAAGTTCCTGAGCACATGCAAGAACAGGGTCACCCTGGCCAATGATTTCAGCTTGGGGAGAAGGGCAGAGACCTATTGTCATGGGTTTCTCCCTCAGCAGAACATCCTTCCTATCCTTTCCCTTCCTTCTTTTCTCAGGGCCCAGAGTGAAATTGTGCCTTGAGGGAAAATTTCTGGGCAGGACTAGTTGGCTGGGATATTCTCAGCAGAAGAGACAGTTCAAGGTTTGAAAAAGGGATAAGGGCATCCGTTTTGTGAGGCAACTGGGTTTGGTAACTGTGTTGATGCTTACGGAAAGCTGGGACATGCTCGAAAGAAAATGATAGTACGTTGTCCAGCCATCTGTATGATCTCTAATACAACAATGAGGAATTAATAGGCATCAAAATATAATAATATAGGATATATTACATATATTAATATATGTAATAAAGGTTGTAGGTAATAAGCGTGATAACTAGCTACTGTGGTGTGCTTTTAGTAAAATGCCAGGCCTGCTCCAAATGATTCATGGACCTTAACCCATTTAATCCTCACTACACTACCAGGAAGTTATTACTTTTACCTCCCTCATGGTATAAATGAGAAACTGAGGCACAAAGAAGCTAAGGAGCTTGCCACAAGTCACGAAGTAGAGCCAGGATTCAAATCCAGGCAGTCAGGCTCCAGGATCTGTGCTTCTAATCACCATGGGGTACTCTCATCTGTCTCACACTTCCCTGCCTTTGCCTGCGCTGTTTCTTCTGAATTTTTGAAAGTTATATCCAGAGCTTGCCCTGACTTCTCACATCCTCCCCATCGAGGCTGTCACTTGCTCTTCTGTAACCCTCTCTGCCTTTATTATAAAGAATTTCAGGGGCGCCTGGGTGGCTCAGTTGGTTAATCATCTGCCTTTGGTTCAGGTCATGATCCCAAGGTCTCCTGGGATCAAGCACCATGTCTGGCTCCCTGCTCAGTGGGAAGTCTGCTTCTTCCACTCCCACTCCCCCTGCTTGTGTTCCCTTTCTCACTCTCTGTCAAATAAATAAATAAAATAAATAAAATCTTAAATAAATAAATAAAATCTTAAATACATACATACAAACTTAAAAAACCAAACAAACAAATTTCACACTAAGCCATGAGTGCCTTAGGGGCAGAGACTACATCTGACACAATGCCTGGCACAAAATAAAGGTTAATTTGTTACTGAATTGATGTTCAAAGATATGAGTACATAAAAGACAGTAGACATACCAACACCGAGTATAACCTCTGGAGTCAGATTGCTTAGTTTCAAATACCAAACATTAATTTTCATAACTCACAGGTATGAACAAGGGATTTTTTATTTTTTTGTGTGCCTCAATTTGTGCATCTATACAATGGGGAGAATAATAGTACAAACCACCATGGACCACTGCATGGATTAAATGAAATGATGTAGTAAGGAACTTAAGCTGGGTCCTGGAGCATATTAAGTTAATGAATGTATGTTCAATAAATGTTAGTTCCTTCTGCTTGAACATCCTGGTACATTTCACACTGAAGGTGCATTATAGATATGCCTATCACGGACTAATGAGAAAATAGCTCAGATGAATAAGGCTAAATGATGACAACTTGGCAGACTGAGATGTGTAAGCTAATCTATCAGTAAAGCTGCTGTACTCTAGTAATTTAATGCATGCCCAACAGCAATCAGCACATGCTTAACATTTTCCCATTCAGATGGATAGAGGTTGAGCAGTCAAAAATGGGGAAAAAAGAAATAACCCTAAGAAAATTGATTATACCATTACCAGTTATCTTCTGGGACCATAATAATGTAGCTTTCATTATTTCTTTTATATGCCAGTCTCTTACTGCAAATTGAAAATAGTACATGCAATTCAGATATCTCTGAAAAGAAGCCTAGTTTTGAAAAGAAATGGAAACAAAACAATGGTGTATAAGCACATCCATCCTGACTGGACATGAACAACAATTTATTATATTCACTATGTATGTGGAATTTCAGGTGAAGAATGTTCAGAATTCTAGTTTAGACTATTAACCCCCAAAACTCAAAACAGATCATCAAAATTATTTTAATAATGGGATTAGACGTGAGGACAGTAAACTTAAAAGCATAACATGTCCTAATCTCTGTATCAATATTCACAGATAAAATATACACAGCATGTCTTTAGGATCTACACACTAACTGTGCTTAACTGGAAAAGGAATGGAAAAAGTACCCCTTCCCACCCACTCAAGGAAAAAAGACAGAAATATTGGAAATTCATCATGTCTTCTGTGCAGTTATTATGGCTCAATACTGAAGGAAGATGTTCAATGTCAAAGTCCCGTTTGAGCCTGCAAAGTCTCTTTGAGCCACCACCTTCTCTTCTACAAAAAAAATGATGCTTCCAGGACAAGACTGATCTCTTTATCACCAACTTGGGAAATCAAAAATATTTAGGAGTAGTAAAGTGTTGTATTTAAGGGTCCAGATTTTGGATCTAGATAGCCTAGGTTCAAATCTTAGTTCTTTTTTTTTTTTTTTTTTTTTAAGATTTATTTATTTATTTTAGAGAAAGAGAGTAGGCAGTGATGGGGGGCAAAGGGAGAGAAACTCAAGCAGACTGTGTTGAGCCTGGAGCCTAATGAGGGGCTCAATCTCAGGACCCTGAGACCATAAACTGAGCCAAAACCAAAAGTCAGATGCTTAACTGACTGAGCCACACAGGCACCTCCAAATCTTAGTTTTTTTTTTTTTTTAATTTTAATTTTAATTTTTTTTAAGATTTATTTATTTATTTGACAGAGAGAGATTACAAGTAGTCAGAGAGGCAGGCAGAGAGAGAGAGGAGGAAGCAGGCTCCCTGCTGAGCAGAGAGCCCGATGCGGGACTCGATCCCAGGACCCTGAGATCATGACCTGAGCCGAAGGCAGCGGCTTAACCCACTGAGCCACCCAGGCACCCCAAATCTTAGTTTTAAAACTGCTATGTGGCCCTGAGAAGTTACCTAGGCTCTCTGTGTATGAGTTTCCTCCCTTTATAATGGAGATAATAGTACACTTAGATTGTGAAACTGTTGCGAGGAATTAGTAAATTAATGTCTCTTGCATAATAATCTCCCAATAAATTTTAATCATTATTATGCATCTTCAATATATTATTCATAAATATCCTTAACAAAAGGCATGGAAAGAAAAAGTATAATAACAATAATGGATAGGATTTTAATATTGCAGGTTAAGTTTTCAGCAGTTTTTTATGTTAACCCTTTTGATCTTCATAAAAACCTTTTGAGGTAGTCTTTTTTTTCTTAAGATTTTATTTATTTATTTGTCAGAGAGAGAGCTCAAGCAGGGGGAGCAGCAGGCAGAGGGAGAAGCAGACTCCACACTGAGCAAGGAGCCTGATGCAGGACTTGATCCCAGGACCCTGGGATCATGACCTGAGCCGAAGGCAGACACTTAACTGACTGAGCCACCCGGCATCCCCCTTTGAGGTAGTCTTATCAGATGGAGGTGAAGTGACTTGTCCAGGGTCATAGTCATACAGCTGGTAAGTAGTACACCAGGGTATGAACCCTGACAGACTGATTTTAGAGCTCTCACTTCTGAGCATTAACTCTATAGTCACTTCTTTTGAGCACCTGCCTGAATGTATTCACCATTCACTCAAAAAATATTCACTGAGAATCTGCTCTGGGCTAAGTACCAACCCACTTTGGGATACATTACGAAACAATGAGAAACACAGGATCTTTCTCTCATTAATATTTAATATATTTAATATATATTTCTATAGATATAGATTCTTTTAAGCTTGTCCATGTTCATTTTGTTCATAGGGATAAATATTATTTTCCAGGTCTATAGCTCTTTATGAAGCCTAAACATTTGGTTTTGTTTCTTTTACCTTTCCCCTACTAGCTGTAAAGATCCACCTTTAGAAGCCTAAGGTCTTGTATAATTCAGCACCAGGGACAGTAGACAAAAACGACAAAAAGCATTAGGAAGATATATGAAGTTTTCTCTCAGATTTCATTAAGATTTGATACCTCAGCACACACACACACACACACACAGAGACAGAGAGAGAGAGAGAGATCTGAACAAGTATCCTAGATTTACCAAGCACATCCGTGGAACAGAAAGGGAAATGTGCATCCACAAGGCCATACACGGGAAGCCAAGAACTAGTTCCCAGAACTAGTCTAGTTACAATTAATCTCAAGTGTCCTGTTATCACCAAGCAGAACTGTGTATATATTCAGTAACATGGATGTGCCATATGGTGACAATCCCTAAAGTAGGAATCGAGGAAGAAGTCAAGTACTCTGGCTTAAGCTCCAGAGGAAACATTATTCAGTCAGTTAGGAAGATTCATTTCCTAATATTATTATCTATTATTTCCTATTCCCTGTATACTTGCTAATATATTTGAAAGCATGGATGAATAAAAGTTTCAAGGTTCATTAGAGGAGAAACAGATCCAAGTTACTACTGACCCTGCTTCAGACACTGCATTTCTTTGACATCATTGAGTACATTAGAATTCTTTCCGGCCTATCAATGTTTATTAGATTTGATGTTGCCTAATTCTGACGTCCCAAAGGAAGGTGACTCACTCCAAGTAAGTGTGTTATCAGTTTCTAAGGACATGTCTAATCTGGATGACATCATCTTGTCTGGAAGATACATTTTAGGCAGATAGTTCCCAGAGCTCATGAAAGAAAAACTTTCCATTTGCTGTGCTTCACTAATCCCATTCCATTAAAGTGGCTATGAGAGGCTGAAAGGGAAAAGAATGTGATTCTGTGGAGGAATATAAAATTATAGATTTAATCACCCAAGACTACATTTAATATAATAGTGCAAAGTTCTTCAAGGAGTCTCCATTGATATAAATAAGGATCTCCCTAAATCTTTCTTCTCTGAGCTCCTTTCAACAATTAATCAAGTACTAGCATGTAATCATGGAAAGTTACTGAAGTCCTCTGAGTCTCGGTCACCTCTTCTGTATAATGAGGACTCTTTGACTTGTGATTCCTCACTGGGGCCCTGTGAGGAATAATGAGATAATTTGCTACCGCATGGTATAAAACAGTGGCAAGCAGAACCAGAGCAAATAGGGCACAGGTGACTGACTCACCTAAGGGGGCTGACATACAGATTTTTAAAAATGAAGGAAATCCCCCTAAGGACTGGCATAAGGACTTTCATTGTTACTATCAACAAATTTCTTCAACTAACCAAATGTTAAAAAGCCATGTGATTTGGGCGCCTGGGTGACTCAGTGGGTTAAGCCTCTCCCTTCAGCTCAGGTCATGATCCCAGGGTCCTGGGATCGAGCCCCGCATTGGGCTCTCTGCTCAGCGGGGAGCCTGCTTCCCCCCACCCCCCGCCTCTGCCTGCCTCTCTGCCTACTTGTGATCTCTGTCTGTCAAATAATTAAATAAAATCTTTTTTTAAAAAAAGCCATGTGATTTGAAGTGAGAACTGGCCTCAAACCTCATCTCTAGCATAGAATAGCTACTATACCTTCCTTCTTCGCCAACTTTTACTTCTGTAGGCTACAAAAAATATAATTATTTCACTGAAATATAGTTATCATTATATATTGGTAAAAGATCCAGCCAGGGGGCACCTGACTGGCTCAGACAGTAAAGCATGCAATTTTTGATCTCAGGGTTATGAGTTTGAGTCCCACATTCGGTACAGAGATTACTTAAAGATAAAATCTTTAAATAATAATAATTAAAAAAAAAAAAGAATCCAGCTAGTTGCTTGGATTAAAAGGTCGATAATAGTGCAGGTTCTAGAAGTGATTTGGCCTAAATTCTGATTCTACCATTCATAAACTGAGTGACTTTGTGCAAGTTTCTTAATCTGTCTGGTGTGGATTTACGTATCTGTAAAATGGGGATAATATCAACAACCATCTCATGAGGATGTTATGAACATAAAATTGCTCAGAGGTATAAAGCACTTAGGACAGTATCTGACACATAAGAAGGACTCAACAAATGTCACCATATAGGGAACATACCAACCAGACATAAAGTAGTCCAGGCGCTTCGGGTGGGTACCCCCTTTATTTACTTCCAGACAGAAGACTAAAGACAGAGAGGGGATCTTTCTTCCTCTGTAGATCTGTTTATTATGAAACTATATCTTCTTTTCATTTATTTATTTTTCTAAGGCCATTCTTTGCTTGGCTGATGATAATTGTGATCACGATTATGGGGGGGTTTATTTTACTCTACATCACGATGTATGGAGTTCATTCTATGGAAAGAAAGGAGAAGTGGAGAGGGGTCTGAGTGAAGGAGCAGGAGACCTAGGCTATAAAGAAAAGTGAATAAGGCTTGAAACAAAGCTTTGTGCTCTTGTTCTAATATTTACAGATGCTAATCTAGATGTCTGTTGATTCAGCCAGATTGTCATGCCTCCCTGTTGATGTTGATTCCAGAGCACAGAAACATAAGAGAAATCACTAGAACGAAGAGATAATGGACTTGGAGGCACTTGAGATGAGAAAAGAAGAGAGATTCATGAAGGAAGCCTCTAGTTAGGAGAGACAGGAGGTCTGAATGCCTCCATCCTACTATGGGAGGATTATAGGAATATCAGACAAATATTATTACAGTGGCTCTCTACAGGACTGTTATCTGTAGCACAGATGATAACTCAAAACACACAGATGAAGGACACAAGATTTATTAGTGTGTCTATATTCCCAGTCTCCATATCCTCTATGTCACCCCCATTAAGGCATTTTTTTTTCTTATTTATTCAGCAATTGGTAGAGTTCTGGCCTGCTATTCCAGTTATTAGAGTTTTATGATGCAAGTTGAGAACAGGAAGAATGTGAATGAAGAGACAAGTCTGGAGATTCAAAAGAAAGGAGAAGAGAAAACAAAACAATAAAAGCTACAGGGTTGGGGTGTTAGAGTCTGAGGGATTTCATGAGGATGGGTTCTGGAGGACCCCTGGGGGTGGGGCAGAACAGAAAGGATTAAATGAGACTTAAGAGAGTTGTTCTAGGTTGTAAAATAGACTCCTTTTATGGGTCTTCAAGAGGGCCAAGTATAGGTCAAAATTACTTTAAAATTCCATTTGACTGCTAGATTGACTTTTACGGATAGGACTTTAGAGACTGGCCCAGGGTCCCCAGTAGTCAGGATTATGCATGTGCATACTGATGTCTAGAAATTCACTCCCATTCACTAAAGACATGGATTGGGACATGCAAGCCCCTTTATTCTATCCAAGGAAAACGGCTTTGCTCTTCTGAAGAATTGTTGGAGAAGGAAAATGAGAAAATATCAACAAGTTTTATTTAAACTTTGGGAATAAAGTTTAAAGGGAATAAAACAAAATCCTCAGTCTTTTCTTGAGCTGAAGTAGAAGGCATTTAACTACCACCTTTAACCTCTGGAGAAGAAAAGCCAGTCAATAGATGACCTGTTTAAATTGGATGGGAGCTGACATAATGCTCACATCATCAGGGAAATTAACAACTCCAAGAATAGGAAACGCTTATCCCTTGAGACAGCTGCAAGGAAAAATTGCTCAGAAATGTCTGTGCTGGGGACTCAAAGGGAGTGCAGCTGGAACAGGAATGAGCTCTGGGGTTTCCTAGACCAGTGTTTGACAGCCAGGCTGTAAACAGCCTTCACTAATAAGAGCAGGGCCCAAGAATTGATGAAAAAGGATCTGGGGCTATGAACTGTGGTCTGGGGCAGGTGGCACTGGGCTGGGACTTAGAGCTGGGACAGAGAGAGTCAGAGCTTCCTTACTGAGAGGGTAAGGCTCTGCCAGGCTGGGAACTGGTCCATCACCCACTAAATGTTAGCCCAGCACTTGCCAGTTGGTCTACATGTCAGAATCTCCAGGGACTATCTTTAGAAATATACATTCCTGCACCTTACCTGTGGAGACCCTGATTCAGATTTCAGATGAAGTCTGGGCATGACTCTTTCATAAGTTTCTTGCTTAACTCTCGTGAAGCTTATTCGCAAGCCAGAATTTCAGAACTGCCAGTTGAGGCAATCACTACTATTCCCTTTCTAACCAAATCATTAAGACAATGATTCCACTTGTCACAAAACTATAAATTAGGGACTTCTTTTTTTTCCATTTCCATAGTAAACTCTCTTCATGACAAAATGACCGTGCAACCTTCTACTCCTCCTCCTCCTTCCCTTTCTCCCCCATCCTCTTCTTCCTCCTTCTTCCTCTCCTACCCTCATCCTCCTCCTTCTTTTTAATTTTACACCAAACACAAAATAGCTTTAATGTATACACAACCCACATCAAAACATAAATGGGCTCTGAAACGTAGTTGTCTTCACCAGCTCTTGAGAGACAATCCTGTAGACCCAGGAATGCATGAGGGAATCATGAGTGTTTGGGAAGGAGTGCTAAGAGGTGACAACAAGAAGGAAACATCTCACTCAGCATCACACAGAGAGGTTCCCATTAGGATTTGTGGATAAAGGATCCATAGTACTCCAAACTCAATTCAGAGGAGTTTAGCAGGATTAAGAAAGGTCAGGTGATGGCTCACACACAGTGAGACCAGGGACTTCAAGGCCCCAGATGGCAAGAGTCAGGAACAGCCAAAGTATGAAGGTTGGAGCCTTGATATCAGTTGGCAGATCAGAGACACATCATCTGACTGACAGCGTAGTACTTCCCAAATACCAGACCCTGGACATCAGAAGTAGCCAAGGAACTAGTTTGAAACACAGACTCCCAGGCCCCACCGCATTTGTGATCCTTGCCGCTCTCCATCTTATTTATGGCACTCATTTACGCTCACTAGTCTGCTAACTGCATGAGAATAGGAACGAATCTGACTTGCTTAGTCCCAGGGTTTAGTTCAGTGCCTAAAAACAATATCTATTCATTCAGAAAAATGCAGTAAGTGCTTACTTTCTGCACTAAGCTAGGCACTAGGATACAATGACTAATAAGTATGTTCTCTATAGTAAGTCTAGTGGAGGGTCATGTCTGTCTTTCTTTTACCTTGTCCTTAGCACCATTTTATTTGACAAGTATTCAAACAATATACATAGACATTTCTTGCCTTCTGAATCCACCCCACACAGGACCCAGGGAGATTATCCTAAAACACAAATTCAGCCATGATATTGCTTAAAGACAGTCAATAGTTCTCCTATGACTCCTCTTCCCAAAGAGGGTCTATAGCCTCCATGTAGATAGGTGTCTAGAAAAGAAGCTTCCATGGTCAAGTAACTGTGGAAGACTCTGGGATAAGTTAAATGAAATGAATCAGGTTTCTTTGATGCAGGATTTGTCAGAAACTATATGATACCAACAAGACTTGTAAATCTCCAAACGATGGGTAGGGGGAGGTAAGTAAAAAAAAGGGAGGGGAAGGAGTAGTATTCAGTACCTTTTCATTCTTATTTGACTGTGGTACTATGGGGGCACGTCTTAAATAACTACTGCTTAGAAAACAGACTTTGGAAAATTCTGTCTGACCACAACGGGCGCAATGTTCATATACACATCCCTCATGATCTCCTGCCAAAGCTCTGCTTCCCACTCTGGTTCTTGCACTTTAACAAAACCAAACTTGTTCTTACTTCCAAGCCTTGACTCACGCTGCCTGTCCCCCAACACACACACACATTCTTCAAGCCCTGGAACATCCTCCAACACACACAGAATTCTCCTGAAGATGATACATGTCTTTGTAGAGTCAGCTCCAGCAGAAGCTTCTGCTGTTCAGGTGCTTCTTCTGTGTGGGTTCAGAGTGCTCTCACCATTGCCACACAGCACTCACTGCGCCATATTATCTTGGTCCTGCTAGACCATAAGCTTTTGGAGGGAAGGAGTCTTTGTGAGGGTTTATCTCTGCTCTGCTACACCAGAGTTCTCTTGGCACACTTGGCACTGGGGCTGGAAAAGTCTTTGCTGTGAGAGGCTGTCCTGTGCACGGTAGGATGTTGAACAGCATCCCACTGGATGCTACCATCATCTTACCCACCAGCTTCCCCCAAGACGCAGGAACCAAAGATGTCCCCAGACATTGTCTGATACTTCCTGGGGGAACAAAACCATCCCTAGCTGAGAACCACCATCCTATATCAGTGCCTGGTATTCATTAAACAAGTATTTATTGAACATGTACTACTTGTCAGGCCTGAGCCATGCACAGGGAATACAACTGTGGACAAAACACTTGCCCCTGCCTTTAAGCAGCAGGAATCAAGAAGCAAACAGACATGATTATGAATATAATAATAATCATAGTTCTATGAAGGCTGAGAGAGACTTGTGGTATTTTGTTCATTTCTGTATCTCCCAGCAAGTTAAGACTGTATCTGGGACATCCTAAGAGCTCAATAAATATACGTTGAGGAATCATACCAACTAAAATTTACAGAGCACTTCTAATGTGCCAAAAACTCTTCTAAATACTTTATGTATATTAAAATAATTGAGCTCCATAAAGAACTTATGAGGTTCTATTATTATACTCATCTACAGATACGCAAACTAAAGCATAGAAATTTTAAGTAACCTGGCAATGATCATGTAATGAGTGCAAGGCAGAGTCAAGACTTAAACTCAGGTAGCCTGGTTCCAGAGTCCAAGCCCAAGTGACTCACATATTGTTACCAAGGATGGCCAACACTGGTGGAACTTTCCACCAGTGGCATAACAACACAATAAGTGATTTCTTTTACCTTGTCCTTAGCACCATTTTATTTGAGGAAACTTAAAGCACAGGATGGTTAAGTAACCTGAATTCTCGCATAAGTGGTAATTGCCTGAGCTGAATTCTATGCCCCGTCTGACTGTGGGGACCTGTGCTGTTAATCACCATGTTATACTCCCCAAATGTGGAAGCATAATAAATAACCACTAGATGACTGAATGAGGAATGGTCTACGTACTTTCTGAAACAACCCCCCTCCCCCCATCACTAAGCACAGTGCCTATACAAAGATGGTGCCCCACACATGATTTTTTAAAATGATGGCCGTCAAGTACAAGGAATGTGACTCTCAGTTAGGGATCAGGTCTGACTTCTCCTCCTGATTCTGCCTTTGAGTTGCTGTGTGACCTTGAAGACTTCACTCCCAAACAACCAGGTCCCCATCTAGCTCTCTAAAATGGGAGTTTTCCAATTTCCTGAGTTCCCTTCAGCTCTGATGCTGATTCTAGCAGCCAGTTCTGAGTGAACCCAGATAGTCCTCTTTCCGTCACCGGGGCCAACCAGGTAAAGCTCCTCCCCTGACTGTCCTGATTGGTTTGCTCACCTCCTGATGCAGGTGCTGTTGTGGTTGCCTGGTAACACAGTGATGGAGACTGCCAGTTCCCAGAGGAGAAATGAATGAATGAGCAGAGATATTCACAGTAGGAGCCGTGGCCACAGCCAGAGTAGCACATTGCAGATTTCATTAACTCCACCGGTCTGAAATGTGCTTTTCATCTAATGTTGATACAGCAGCCTAATGGGGAGTCTGGAGGTGGCAGAAATCCTTCTGTACAATCCTATCTGCCTATAAGAAGGTGACTCTATCACAAAAATCACAAGCACAGTAGTGTGTTTTAGTATTGATAATAAAAGTTCCCCCTGCTGTTCTCTTCCATGTAAGACTACTGTTCCTGTGTTCTATCCTGCCTTTAAATCCAGGTTCTGAATTACTGGTCGGGTCATATAAATTGGAACTGATCTCTGTGATCACTCTGAAAGGCAGGCAGAACTGAAGTTCAACAGAGAGGGGAAACCTTTAAAACAGCTAAGAGCAATGGTTTTGAAAGTATGTAGACCTAGGTTCAATTCCTACCTTTGCAACTTTTTAGAGCCTTAGTTTCTCCATCTGTAAATTGGGGATATTAACATCTATCTCACAGTATCACTGAAAAGAACTAAGTAAGATAATAGAAGCTGAGGCACTAACCCAGATGCTGGTGCCTATGTGAACAATTTTTATCATTATTATTGTTATTGTTTAGGGTCATATGCCATTTAAATGATAAAACTGCGATTTGAATATGGGTCTCTAGTAATCACAAAGCCAACTTTTGTCATCATGTCATCCCTTCTCGGAAAGGAAAAGTCATAAGCATGTGTTCCTTCAACAAAGACTTATGAGACACTACATAATGGTGTTGAAAATGATACTAACTCTTACATAGCAGTTTTGAGACCAAGCAGTGCTTTTGGATGCATCCTCTCACTTAATATCATGGTCACTTCTCTGACATCTGGATAGAGATCCTTCGGGAGAAAGCAATTGTCTGCCTCTGGAAATTAAACTCCACTCTTCTCCCAGGAGCTTGAAAGTCAGGAGAAGGAGCCCCATCCCCCAGTGCAGGGGAGCCACGCAAAGGGCATGTGAGCAAAGGGCACTGAATTATGTGCTTACGTCCCTGACCCCTTATGCAAGAGATAAGTGATCTCAGCAAGTTCATTTACCACGATAGGCCTGTTTTCATAATCTGTAAAATGGGAGTCATGTATATGTTTATCTCTGAGAGTTGTTGGGATAATTCAATAACCATATGACTGCAGAATGCTTAGCACAGTGCCTCCTTGGCAGCTGCCACAATGATTATGACAATCACCATGATCCTTATTATTCTTCCTTATGCAGTATGGGTACCTTCCAGGGAAGGTGAGCCTAGTTGAAATACCACAGTCAGCCCATAATCTCTAGGTGTCAGAGGAAAGAGAAGAAAGTGAAAGAGGAAGGGCAAAAGGGACAAACTGTATTGTCTTTGTAGCTGGCCCCAAGAGGGTAAGGACAGCGGGATGCCAGACTTGGTTGATGCTGTTGTAAAACCCATGGTCCAATAAAATACTTGAAGTCTGGGACAAATAAGATAGAAGCTAGTGGTGCATAAGGTTAGGCTCCATCCACACCTCTGGGTCATACTCCCTCATAACCCAGGGGTCAAGGGGTCTGCTCACTGCCTGAGCTCTAAATGATGAAATTTATGAGGTTCTTTCTGGGGAAATCTTGGATTTGATAATTTCAATGCAAATAAAATGGGAGAACACTTGAAAAGCACTTATTATGTACCAGGTACTCCCCTAAGTTTATATGTTTTAATAGATTTTACCCTCGTGCAACTCCTGAAGGTAAATTTATCTCCCTCTTTATGTAGATAAGGAGTCTAGGCAAATAGTTTGCCTAGAGTCAAAGTCTAAGAAGTAGCAGAGCAAAGACTCAAATATAGTCGAGTTCCAACTTTCATGTACTCAACACATATAGTTATTGCTTCTCCATGTTGTTGAGGGAAAAAAAATCCACTCTCCATCTTGCCTGGCTATTCCTCTGGCCATTGAACTTGCTGAAATGATGGGGGTCTATATAGAGGCCAATCTAGGCAGAGTCATTATTATGTGGGGTTTAGGAAGGAAGGAAAATTACACAGTAGGGGTAGCTTCTTTGTTGTGCCTGTATGGACAGACTTCAGACACTCAAAGTGGTGGAAATGGAGAGCAAGGAGATTTTAATCCTCCCCCAAAAGTGGGTTTCCTAACCCCATGCTGGTAGTAAGTCACATGCAACTACTATTGGTGTTATGGTAATGGCCAGGCACTTTCATGGTTAAACTTCACAACAGTCTTGCAAAGCTAGTTATATTACCTTATTCTACAGCGGAAGCACCCAAAGCTTGAAGAAGTGTAGAGGCCAGTCCAGGACTTCACAGCCAGACAGGAAGCTATGGGCCAGGGACTCAAAATCAGCTCAGCCGTGCTCAACCTTGACTATACAATGATGTTACCTGGGGTGCTGACAAAATACATACCTCCTGGTGAGAAAATATACACCAGTGGTATGGACTGCTGCCTAGGTGTTTTCATGGCCCATCCCACTGGAGCTGGTCTTTTTTCTGCCTCAATACATCTGCTTGCCAGTGAGTTGTGAAGGCAGATGTATTAGAACATTACCTTTGAAAGTGACTGATCAGCTAAAACCTTCAAGCACCCTTAATTACAAAGGAACACCCACTGACATCTGCCTCCCTTAAGGGTAACTCCAAGGATATGGAAACTTATTTTTCTGGTTGCCATGACAATCTTTTGCAACGTCAGCAAAAATGCTCTGTGTTACAAACATGCAACCATAAAACCATCAAAATCTTTAGCTCAGAATTCATCTCAGCTCCAGACCATGCCATGCCCCCTCTGAGCCATTACCTAGGGATTCTAGAAAAGAACTATAGATGTCAGGACCCTCTAAACATTCCCCTCATTTTACTAGGGCTCAGAGATAAGATGAATTGCCTCATGTCAGGGAGTAAATTAATATTTTCAGATTTTCTTTTATTCTATACCTCATTTCCCCATCTTCCTAAGACATTTTTTAATCCAAAGAGAAAATAGCTGAAATTGAAAAGTTCTCTCATTTTTACTGTTCTTATTTTTATAAGTCAAATGTATTTTTATGCTTTTTAATTAATTTATTTTAAAATAAAAATGTATCTATTTAAGGCATACAACATGATTATTTGCATATATATATAGGGAAATAATTACTACCTCAACCCTCTTTGGATAGACTCCAGAGCCCTCTTACTACTGCATGTGTTTTAACTCTCACAGACTTATTTGTGTTTTGTACCCCCAATCAATTTTAATTATAGCAATTCATCTTTCTGCAGATTTTAGGCACCATGATAGGTAGTGAAGAGGAAATACTGAAAGATCATTGTTGTCATCTTAAAAATCTCTCCATGGGGCTCCTGGGTGGCACAGTTGGTTAAGTGTCCAGCTCTTGGTTTGGTTCAGGTCATGATCTCAAGGTCATGAGATCCAAACCTGCCTTGGGCTCCCACTCAGTGCTGGAGTCTGCTTGGAATTCTCTCTCTGCTTCTCCTCTGCCCCTGACCCTGCTCAGGCGTGTACATGTGCGTTGGGTACATGTTCTCTATCATAAACAAATAAAATCTTTAAAAAAAATCTTTCCATGGGGGCACCTGGGTAGCTCAGTGGGTTAAAGCCTCTGCCTTCAGCTCAGGTCATGATCTCAGGGTCCTGGGATCGAGCCCTGCATCAGGCTTTCTGCTCAGCAGGGAGCCTCCTCCCCACCCCCCTGCCTGCCTCTCTGTCTACTTGTGATCTCTGTCAAATAAAAAATCTTTCCATGGATGGATAACAAAATTAAGTCTGCCCTTGTTAGCAAGTATGAACAAACCATAGCTGAATAGAGGAGAACTTTCCTTGCTTGGGACCTGGGCTCCAGCTGCAACTCTGTCACTCACTAGCTGCGTTACATCATTCCAAGCTGTGTGTGTTAAGGCACACACACACAATGGCCATCATTGTTAAGACAGCGTTTTGAGTTCTCACCTCAACTATGTGCTAAGCGACTTTGTGCAAGTCTGTTTCTTCCCCTATGAAATGGAGATAATATCTCCTTAAGAGGGTTGTTGGCCCATGGATATATATAGCACTTAGCACAGTGTCTGATAACACAAAACTGTGCTCAATAAATGAAAGTATTATTACTCTAATGAATACTATCTAAGCTGCCTACCTCATAGGAGGGCATATGAAATAAGGGACTTAGCAAGCTAGAAAATTTACATATAAGAGGGCTTATTTCTACAGTTGATTTGTTATTATAGGACTTGCTTGCTTTTTTTAGATCAGATAAGAATAGCAGATCTGGGCTCTTATCAAATATAAATATCTTTTTAAACCACCACCACCACCATCCTGGAGGGTTGGATTTCTTACTGAGGGGTGAGACAATGTGCACACCTGTCACTGTGGGTGCATCCATATGTATGCAAATTCCTGAGCTGAATTGTTCCCCAGAGAAAGGATCCTATGATGCATTATGTTTCTCTCCTTCCTGGACCCATCAGGATTCTTGGTTAAAAGCGAGAGAAATAATGTAGGCTGTTAACACAAGGAGGGGATTTAGCAGAGATGGAACATTCATAAAATAAAATTGGATGGGGGACAGGATGGCATGAAGGATCAAGCTTGGGAAACAGGCAGAAATTAAAGGAATCTCGAGGTTGGCCAACAAGATTCATGACCAAGCAGCAACCAATGGTCCAGCCTCTTTAGGATGCAGATGCTGCTGCCATCATCCAGTCTGGTTAATCTCACAGCCAATCTCTTTCCATGATTGTCACATTCCAGAAAGACAAAGTCCCAAGAGTGAGCAACTTGGCCCAACTTAGGTGACACCTCTACCTCAAATATTTTTAGGGACCAGGAGAAAGCAAATTTTGGAAGGGTCTGGCCCTGGGAACTGCGAGGTCCCCACACAATGAAAAACTCCCCCAGTATCTTCCAGGCAACCACCTTTGGTCCAGCTCTCATTTCATTGATGAAGAAGGTTCAAAGAGGTTGTTCAATGACTGTGTATCAAGTCTTCTGTTTTCCAACCCCATATTTACTCTCTTACACAAAACCTAGCAATTTATAAAGTTATAAGTTGTTTCTCCGGCTTTAAACAATATCTCAGGTGGGGATAAAGGGACTTACTATGGAGAGTCATTATCTGTTTTCAGACCCTTTTTATTACATAAGCTCAGCACATGAGAATAAATAATGCTGGAATGCAGCTGACCTCTAATACATGATGGGAGAATCTCATTACTGCAAAATCCTTGGTGATAAATATAGAGAACTGGCTATGATACATTGAATTTTCAGCTGTAACCATTAAGCACTTCTGCATCTAACCGCCTTTTCTTTTCTTATTCATGGTGCAATAAAAAAATAATTTTCCATGCCATAATTTGCCTGGTTTTTGATCTACACTTCTATCCCACTCAGTTTCCTCTTAAACAAAACAAAAACAAAAATAAAAACAAAACTGGGGCACCTGGGTGGCTCAGTGGGTTAAAGCCTCTGCCTTCAGCTCAGGTCGTGATCCCAGAGTCCTGGGATCGAGCCCCGCATCGGGCTCTCTGCTCAGTGGGGAGCCTGCGTCCTCCTCTCTCTCTGCCTATTTGTGATCTCTGTCTGTCAAATAAATAAATAAAATCTTTAAAAAAAAATAAAAACAAAACTGATACTAGTGGAGCTTTTTGAATTTATAAACCCAAACAAGAACACCCTTTCCATTTTTCTCCAAGCAACTCTCCTGTGTATATTTGAAAGCCAATAGTTTTTTTTTTTTGAAAACTACATAAAAGTCCAAATCTTAGAGTTGGGAGGCATCTTAGGGGAGCTCTGCTCTGACCTCATTTCACAGGTAAGGAAATGGAAGCTTAGAAAGAATGTGCCTGGTAGGTAGAGGCAGAGACGGGCCAAATGCCATCAAAAACTATGCTGGGTTTCTGAATTGAGATTTCCTTGATCCTCTTATGTCCACTACTGCCATCATTTGCTTCTGAACAGAAACTCAGGAAGGATCTGAGGTATTGCTTAATCCAGAAGTAGAAAGTAGTAGTCAAAGGGGCAAATCCTGCCTGTACACGGGTTTGATTTTGCTCAACGTTCTTGGCTCACAGAGTTCTTTAAAATTATTTTAAATTAATTGCCAACATATAAAAACCTGGAGATTTAACATAATCTGAATTTCTGACTCTTTAGTAAAAGTCAGATCATCGGGCAACTCAAGGTCCCTACTGCCATATGGCAAAAATGAGTTGTTGCCGAGTAACAAGCTGCCCCCTTAGGCAGCTGTGCACACCCCAATATGCGACAGTCTCCACCCCTCCCTGTTCTATCACATCCTGCCAACTTCACTTGCTACATTACTGCCTGTCTCCAAAATTTGTGATTCCTAAGCTAGTCTTACTCCCTTAGATACTGAAGTTGCGTCACTGATTGAGGTCACTTACTAAGGGTCATGCAGTAAGCACAGATGATGGAAGACAAACTTCCAAGGGCTCAGTCCCTGGCTCTCCTCTGGTCTCACACTAGGAGGTCTCATACTGCTCCAGGTCAGAAGACTCCCCCAGGCACATTTCCAGCCCCAGACTCACATCTTGCTCTATGCTTGGGTATCCAGCCGTCTCTTTGAACAAGTTGATTAAACCTTTCGGTGCCTTCATTTTCTCATCTGTGATATGGTGACGATGAGATTACTTTTCCACCATACAGTTATGAGAATTATATATACAATTGGTTAATATATGCAAAACAATTTGAAGAGAATCTGGCACTACGGTTATTGTAAGTTGCCTTATGGGTCTCTAGAATGTTCATGATGGAGCTTTTATTTCCTTCTGCCTCCAATCTGTTCCTTCCCAGGCTTCCTCATGTTGGTAATAGCACCATCATCCCATGGATGGCTCAAGCTGAACACCTGAGAGTCACTGTTTGTTCATATGTTTTCCTCATTCCTTAAATCCAATTCATCATCAAGCTTTTCCATAATACTCTATAAATGTATTTCAATTGGTCTACCCTCCCCATCTCTGCTGTCCCCACCTTGGTCCAAGTCACCGTCATCTCTTGCCTGGGCTTCTACAGTATCCTCCTGTTATACACTGAACTATGATCCCCCCCCCCCCCCAATCATATGTTGAAGCTGTAATTCACAATGGGATGGTATTTGGAGATGTAACTAGATTTGGCCTTTGGAGGGTAACTAGATTTGGATGACGTCATGAGGGTGGGAGCTCATCACGGGGTTAGTGTCCTTATAAGAGACATGAGAGAACTTGCTTGCTTTCTCCCTGCCATGCAAGGATACAGGGAGAAGGCAGCCATTCATGCACAAGCCAGGAAGAGAGCTCTCATTAGAAACAGACCCCACCCGCACCTTGATCTTTACCTCTACAACTATAAGGAAATAAATTTCTGTTGTTTAAGCCAACCAGTCTACGGTAGAGAGTGAGCAGACTAAGACACCTCCTAAATGATCTCCCTGATTTGTCATTCTTTCTCTTCCAAAATCTGTTCCCCACACACCAGCAAGCTGTTTTAAACACGTCGTAGGCACCCCCTCCCTCCAATTCAGTGGCTTATTTTTGTCCTTATAATAAAAGGAAGGCCTTCAGGGTGGCCCATCGGGTTCTGGGAAAATCCGCCCCCGCTACCTTTCCAACCTAGCGCCCCCTGCCCTTGCTCAGCGCTCTGGGCCAGCCTAGTCTCCGGTTCTGTCCTCAGAACCAAGGTGCATCTGGTGCCCCCTGCCGGCCACGCTCTTCCTCCAGCCGTGGAATCCCTTTTCGCTTTCAACTCTCACATCAATTATCACCTCCCCAAGTGGCCACAGGAAACCACCCGATTCAGAGCGTCCCTGACCCCGTTCCTTATTTTAAATCACCTTTTCCTTTCATAACAATCTTACATTATCTTCTTTGTCTGTTTCTCTGCATTTAATCTGCCCCCCACCCCCCGGCCCCATGCAAACTACAGGAGGGCGACAGACTTCGTCTTGTTCCCCGGCCCTGAGTGCCCATCACACTACCTGAGACACGCGCGGACGGTGCGGCGGGGTCTCTCTGAGGCGCCCCCTGAGGTCCTGAGAAGTCAGGTGCCCTTTTCAAAGCTGGCTTCCAAGGACGCTGCCCTCTTCGCACTCCCCAAGGGGCGTCGAGACGCTCCTGGGATTGAGCTTAATCACCGCACTCTGCTGCCTGAGCCTGGGGAGGGATCAGAGTCTGGGAGCAACTTTCCCGCGTAGAGAGGTGAAGCGCGAGCAGGGGGGAGGGGAGGGGAGAGGCGGAGGGGGCGGAGTCTCCGGGGGCGGGGCCTCGCTGTCCCAGCCAATGGGGCGTCTCGGCACGGCGGGGAGGCCAGGCGGCAGAGGAGAGACGCTCCAGCGCGGTCGGTGCGGAGGCTGAGCTCGCGGACCCTGAGCGCTTCCTCAGGCGGGCGGCGCGTTGGAGGCAACCGCCCCGCTACGCCCCGGGCGCTGGTTTCCTGGCAGCTCGCACGGTAAGCGGAGCGCCGCCGCGAAGTGGACTTTGTGGGGTTTTCGGAAACTGAGAGCTAACCCTCCCGCCCTCGGCCCCTCAGAAAGGGGCTGCCGGTGGCGTCCTCGCGCCCGGCCGCGTCCCCGGCGCGCCGGCCCTGTGCCCGCGGGATGCGGGCGCGCGGAGGGCCCGGGAGGGAGGCGACGAGCCGCCGCGCCACGCTGTCTCCACAGGCTGCCGCAGCCCGGCCCGGGCCCGACCCTGCGACGGACGGGTCGGCGCGCGGGAAATGCCCGGGGCGCGGGACGGTGGCCCCCGGCCGGACCTCCGCCCGGCCCAGGTCTTCAGACCCCTCAGGACCTGTTGGCCTGGGGCTGGGGGTCAGATGTATCACCCTATTTCCCATTTCCACCCGTCCTGAGGCGCAGGAGGAGATCTCCGATCGGCTTCTCGGCCGAGCTCGGAGCGAAGACTGGCCCTGGTTGCCGCGCCCCGTGTATTTATTCAGCCTTTACCCGGCTCTCCCTGCTGTGTGCCAGGCACTATACTGAGCCTTGGTGTACGAAGACGGGCTTTGGAGGGCCTCTTGGGGCCCAGAGGGACAGTAGGAGGAACAGTTACCGAACACTGCAGTACGGGGGACTTGAGGTGGAGAGCAGGAGTGAGGAGCCTGGAGGGCTTCGGGGCGGAGGTGACCACTGAGTGAGGACTTGGAGGGTTAGCCCCGCTGAGAGCTGCGGGGAGGGGATGCAGGGGGAGGGCTGGTGGGACAGCGGGAATTCCAGATAGATTTTCTTGTGCGAGGCTAAGGAAGCTGAAAAAGTCCAGTATTCCATCAGATAATCACATCGGACTAAGGCTTACTGTTGGTAGGAAAAGAGCTGTGGGCATGGCAAGAGGCTAAAACACGCTCCGGCCTTAAAAATGCAGCCTTAGACTATCTGAATTTTGTCCTGGGATGGAGAGCAGTGGAGGAATTCTGACCTGTGACCAGGTCACTCTGGCAGCTCTGTGGAGAATGGATGGAGACCAGAGCAGCAGAGAGAGCTGGTTAAGTTGTAGTTGCTGTTCCGACTTGGCTGTGAATACTCTGGTTCCAGAAGGGAGCCCCAGCTGCCCAGGAGCCTTGCTCCCTGGCCTCCAGGCATGGACTGGGGCCAGGGAGATGTAGCCCACATTACATTTGATTCTACAACTTGCGGGCCATTTTTATATTGTTTCTGGAGGCTTTGAGCTCAACCTTGTCATCAGGGATGGACTCTGGAGAATGGAAGGGTACCTCTCCCCTTCTCTTTCTGTCTTACAGAGGCAGTGTCTCAACTGTTAGAGGCTGTAGTTAAAAGCAAGGTGTCACTGGGGAGTCAGATCAGAAGGTCATTTAGCTGTGTGCCTGGAGGGTGTAATCAACCTTTCTGAGTTTCAGTTTTGTGACTCAAAAGGAAATATCATAACTACCTTTATTAGGTCAGGTTCCCTCGAGAAAGACTCAGAGATTCAGAGGTTTGTGGGACTTTGGGGGAGTGGTCTCACTGTCCAAGGGGGTGAGGGGTAAGGAAAACAAGATTGGGCAGAGGGAGAAGTGGACCTGTGATGCAGTGCAAAAGAAGCCTCAGTTGATCCCCTGAAGTACGGGGGCCAAGCCTTTGAAGCCCCATGTTGACCAGCCAGTAGATGCAGGGGGGTCATAACTTTGGTTATGGTCAACATGGGGCTTCAAAGGCTTGGCTCTCATACTTCAGGGGGTCAACAGAGGCCGGGGAATTGGGGGGATTGAGAGCTGTGCCACAGCAGGCACCTCTACAGGATGGCCTTGGGAAGTAAATGTAGTAACTTGACAGAAACTGACTGGCACTGCATCCACTGCAGAACAGTCATTTAAAAAGAGTTCATTTCTCTTGCCTTTAAACTTCTTGACTGTGTCTGAAAGTGAATTGGGAAGTTAGAATTGGGTAAATAGGATTTTTAGAAGAAAGGACTTTTAATTATAATAGCCACAGTGACTACCACTTCCCATTACTGAGTGCCTATTACCTATATGCGTTCTCTCCTAGTTGTCTAGTAATATTTGGAGTCGGGTACTTTTGTTTTATAGTCAACCTGGTCTTTTCCAAAACACAAGAGTATGCATCCTTTGCCATAAAATAATAGCAATAACAACAGCAGAAATCAAAACAGTGTGATTTGTTACATGCCATGAAGTGATTTCACTGGTGGTTAATTAATTAATTTATTTATCAGTTATTAATTCCAACAATGTGCAGCGAGTGCTTCCTAAATGGCAGGGTGCTGTCCTAGGTGCTGGGAATGCAGTGGAGTCTATCAGGGGAGAGACAGACATTAAATGCTTTGATTTTTTTCAGGAGCAAATGTTGAAGGATAGAACATCCTGTTACATAAAAAATAGTCCCTTTTCCCAATTTACTTTCTCATTCTTCAGTTTTAGTATAACCTCCTCGAAAAGGTTTCTCGGACCTTTCTGTGTAAGGCAGGTCTCCTCCCTTTTACTCTCCTTGATCATTCATTTTACTAATTTCCTTGTTGGTGGTCCTCCTCATTAGACTGAAGCTTCAGGAGGTCGCCTGTTGCTTTATCCCAAGATCCCAGCACAGTGATTAATACAGATTTCTTGAATGAGTGAAATGAATAAGGGGTAGATTTGCTTAACAGAATGGTTAGGGAAGGTCATATTGAGGAGTGATATTTATATTGAGATCTGAGGGATGAGAAGGACCCAGCAGTACCAAGCAATGCCAAGATCAAGAGTCAGAGAGAGCAGCTTGTTCAAGGATCATGAGGTGGAGGAAAGGAGCCCAGTGTGACTGGGGAACAGCCTGAGATGAATTTGGAGAAGTAGACACATCCTTGAAATGCCATGCTGAGCTTGGATTTTATTCAAAATGCAGTAAAGGTCACTGAGGGATTTTAAGCCTGATGATGACTTAAGGTTGTAACATATATTTGTTTGTTGCCTGTTATGCTTCTAGGAGGCAAGCCCCATGAAGAAAAGTGTTCAGTAAATATTGCTAGAGTTAATGGATGATCTGGTTTATGTAGCTACCAAGTGAAAAATGGAGGAGGGAGAGCAATAGGATTTTGTCACAGACTCAGAGTTAGGTGAGAGATGTTAGTGTCTTAGGTACGGAACAGCAGTGGTGTTGGAGAAAGGTAGAAAGAATAGAGTTATATTTGGTTGTAAAGTGGACAAGGACTTGTTAACACATTAGATGTTGGGAATAGAGGAAAAGGAAGAATCAAGGGTGACCTGTGGGTTTATGGTTTAAGATTGGGTAGATGCCAGATGCCCATCAACAGGTGAATGGATAAATAAAATGTAGTATATACTGACAGTAGAATATTACTCAGCCATAAAAAGGAATGAAGTGCTCCTATATGCTATAATGTGAATGAACCTCAAAAAAGATGCTAAGTGAAAGAAAGACAAAAAAGGTCACATGTTGTATGATTTCATTTATATAAAATGTCTAGAGTAGACAAATCTGTAGAGACAGAAAGCAGATTGCTGTTTGTCAGAGACTTGGGGGAAAAGGGTAAATGAGGCATAATTGCTTAAAGGGTAAACAGTTTCCTTTTGGGTTGATGAAAATGTTTTGGAACTAGAAAGAGATGGTGGTTGCACAACATTATGAATGTACTAAATGTCACTGAATTGTACACTTTAAGATGGTTAATTTTGTGTTATGTGAATTTCATCTCAATTTCCCCCCAAAAAAAAGAAAAAAGGAAAAATTGGGTGGATGGGAGAACCAATAACAGAGTGGAGGAGACTGGGAGAGGAGCAGGTTGTAGAATTCACGTGCTGTCTTAGAGATACCCGTGAGACATCCACATGGAGCCTAGGGGGAGGTCTGGGCTGGAGATATAAATAATATGGGAGTTGTCAGCACTTAGATGTCAGCCAACAAAAATGGATGAAATCTAGGGAGAGACAGTGTAAAGGAGCACATCACAGCCTGGATCATTCTTTAATTTGATCTTCATACCTACCAATGAAGGAGGTGCTGTTGTCTTCATTTTCAGATGAGAAAACTAACCCTTCTCCCCTGGCCCCCACATGAACTTGCCCAAGGCCAGACACTTTGTTCTTGAGCATCTCCTGGCTTCCAATGCTTTGCCATTCCCATCTCAGCATGATGCCATTTAGAACTTTAGCAAGGGCCTTCCCTCCCCTCCTCCTCTCCCCACCCTGACTGAATACTCACATGTGGCAGGCACTGTGCTGGGCATATGTTGGTGGAGAAAGTAGAAATGGCTCTAATTTTGTGGAGTTTACCCAGTAAACAAGCAACTGCTGTCCACTGATACAGGGCACCTTAGGAACCTGGAGCAGAAGCATTTGCCCCAGTTTGGGAGTAGCAGGAGGCTTCCTAGAGAAAATGACCGCAAGCTAATATTTGCAGCAGAAGCAGAAAGAGATGATTCTCTGGAGGATTCATGATATCTGAACACCTGCTGTGGGAATTCACCATTCTTTTCATTCCCCAGTTTTTCATAGGTTACTGGCATTTTCCAACTTATTGAGAGGGTTTCCTATATTTTCTATAACTCTGGAAGTAGTAAGCAGACAACTGGCCTAGTTTGATTTCAAGCTTCAGAGGGGTAGCCAGGTAGAGTGCAAACAGCCTGATTTTCAAAGCCAGGCTTCATCTCTTGAGCAAGTGACTTATTCTCTCTGAGCCTTACTTTTTATACCTACGAAATGGAGCCAGTAGTGTGCATTGCTTAATGTAAGAAATAAATGAAATGACACTGTGAAGCATTAAGTACATAATAAATGCTCATAAAAACAATATCTCTTTTATCTTTTGGAGAGGAAGAGTTTCTGAAGAGACTAGTTAGTTAAGTCCTCGCACTCTGCACTATTTGAAATACAGATATCCATCTTTCCTCTGAAGGCTCTGATGGTTCAGGATGGAGCACAGTGTTCTGTATGTTTAGAAATAGCTCACATGATCCTGGTAAAAGCAAGTCTAGGAACCTTGGCTTGACCAAATACTTGAGTCATTGCTATGATGAACATGAAAGGGTTAAGCACCTAAAAGCAGAATTTTGCCTTCTAGGAATTATTAGCCAATGACAGTGCTGACCGATGATGTAATGTCTTTGGCTGGCACTCCATTGGTTAAGTGTATTGTTTCTCTCGCTGCTTCAGCTGTGTGAGGAGCTAAGCTGGAGCCCAAGGGTTAATAATTCTGTGGCAGCAGATAGAGCTATTTTTTTTTTCCATTCCTCTTCTGTTAGGTGTGAGTATAAAGCCCAGCTCAGCAGATTGTTGCCCTTCTCCTTCCAATAAACAGCAGCATCTTCCTCCTTACCTCTTCCCAAGCAGAGCACATGTCTCCGTAGTACTACAGAGGAGGAGGAGGAGGAGGGAGAAGGGGAGGAGGAGGAGGAGGATCAGGATCCTTTAGGGAAGAGAGAACCCTTTCAAAGTTCCACGCGGCAGTCTCTCCTTGCCACTGGGGACAGGCACAGCCCCTGCTGCTCTGGCCTACAAATGTCCCACTGGATGAATTGCTAAACTGTCACCTGCTACTGAGCATTGTTCAACCTGGCGGGATCCTCAGAACCGGGAGGTGAGCCCAGGGTTTTGGAAGAGGGAGTGGGCCTAGCAGAAAGGAGCTCTAGACTGGAGGTCTAGAGAAAGGAAACAGCTCTAGACTGAAGGTCAAGCATAGGTCCATCCCATAGCCCTGGCATGCGGTGTAGGCTTGGGCAGGATGGTTTCCCGCTTTGGGTCTGTATACTCAAGTTCACAGTGTGTGGCTTGGATTAGCGCCCTCTGAATTCTGGGAGACACCGGCCAGGGATTGTGCCGACCAGAGCGATAAGCATACTCTTGGTATAGCTTTCTGTCAAATGATCTCTGCAGATAAATGCTTTGCTCTGGGAACCTTGGGCAGCAGGGGAGTTTCAAGCGAGGGCTGTCTCCTAGGAGCCAGCTAAAATCCAGGCTCTTCCTCATATTGTCTGGACTCTGTCTTCAGTGCTCCCACTTGGCTGAGTAGCCCTCGGTAGACTCCAGGCTGAGGTTTCTCCAGAAACACCTGAATGGTCTCAGGGTTTAATCATGTCCTTTGAGGGGACCTTTGGGTCCTGACACTTGAGTTATCAGTGTGCCTTAATGAATTTGGCTTTCCTAGTTGTCCCATGCTGGAGCTCCTAAGGTGGAAGAAAAACCATTTTTGCATTATTGGATAGCTTAGCTGTGACAGTTTTCTTCTGTGTTTTTAGTGGGCCATGCATTATTGCCCCAGCCTGAAACTTCTCACCTTGCCCAAAGAGGTCTTAATGTAAGCATGCAGCCTCATGGTATAAATTGAAAAAAGTAGAAATAGGGTGGGGTGGGGAGAGGGGAGCAGAGTAACTGGAAAAGGCTGATGATAAGAAACTCTGGCCTTCATTTCATAGGTAATTCAACAAAGTTTGCATTTTACAGACAAGCTATGATGCTACTTCTCTGTTTACTTCCTCTCCAAAAAATACACAAGAAAAAAGTTCTATTATTTTTATTTTTCAGAATTTAATTATGTGTGGGGAGTTTCCAATTTCTTTAGGGAAAGTAGAGCCTGCAGAGTGTTCTCTCTGTGTCTTATATGACCGTTGGCCTCTGCCGCCCTGTGTTCTGGGTTAGACTTTGCTGCTGAGGAACATATGAGCCCTTGGACAAGTCACTGTGTCCCTCTGAGCCTTGTGTTCTGCATATGTCAATCACAGGGGCTGGAGAGAGTTGAACTAGCTGACTTTTAGAGCCCTCATAGCTCTGGCTGTTTGTGCTTTGGATTGCAAAAAGCCTTTGTAATCTGAGGCTATTGATTAAATGGGTTGTATAGGTAAAGAATCTTTGAATAAAGGAATATGCAGCATGAGTCTTCTAAGTGTGGGACTGTATCTATGTTTTAACTCATTTAACTCCCTCAGTAACCCTAGAGTACATGGAATTAACCCCACTCTACAGATACGAAATTACCCAAGATCATCCTACAGTAAATACTGAGACTGGTATTTGTGCCTGTGACCATACTGGGACGGTGGTGCATGTCAGGGTAATGGAAGGGCTGGAGCTGGAATCCTTACCCTCCTTTGCTTCCATGCATCTTCTCCTTTCTACTTCAGATCAAGAACTGATTTTAAGATGGACTATTTCAGCCAGATTAATGGCTGAATGTGGACTATCCAGTTTAATATCTGGGACAGCAGAAAATTAGGGGACCCTGGGTCTGAAAAGGACCTTACAATCTTTTGGACCAGGTCCCTCGATTTATAGCTGAGAAAATGGAGGTCCAGAGAAATTAGGTGACTTGTTCCCTGTTACTCAGTGAGTCGGTAGATAGCCGGGATAGAGACCAAGACTCCTTGACTTAGGTGTTTGAAGGTATATTGTTATTAATAAGTTTAAAAAAAATACCTTCATCTGAGAAATTTGGGATCATTTGAATTTAGCTATTCTTAACTTTGTCTATTCTTGCCAGTCCTATTTGAAGTGCCAGTGGGTTGAAGTAAGAATCACTGAACACTTAACCTGCACTTGGCATTGTGGCAGGTGCCTGAACCATGAAAGGAGGGTGGTAAACAAGCTAAGTATGAGACCTGGTCAGTTTCTTTCAGGAGCCTCATGATGCAAACTGTATTTCATGAGAGTCTGACTCACAGGTCAGCGATCTCTCTTGCAGGATGAGCAAGAGTGGGTGGGACCCTGCCCCTATTACTGTGTGTGTAGCTGGCACCTAATTTATACCATTATAAGAATACTTGCTGTATGATATGTGGTCTCTCTTCTTTGTCTTTCCAACTAAGCTGCATGTTTCCCAAAATGTGGAATTTAATTAATCAATGGAGCTGCCTAATGGAGAGGTAGGTGTCAGTATCTTGGACTGCTGAGATGTACACCCAGAAATAAAAACCATCCAATTTTTTATTAAAAATTGTAATTATTACAGTAATTATTGTTATTGTTATTACAGTATATGCAGATACTTGACTCCTTCCTTCATCACTGTAAGGTTAAGAAAGAATCCTCTTAACACAGGCTTCAAACATCCTAATGATTATCATAGGAAAGAGGGGTTATAATTATTCTGCTGGGCTGAAGAGCAAAACTAGCAGCAATGGGAGAAAGTTGAAGGGAAGTAGATAGGAAGGACTTAGAGAAGAAAAGTGTACTGATGGTAGGAGCTATTCAATGGGTCTGTCCTATCTTCCACACCCTTGTCATCAGAAGAGGGTGGACCCTCAGGGATTACTGCCCCCAGCTAAGAGTAGCACTTGGTAGCTTTTAATGCCCCTTGTAGACTTAAGATTTCTTGATTATTTGTAAGCAGGAGTAAATGAAAAGAGGCCTAGACTAGAACAGAGCTGCATCTTAGTCTTTAGGGTCCAAAGCCATAGAGTATGGGGTGGAAATCATTCATAGCCAAAATAACTGTTGACAGTATTTTAATTGCCAAAAAATTGCATTAATGTAGTTTTATGTATGCAACCCTAAATGGTAATTCATATGCTAACTAGTGTGTAAAACACTGATTTAGACTAAGAGAAGTAGCAACATAAAGCCTATCTGTAGTTGTTTGGGTCTTCCTACTGTTCTGTGTTTAAAGTAACTCTAAATTTCTCACCTCCATGGGGTAGGCGGTGGAGAATTCTCAACTGTCCTGCTGGCTTATAAGTATAATGCTGTTCTCTGTGGTTAACCAGTCTTTAATACCATTAAATGTGTTTAACAGTTTGTTTTTAATGATAGTGAAAATTAAATGAGATAATGTAATGGAAACCTCAAACCCAGGAACTGTTACAGAATAGATGCTCAGTATAATTTTACTGAAGGGAAATAAGCATCTTGGTTTAGCATACTTGTCTATGCAGGTCTCTGAAAAGTTTTAGAGAAGAACCTGGCCACCTGTGTCCAGGCTGCCATTTCCTATCTGAAGCCAGTCTTGTTTGGCTTCTCTCCACAGTGTTCACCCTCTTGCCTTTGAATACTGTTTCTAAAATCCAAAGTGGAAAAAGAATGAGGTTGGAAGCTTCACAGACCTAAATTCAAAACACTAGCCATTACCTATCATTATGTGTCATTGCCCATGTTACTTAACCAATCCATGTTTGTGAAAATGTGATCAGTCAACCCCACCTTGAAGAGTGGATGGGGACTTAAATGAGAACCTTTAGAGAGTATCTGAACATATATAGAGTAGGTGTTCTATAAATGGCTGCTTTATTTATTCTCCACCAAAGATGTTACAGAGAGGTGTTGGGTTTTTTTTCCCCCTTCACTCTCATCTCAAACTTCTTTGCCCACATGAGTAGCATTTCTATATAACTTTGTACAAACTTTCAGGAAACCCTATGTGACATTATTCTAAGAATGCGTTTGCTTGCAGCCTTGTCCCCTCCTAGCTCATCTTCATGGCAGTCACCTAACCAAGCATCAGAAAGCTGCACTCAGAAGGGATATGTTGCACCTAATACATTTTTATTTTATTTTATTTTATTTAAAGATTTTATTTATTTATTTGACAGACGGAGGTAACAAGCAGGCAGAGAAGCAGGCAGAGAGAGGAAGGAGCAGGCTCCCTGCTGAGCAGAGAGCCCAATGCAGGGCTAGATCCCAAGACCCTGGGATCATGACCTGAGCCAAAGGCAGAGGCTTTAAACCACTGAGCCACCCAGGTGCCCCTACATTTTTAAAACCCCAGGGGCTGATTTAAATATTCTGGGCTGGGATACTTACTCAGGGGCCAAGTGGGCATGTAATTTGAGGGGTGCTACAGAAGCCAAAGTATGGCTCCAGATTCAAAGCATTGTGGATTTCTTCACTGAATTTTCATTCCTTGGGCTTATGTATTCATCCATTTAACAAATATTTATCGAGTTCTTATACTGTGATAGGCAGCATCCTAGGTGCTGGGAATAGATCAATGAACAATGCAGACAAGATCGCTACCTTTGTAGATCTTATATTCTGATGAGGAATGGAAAATAACCACAAAATAGTTACATTATGGTATGTCAGTCAGTGACAAGGCCCTTGAGGAAAAAATAAAACAATGTAAGGGCATAGGAAGAGGCCTTATAGAAAAGTCCATTAAAGGTCTTTGAGGAGTTGCTATTTCAGCAGGGGGAGAGTTTGAGAAGGTATAACTAGAGGAGTACCCAGAACCAGGTCTGATGGGGACTCATGGGCTATAGAGAGAGATTTGGACTCTATTCTTAGTTAGTGGTTTCAAGTAAGGATGTTACATGGTTTGACTTATTCTTTTAATTGGTTTTGTTTTTTAAATTGCCATATGGTAAATTTGATATTGTTTTGGTGTTTAGTTCTATGACTTTTACCACATGTGTAGCCACATGTGTAGATTCATGGAAGTACCAACATCACAATGAGGACAGTTTCATCACCCAGAAAGCTTCCTCCTAATGTCCCTTTGTAGTCACAAACTCCTCATCTCTAACATTTGGCACAAGAACTCTACTTTCCATCACGGCCATTTTGTCTTTCTGAGGTGACATCAGTGGAATCACAGTATGTAACCTTCTGAGGCTGGCTTCTTTCCCTGAGCACAATGCCTTTGAGATTCATCCGTGTTATTGCAGATATCAATAGTTTGTTCATTTTTATTGCTGGCTCGAATTCCATTGTGTGGATGTACCACAGTTTATCCATTCATTTACCCTTGAAGGACAATTGGGTTGTTTTAGGTTTTGGCAGTTACATATAGAGCTGCTATAAACATTTGTGCTCAGATTTTTTTTATGAACACGCATTTTGGGTCTCTAGGGTAAATACCCAACTGTTGGATTGCTGGGATATAACAATAAATTTACACTTAACTTTATAAGAAACTGCCAAACAATTTCCAGCCTGGTTTTACCATTTTGCATTCCTATCACCGATATGTAAAAATTCTACTTACTATGCATTCTTGCCAGTACTTGTCATTGTCAGTATTTTTTTATTTTAGCCATTCTAATAGTTTAATTGTACTTTCCATGGTTTTAATTTACATTTACCTAGTAGCCAGTGATTGAATATCTTTTCACCTGCTTATTTGCCATCCTTATATTCTCTTTAGTGAGGTGTCTGTTCAAATCTCTTCCCCACTTTTTAAATTGCTTTTGTGTTTCTTACTGCTAAGTTTTGAGTACTCTTTATATCTTCTAGATATCAGTGTTTTCTTAAATATGTGATCTATAAATATTTAACTTGTTTTTAAGGAATCATTCTGAATTCTGTAGTGGGGGAGGGGTGGAAGCAGAAGAATCAGCAGAAGACCATTGCAGTAATTCATGGTGAGAGATGATGGCAGTTTGGACTAAAGTCATTTGGGTGGAAGAGGTGAAAAGTGGTCAAAATCAAGGAATCTTTTGAAAGTAGAGCCATCTGAACTTGACAATGGGTAGAATGTGGAATGTGAGAGAAAAGAGACATCAAGGATGACTATAGTGCTGGAGGGACTGAGAATTTAAATATAATTCAGGTACGTATTATAAACAGTTCACCTGGAATACATACAACCTCTGTGCTCACAGAGGTTATGTGAAATGAACTAGGGGAGCACAGATGATGGAAAATTTACTAAGTGTAAGATCTGTGAGGCCAGCTTTCTGGACCGCCACTCTCAAACTTCAATGTCTGTAAGAATCAGGGGAAAAGGTTATTAAAAATGCAGCTGGCTAGGCTCCTGCCCCAAAAGTAAGAGACCTATGGTTATCAACTCCACAAATCATTCTGTGCAGGTGATTGACTGACTATTACGAGAAACTCTTGGGAGAACTGTGGGCACTTCAGAGAAGAGGTGATGTCAACTTTGAGTGTTTGGTGGAAATTGTGACTTGAAAAAACCTGTGGAAAGGGCAGCCAGGCATGGCATAGCTTTTGTGAGGGAAGAGCAAAAGGAAAACTTGGAAGAACTATAGAGACTGGCTGGATCCTAGAACAGTGTAGGTGGGGTGATGATGATGACTGTTGACCAGAGAGCACCTGTCTGGGAGTTAGTGATGGGTCATGGGACTTCCTGTGCTCAATGAGTCTAAAGTGGTTGCCACCACCCAGAGGCTCCCCAGGTACTAACAAGGGGCCCACGTTGTGAAATGTACCAGACAGTCCAATGCTGGTTGTTCAGGGTGGCTGTTGTGCTTTCAAAGTCTCATGTGACCAAGTATCTTTGAGGAGAGAATGAGCCGGCAGGGGGTTTGCAGAAGGATGCCCTGTCCCCCGGACCACTTTGGGCCTTTCTTGAAGCTTACAGACTCTGCATCTCCTTTTCACACATGAACTTGCCTACTTCCCAAGGATGCTGAGCCATAGCTTCCTGTGGCACAACTACTAATCACTATATGCCAAGCATAGTTCAAAGCACTTTATATGGATTAAACCATTAAATTCTCCCAACAAGCCTATGGATGAAATGGAACAGTTATTTCTGTTTTATGATGAGCAACCGAGGCACTGAAAGATGAATGACTGGCTCAAGGGCACAGTGCTACAAAGTAGAAGAGCTGGCATATTAAGCCAGGGAATTTTGACTTCGGAGCCCATGCTTTTAACTGTTATGCCACATATGCCCTCTAGGGGCATCTGTAGAGGATGAGAGGGATCAAGAAGCCAGAGTGGCTGCAGTAACACTGGCACTGTAGTTACTGCAGCCCAGGCCCTGTTGTGCAGCATTCACAGGGTTATTATTCCCTGTAGGGACTATCTCAGTAATACACTTTAATGTTAAAAGATTTTTCTTTTTTTGATTTTAGCTTTTGGGTTAAACATTACTATTTTTATTCTTTTTAAATTTTGTCTAGTTAGTAACAATATGCTAAATCAATTGTGAGGTTCAAAATAGCAACATAAGGTGTTGTAGTATCATGATGCTCCTATAAGTTGTTGTTATATGTGGAACTGTTTGCCTGTATACTAAATGGCCCTAGGTTATTATGTTTTAGAGTTCTTCTAAAATTGTTTTCAAGTAGCTGGTATATTTTCGTCTAGTAGAATTCTAATTTACCACGTCTGTTTAGATGAAGTCAGGGAAGGCAAATGACCAAATATACGTGCATTGTTTTCTAAGGAAGAATCAATAGGCTCTGACTAACGGGACTTTTCCTTTTTTTGTTACGTTCGGAGAGAGGTGTTGTAGACTCATGGATCTAGAGGCCTTTCCTGCCTTATTTTAAGGTTCTCAACTGTGCTGCTGTAACAAATTTCTGTAGACTGGGTGGTTAAACAATAGACATTTATTTCTCATGTTCCAGAGGCTGCAAAGTTCATAATCAGGGGTTCTGGTGAGGGCCTTCTTCCTGGTTCACAGATGGCCATCTTTTTACTAACATTGTGGAGAGCAGGGAAAGAGGGCATAAGCTCTCTGTGTGTCTCTTCATGACCTGATTATCTCCCAAAAGCCTCATCTCCAAACACCATCATGCTGAGGATTAGGGGTTTAACATAGGAATTTGCGGGTGACACAAACAGTCCATAGCAGTTGGGTGGTTGAATTTGCTATGCAAGAGATGTCCCGACAGTGCAGAAGGAGTACAGTGTGATCTGAGAGAATTTTGAAGTTTCCTTGCCAGAGAGAGAGAGCAGGAGTTTTAGGAAGGCTTCCTGAGCCTAGAGCTGAGTATTGAAAGATGAATGGAGTTCACTAATCCAGTGGGGTGAGGAGGAGCTTAAAGAAGAGTAAAATCGGATGCCATTCCAAGAGGCAGGAACAGCATTTGCAAAGGCACAAGACCACATGGCAGGTAAGCAGGTAAGTGTTAGTGAATACTATGTTGCCAGATGAAGCTGGAAATAAAACTGGCATAGATTAGAAAGGGTCTCAGTGCTGCATGGAAGGGCTTGGACTGACATCAAGGAGCAGCTGCCATATTTAAGTGATGTGGTCAGATTTTTATTTTTAAAAAATGTCTCCGAAGTTTGTGCTATGGAAATGCATTTGAAAGAGACCTAATTCTACGCAGGGAGACCAGGAAGGATGATTCTGCAGTGGTCCACACAAGAGATTATGCATGTATGAGCTAGAAGTTGAGAGATGAAGACAGTATCAAAGCTTCCCTTTTATTGAACCCCATACCCAGAATAACCCCCTTTTCTCTGTTATGGGGCTGTCTGAAGGTGAATTTGATATGATCCCTGTTCTCAAAAAGTTTATAATATAGAGATATCTAAGAAACCATTGGCAATGCAAGAGATGGATTTACCAAGTTTCTTCGATTCACAAATATCTTTTGAATGCCTCCTATGTGCCAACCCTTTCTGGGGGTTATGATGTGACAGTGAAAAAAAAACCCAACAAAATTCCTGTCTTCATGGGGGTCACGTTCAAGTTGGAGAGAGCACAGAAAGCAGACACTACAAAGGTTAATATATATAATATGTTACATGGTAGCGGATATTACAGATAAAAGAAGGGGAATTGGTGTTAGAGGAGGGGCTACAATTTTTTAAAAGGTAACATTTGAATAAAGATCTAAAGGGGGAAAGGGAATAATATCCATAAATGTAGAAACTAAAATACCGGGGCGCCTGGGTGGCTCAGTGGGTTAAGCCGCTGCCTTCGGCTCAGGTCATGATCTCATGGTCCTGGGATCGAGTCCCGCATCGGGCTCTCTGCTCAGCGGGGAGCCTGCTTCCTTCTCTCTTTCTCTGTCTGCCTCTCTGCCTACTTGTGATCTCTGTCAAATAAATAAATAAAATCTTTAAAAAAAAAAAAAAAGAAACTAAAATACCTATCTGGAGACATCATGGTATAGCAACTTTGAACATGACCTTTGAGGAAAGACAGACTTAAATTTGAATACTGGCTGGGTGACCTTAGACATATTATTTCACCTCCTTGAACATGGACTTCCTTGGGCGCCTGGGTGGCTCAGTGGGTTAAACCGCTGCCTTCGGCTCAGGTCATGATCTCAGGGTCCTGGGATCGAGTCCCGCATCGGGCTCTCTGCTTGGCAGGGAGCCTGCTTCCCTCTCTCTCTCTCTGCCTGCCTCTCCAACTACTTGTGATTTCTCTCTGTCAAATAAATAAATAAAATCTTAAAAAAAAAAAAAAAGAACATGGACTTCCTTAACCCTAGAATGGAATTGGTGACATTCATCTCCCAGGATGGCTGTGAGGATGGAAAGTGATACTTCTTGCTTGATGCTGAACCTGGCATATTGAAAATGCTCATTATCTGGTACATATTCATAATGTTGGGGGTGATTCTGGTGGGGCATCACCAAGGAAAAGAGCCCTGGCAGGAGCACCAGGGGGTTTTGAAACAGGATTTCCTGACTAGGGCTCTCTGCTCTGCTGTTGCAGGCTCTGCAAAACTGAGTCATGGGCCCTTGGGGGCAGAGAGGCAAAATCCCAGAACAGCTTCTTCAGTAAAAAAGACAGGAGAGCCATGAGACCCAGTGTCATGCCATGTTCTGCATCTTGGGGAGGATTCTGTCCCTAGGCAAGTCCCAACCCCCTGGGAAAGGATGTGAGAGAAGCTTTTCATGCTTTAAAGAAATAATGGAGGTGAAAATTGGTGGGTGTGAAGGCAAGTCTGGCTTTTCTTTAGCAGTTTTACCGGTGAGTACAACAGAAATGGATGTTTTCTGCGTGGGCTAGAGGAGGCAGCTGCCAAAGCCGCCATTCCCATCCGGCTGTGAAAAAGCCCTTCCTTGCCTGCGAATGACAGAGGAGAGGGCTGCTCTCCGGAAGGAGTCAGCAGCAGCTGCTGGGGATCTTTGGGTGGAAATCTAGGATATGAAAGCTCTGCTTCCCGTGGGCGCTTCCTTCTGCCTCTCTCATGTCATCAACCATTGGTATCATGGTTCCTGCCTGAGGGGGCATTACTGCCGCTTGGCTAGGCTAGCCACTTCCCAAGGCTGCTTTTGGGGGACAGTAAGCCACTGCTGAGCAGGGCAGTGAGTGAGGGCACAGCATTGGTTGGGATTCCTCTAATCTGTTCCTTTTTCCTTTTTTCATTGTCTGAGTCTTCGTTTTCTTACATGTTTTTCTTTATTTTGTTTCATTATTTTATTCATTCACCACCACCCCCATTCTTTTTCTTCTTCTTCCTTCCATTTTCATTTTCTTCTTAGATCATTCTTTTTCTTCCCCTTTCTTTCCTTCTTTTCATCTACTCACTCTGTTAATTCATCATCAATCCATCAAGCCTGTTCTCTGTGCAGTGCTAGCCCAGGGCACTGATAACACCTTCCCTGTACTCAGGAGCTCAGCTGCTGCAGGAAGAGGGAGGAGTGGAAATAAACAGGCAAAGCCTGCAGTCAGTGGCCTAGACTCCAGTCAGACAAAACTGGTTAGAGTTAGCCACGTCCTCCATGTGTTACCTTGGGCAAGTTACTGAACCTTCAGCTCTCAGAGTACTAGAACCTTCTTCCTAGGATTGCTAGGAGTACAGGAAGGAGTGCAGGTGACATGCTTAACGGAGTGCCTGGCATATAGCAAGAATGCAGGCGATGTTTTTATTAATATAGTCTGACAAATATTATTAGGCATCAGGATAAAGGAAGTGAGAGAGAGAAAATCACTTTTCTATGTCTGGTTCTTGTCCTGAAAGTAAGAATCAAAGATATGCCACCGAGTTCCTCAGGGCTGAACCCCTCATTTTATAGATAAGCAAAGAAGTCCATGGGTAGAGGAGTGACTTGCCTTGGGGATGCCTAGGGATAGAATGGAGTCCAAACCACCTGAGTTGAATCCTTATCCTGCATAGAATCGTGGTGACAACTGTGCAAGTTACTCTAGCTTTCTGGGCCTTAGTTTCCTCTGTATGTAAGTGGATAATAACAAGGGATTACGGTTGGGACTAATTGGTTTAATATAGGAACAGGGCTTAAAACACTACCTAGCACATAGAAAACAGTGTATAAATATCAGGTGCTATTATTACTGATATTAGCATTACTGTCATCATCATCATCACTATTGTTCGGGCCACACAGTGGGCCAGTGGTGGTGGTTGCCAACCCCTTCCTTTATTGGAAATATGTATGCTAGCCTTGCCCACACCTGCCCCTTTGCACAAGTGGTGAGGCTGCCAGCTTTCCTAGCCTACGAGAGGGAGCTGTTTCCCCGTAATTGCAGCAGAGCCTGCGTATTTAAGCTGTTCCCTGAGCCTTCTGAACCAGTGCCTGGATTTAGGCGCTCTGAGGTGAAGGGCACTGCAGCCTGTCACAGGCTGCCCAATAGGTGTCAGGTTACAGGGAGTACCCCACTGATGTTTAGCACCAGGAGAGTTAGGGGAAGGGTGGGCCAGCAAGCCAGGGTGGCACAGTGGTTGAAGGTCTGCCTCTGGAGATGGACTAGACTGATGTAGAGGCAAGATTGAATTTTGCCTCATACCTGGTACATGATGCTCTGCAGGTCGCTTTACCCTCTTCAGCCTCAGTTTCTCACCTGTGAAGTAGAGTTAATGGTAGCATTTGCTTCACAGGGTTCTGTGAGGATTAATGAGATGACAGTTGTCTTGAGTTTAGTGCTAGTAAGCAGTGGGCCACATGGTGGCTACTACTTTCTGCTCTTGAAGAGAAAAGTGCTCCATGTCTGGGGAGAGTGAAGCAAATGACTAGCAACTGTGCATTGACATCCAGAGAATCTTATATTTTAATTGTGGTAATTTTGTAGTCAGAAAAAAACACTAGCTGAAAACTCAGCTAGTTCTGGTTCTGTTCTGGGCCTGGCCTGGCCTCTATTTCACTGAGTGACCCTGGACAAGGTACTTCCTTGTGTGCATTGTCTCTCTATCAGGCAACAAAGTCGTGGGAGCAGAACTGTCACCCTGCAGTTCTGTGTGTTCCACAGGGGCCCCCTCCCAGTCCAGCCCCACCAGGTAACTGTCTCTGTCAGGGCTCAGCCTGTGCCCCCCCCCCCCCCCCCCCCCCCCCACCCTCCCCTTCGCCCGTGCCGCCCCCCCCCCCCCCCCCCCCCCCCCCGCCGAATCCCAGAGTTCTTCACCAGATGCTTCCCAAGGGCCCATTGTGCCAGTCCCATGTCCAAGTGCTGTGCTTGGTGCCTGGATGAGGATGGAGAAAGCAGGGTCATGGGGGAATCTGGCAGGAAGTGAACCCATTCTTAATATAAGGAAAATGCTGCAGGATAATAGAAGAAGATGCACAGTGGGCTCCCTTATCCATGGTTTCACTTCCTGTAGGTTCAGCTACCAGTGGTCCACCTCCATCTTGAAGCAGATGGTCTCCTGAGGTAGTGTCAGAAGGTCACAGTAGCCTATACACTGCATCCCCATCCCCATCCCCATGTCTTCCACCTCACTTCATGTCATCACGTAGGCATTTTACTATCTCACATCATTACAAGAAGGGTGAGTACAGCACAACGAGATATTCTGAGGGAGAGATCACATTAATATAACTGTCATTACAGTATGTGGCAATAAATTGTTCTATTTTATTATGAGCTATTGTTGCTAATCTCTTACAGTGCCCAAAATAGAAATTAAGCTTTCTCATAGGAGGACAACAGCACAGAGCGGGTTTGGTACCATCCACAGTTTCAGGCATCCGTGGGGTATCTGGGAACATACCCGCCCCAACCATGTATAAGGGGAGCCTACTATAGTTGGTGAAGTACACTAGGGTCAACATTTAAATGGAGTGGTCAGGAATGGATGCTGAGGAATGACATTAGAGGTGGGACCTGAATGACAAGGAGGCAGCAAGAGGAAGACAGAGGAAAGAACATTCTGGGCAGAGGGAAGAGCAAGTGCTAAGGCCTGAAGGCAGTGGGGCAGGGACGTTGGAGAGTGAGGTCAGCTTGTTTGAGAAATAGAAGGGCTAGTTTAGTTTGGGTGTAGAAAATGAATGAAGGGAAGGGAATCCAGATGATGTATGTGCCCCTCCCCACGCTGCCCTGCAGGCTGTGAAAGAAGCTTGAGTGCCATCCTCTGAAGGGTGAGAATCATGGCGGGGGAGCAGGTGCAGGGAACAGGGACGGCAGATGGGAGCTTCCTCGCTGGTCCAGGTGAAGATGACAGTGGCTTGGACCCGGGTGGTGGCTGTGGAGTTGGACAAAGTAGATGCACCCAGAGGCTGTGTTAAGGAGGAGGGTTGATTATGATGTGTGGGGGATGGCTGGAGAGGGAAGAATCATGGGATCTCCCCACATTTCTATCTTAAACAACCAAGTGTAGTTTTACTGAGATGGGAAGATGAAAAGAGTACAGTTTGGAGTGGGGGAGATGGCAGGAAACAGAGTTCTGTTTGGGACGTGATAAATTTAAGATGCCTATTAGTGTGCTTTTGCTTTTCTCCAGAGTAAACTTGCTAAATTACTCATTAGGGCAGCACCTGCCTGCCAGAAGCACCGCCAGGCTGGCCATCTGCCCTCCCAAGCTTGGGCAGGAGGCTGCGGACACCTGAAGGTGATAGGATTGGATGTGCAGCACTCAGCCTGGTCTCTGCAGGGGTGTGTTCTCTCCCCATCTCTCTCTTTCTCTGCTTCTGTCTTTCTCTCACTTTCTCTGTCTATATCTCTCTCTGCCCCTCTCTATGTTCTCTTCTGTCTCAGTGTTTCCTGTCTCTCTTTTTCTGTCTCTATCTCTCCCTGTCTCTGGGTCTCCCTATTTCTCCCTCTGTATGTCTCTTTCTATTTCTTTCTCTGTCCCCCGTCTCTCCCTGTGTGCTTCTTTGTCTATCTCTCCCTGCCTCACTTTGTGTCTCTGTTTCCCTGTATGTGTATCTCTGTATCTCTCTCTGTCTCTGTATGTGTCTGTGTGTGTTTATGTTTCTCTGTGTCTCTCTCTGTCTCTTTCTCTCTCACCTATCAATAACATCATTCAGATGTTCCAGGTAAAGCTGGTGTTTCCCTTCATTTAAGTCCTTGTCCTTTGCCGAAGTGAGCCTCTCAGAGGTCTCATGTGTCTCTAGGAAGAAGGTTACTTACTTGGCTCTTTGTGTTTTCTGATCTGGCAGAAGGAAACACCATGTCTGGTTCCTGGACCTAGGAAATGCTTGCATCTCTCCTTGACTCTGGCTTCTCAGCTGTGCCTGCTACTGTCTCTAACTCAGTGAGGCCACAGCCACTCTTAGTCCCTCCCCCAAAACCACAGAGACAAGTGAGCACAGGGCTTTGCAGGGACACAGAGCAGCTCTGTTAATCTCAGTTGGTCAGTGAGAGTAGTCAGGGAAGCCTCCCTAAGGGAGAGGGGAATGATCTATGTCAGAAGTAACCAGCTACGGAACATAGGAGAGCAAAGGGAAGAGGGAACAGAGATGTGAAAACATTGTGTGGGGGCCAGGGTGTAGATGACTGGGAACTCTGAGCAGCTCTGTAGAGCTCAGCCATGTTTATGGCACCCAACAAGCCAGATTCAGGGCTCCCAGAGGCCCAGGGTACCGTGATGTAAGAGAAAATCATTAGGCCCTAGACCCAGAAAGCCCTGCATTTGAACCCAAATACCATGGAGGGGCAGTGCTGCCTAGTGATTAGGTTCATGCCCACTGGAGCCAGGTTGCCTGGGTTTGAACTGAAGCACTGCCACTTAGCAGGGTGACTTTGGGCCTCAGTGTCCACAACTATAACATGTAGGTGATAATAGCGCATCTGCCTTGTAAGACTGGAGGAAGGATGGCGTGAGTTAATTTGTATCTGGTGCTGTAATGATGATTTACAAGTTGACCATGTAAATTACTTATTGTCTCGGTCCTCAGTTTCTTCCTGTGTAAGTGGTGGTGATGGCTCTTCCTGAGCAGGATGGAGATACACATATAAAATGTGTGTGTGTGTGTGTGTGTGTGTGTGTGTGTGTGCATGCATACACATAGGTGTGTATCCTGCTCATGATAGCACAGTGTTTGGGATTTCATAGATTCTCAATAAATGATAGCAGTTAGTTTTACATTGTAAACTCTATAGAAGGGAGTTCTGTATGGACTAAGAAATAGTATCAACTCCAAGTCCCTTTTAAATTCAAAATTAGTTCCTGAAAAAGCAGCTCTGATTTAATGGAGAAATAGAAGGTAAAGAATTAGGAAGGAAAAAAAGAAGGAAGGAAGGAAGAAGAGATAGAGGGAAGATGAAAGGAAAGAAAGCCCAGTTTCTAAGAAGTAGCCTCTTTGGAAATGCTCTTTGTAAAGAGAACAAAGACAAAAAAGATGGAGCTGATGCTGCCTAACTTGCATTTTCTGAGCAGGCCCACATGGAGATGAGGCACCAGGAGCTCTACTGAGGGAATCATCAGAGGTCCCCCACTGCATTCCCCTGCTCCCGCCATACTCTGCACCTCAGTGGCATACCCAAACCTCAAAACTTCCTGACTTCATATAGAGATAATCCAAGTATTCTGTTTCCTGGCCTGTTGCTGCAGAGCAAGGTGTTGGCAAGAGAACCTTCATGTAGGTGCCACTCCAAGGGCAAGGGCATTGGCGAACACAGACCCATAGTGATGTGTCCAGAGACCTGGATGTTGCCTTGGATACTAAGCTTTCCCATTGTATACAATAGCAAGGTTTTCTCAACAAAACCAGGACATGGGGCTTTCTGGGTTTTCACTGGCAGGGATTGAGGAAGCAGAGCATTCACAGCTCTGAACCTGCAAGTGGCCAGCACTTGGGTTTCCAGCCAGGAAGATGGGTATGAGAGCCATAGCTCTAGGAGATGCAGATGTTCTCCTGAGAGTTGGGAAGTGGATTCCCTTGGGGGAATACCACTCCAGTGGGTCAATCCCTGAAAAAAGGCTCTAGGACCCCAGTCATGGAGTCAATGCAGAGAGTGGATACTGCAGTCTTGTTGGATTACTGGTGGCTGGTAAACTGGAGAGCCCAACTGACCACAGAAAAGAAAACAACTTAGCAAGGTCAGCTCTTGGGCTACTCAGAGATTTGATGTTGGAGGTAATAGGCAGTGGTATGTTGACCTCAGGATTAAACAGGAGCCTGGGGTACCCTTGGACAAGCTCTGCATGTGACGGCAGAAAAGATCATCTGGGGACCTGAGAAACCCTAGCCTCCATAGTTAGTTTTGGAAAAGTGAGTTAATCCTAAATGCTTTCAAACAGGGCCGCAGAGAATATTGATTAGAGTTTTCTCAGGAAATAGAGAAAGAATTAATCAATTAATTAATGCTATTATTTACTAAGGTTATTCAAAGTGCTACAGATACAGAGCTGAAATACAGACCATGCCTTCAGTGATCCTGAAATCTCAGCTAGTCATTGCTGTATTAGGAGCCAGTAGTATAACAATCACAAACCTGATAGTGTAGATGATAAGCATTTGTTTTGCTCATGCATCTGCCAGTTGACTGGTCGCTGACTGATCTTGCCTGGACTTGTCTGGGTGGCTGTAAGGTCCTACTTGAATCTAAGTCTTCTCCAAGTGTCTCTGTTCCTTCTCAGGTCCATGGGACATGTTCTCATGGCACTGGCAGAGGTACCAGAGGGCAAGTGGAAATACATGGTGTCCTTAGATCTGTGGCTCAGAACTGGTGTACTGTCATATCAGCTAAAACTAGTCACATGGCCAAATCCAAAGTTAGTGGGCAAGGGAGTCACTCAGCTTCTAGTGGAAAGAACTTCAAAGTCACTTGACAAATTGTGTAGATTCTGGGAGGAATGCAGAATTGTAGCTACTAATTCAAACTATAAAATTGCCCACCCCAATGTAGGTATGTTCATCTAAGTTTAAATCATGAATATTTTACTGGTATACTGTAACCATAAAACATACACCAAAAAGAATTTAGATTGAAAATTTGGAAATAAAAGTTCAAACAATTTTTTCCCTGTACCAGTGCATCATTTTGAGAAGCCCTAGGGGATGTATTTCCCATTTTGGTGATTCTTGTCCAGAGAACTAATTCTCAGAATGTAGCACATATACCAACTGCAGTAAATCATTTGGACCACTTGGAGAGCTTGTTAAATGCATATTCTGGGCTACTTTCCTAGCCTGCAAAATAAAAGCTTCTGTGGCGCCTGGATGGCTGAGTGGGTTAAAACCTCTGCCTTCAGCTCAGGTCATGATCCCAGGGTTCAAGCCCTGCATCAGGAATCTCTGCTCAGCGGGGAGCCTGCTTCCCCCTCTCTCTGCCTGCCTCTCTGTCTACTGTGATCTCTGTCTGTCAAATAAATAAAAAAAATCTTAAAAAAAAAAATAAAACCTTCTGAGGGTGAAGCCTGGGAATTTGTATTGTTGGGAACCCCAGGTATTATGGGTGCAAAATGGAGTTTGAGACTTGTAAACCAACAGAGCAATCAGCCTCTAATGGAAAGAAACCCAAGCGTGGTTTCCAAGAACATTGGAATACCCCCTTTACCCGGCCTGGGGCGCGCTAGGTGTGGTCAGGAAGGCCATCCCAAATGAGTGGTGCAGGAGGTGAGTGCTGAAGGAAGGGGACACTTAACCATAGTGTGTGGAGAAGGCTGTACCTAGAGGTCATTCCGTGTAGAAGAGCTGTCCTTGAGAATGGACCTGCCATGTTTAGGGAGCCCGTGGTTAGCATATGTGGACGAGGGGATCAGGGAATGCAACCCTGAAGAGTCAGTTAACAGATAAGACTGAGCAGGAGAAATGAAAGGAGGGTGGAGTGAGGGCAGGAGTGATCTGATCCAAGCTGGAGGTGAGAGGGTTGTAGTTTGCAGCATGAATGTAAATGACCTTATCTTGGAAGCTGTTGCAGCCACAGAAAAATTTTCTGCAGAAAGTGACATGATCACGTCTAGTCTAGTCTAAGTGCCCAAGAGGTCAGCTGGCTTCCATGTAGGCAAGGGACTGGAAGTAGAAGAAGGGGTGCAGGCTGTCACTCTTGCACCCGAGAGAGGTGAGGATGGCCTGGCACTGCAGGGAGGAGAGAGATGAGATTGGATGCCATAATCCATGGAGCAATGAAGAAGCAGCAGAAGGAGAACTACGGAGCTATCTTTGGGCATTTAGCTTTAGTGGATATGAAGTGAATCTGAAGCCATGACAGAAGCAGAACCCTTGGGAGTGGGGCTTGCCCAGGGGGGTCTGCATTCTAATTGATCACCAAAGTGCATAGCTCTCTGGCCCAAGAGTTTAGAATGAAAATCCCTGGAAGAAATATAAACATACCCCCCAAATTGCATATAGTTTATTTTACATTAAGGTAACATTGCTAAAAGTCACCTTTATTTATTTTAAGGGCCCATCATGGTCAGCAATCACAGAGGGGGCCCAAAATGGCCATTTAGCTCTAGACCTCAGGTGATCAAGAGCCTCTTTTTGGATTTTTGACATGACGTTCAGATGAAGGTCTGGATCAATCAGAGACAAGCCAGTGTGATTGTCAGGTAACACTAAGCTCATGTCCCAATCCTACGTGATGCTGCCTGAAAAGCTTTATAAATTCTGTCTGTAAATGAATCCTGTGGTTATTTTGTAGATAACAGTTATACCTCCTTTATAATTTTAGGTTAAAAACTTGAACTTGTTTTATGTAAATGCTCATGTACATGCATATTTTTTTGTGAGCCTGTTTTGGCATTTCTCTATTGGAATATATTTTGTATTAGTATGGGTGGTCTCAAATAAATGGAAGACTTTCACTTCTCTTGAACTCTGGGACATTCTCTCCCATAACATTTCTGATACCCCGGGGTGCTCTTCAGCAAGGGGAGGGAGTTACTGATGCAGAAGCCTCTCTCACCCATAAATCCTAGCTCTAAAGCCCGAGTCCTACTTGGCTGGGGACCTGCGGTGTCCCATCTGTGGGAACAAGAGTGTTGCCACTCACAGGAGATCAAGGCCTGTGTGAGTGGATTGGAACTCATCAAAGATGGCACACACTTTCATGTTGATGTGGCTGAAACAGAGCTCTGCAGATGAAAGACTCTGCAGGTCTGTCTGTATGTGGAGATGGAGCTGCTCCCTTGGCAGATGCAGGTTTGACCTTTCTTCAGGAAATTAAGTATCTCTTAGCTTTGCAACTTGAGTGGCACAGCCTCTGGATTCTCAGGCTCACACTAGCTCCCACACCACCTTTACTCATCAGTATATTGATGAAGCCAAGCCCATGTTGTCTCCATGAATTTTTAAACTTTCTGCTCATGCAGAAAAGATTTTAGCAGCTGTTAATTACTCAAATGCTGGTTCCTAATGGGGAAGGAAGAAGAAAATCTGTCAGCATTCGCTGAACAGAAGATGGAAAGAGAATTTATGAGACTTGCTGTATTTACATGAGGGAGGAGCTCGCTAAAAATTAGATCAGATATTCTTTTGCATTATTCCAGTTGTGGTTCAGCTTAGGGTTATGTGTCATATAGCTGCTTTTCTTGTATATAATCACACTTCTAGACTTCACAAGCAAAAGGTGAGTGTGGTTTAATTTCCTTCAGGTTATTTTAAACATATTCACTCAGCAAATATTTATTGACCCTCTACTACATGCTAGCTACTTTTCTAAGCACTTGGGATACAGCAGTGAACCAATCAGAGAATAATCTCTATTCTTGGGGGACTTTCTATCAGATGGAACGGAGAATCAGCAATAAGCAAAAAAAAAGTATGTAGGGTTTTTGTTTTTGTTTTTTTAAAGATTTATTTATTTGAGAGAAAGTGCCTGTGGAGGGTGGGGAGGGCAGAGGGAGAGAATCTCAAGCAGACTCACTGCCAAGTGAGGAGCCTGACACAGGGCTAGATCTCACAACCATGAGATCATGACCTGAGCTGAAATCAAGAGTGGGGTGCTTAACTGGCTAAGCCACCCAGGTGCCCCAATAAGTATATAGTTTTATGGAAGACGGTGCATGCTATGGAAAAAACAAGTGGATTGGGGAAGGAGAGACCCAAAGTACTGTACAGTTTAACATTGGGTGGCTAGGAGGAGGCCCCTCTGAGAAGGTGACCTTTGAGCAAAGATCTGAATGACATGAGAGAGTGAACCATGGGGGTTTCCAGAGAAAGTGTTCCAGGTGGAGGAACAGCCAGGGCAAAGGCAGCTGGTGAGCAGGAAGTTCAATCGTTAGAATTCATCTTTCTTTATTTTCTAAGACATGTGCAGGGCTTTCAATGTTCCTTAACTAATGTCCCATTGTAGGAGATCCAGGTAATAGCCCATGAAACATTATGCCATTGACATTTGCAAAGCACTTGAAAGATTAAAAAGCAATTCCGTGTGGGGTTATGGAACTGTTACGCATACCCTGGTTGTGGCGTTGTTTACCTAAATGCATTACCATTCATAGAATTCTACACCAAAAAGTCTGTTTTACTTTATGTTAACTTAAAAAGTAAATATTTTGAAAAACAACTTAATGCATTTTCTTTTGGTAGGCTCCAAGCCCTGTGAAGTAGGAAGGGCAGGGATTAGCATCCTGCTTTGCAAATCAAGAACCTGAGGGCATAGGTTACTCAGCTGCTAGGGGCAGTGCTGGGTTTCAAAGGCAGATCCTTTCTAAAGCCAGTTCTCATGTAAATACTGCAGTCCCTGGCACATTGTCTCTCAAACTAATGCTGACCACTCTGTTTAGACCTTCAGGAATGGGACATGCACACTGTCTAAAAAACAGAATAATAATAGCAGCTAAAACAGATTGCTTATCATATGCTGGCACTATTCTAGATATATTCTAGATACTATTAGACTATCCCCATCTTACAGATGAGAAAACTTGATGCACAGAGAGGTCGAGAAATTTACCTGAGGCCAGGTAGTTAGTAAGTAGCAGAGCTGTGATTAGAGCACAGGCTGCCTGGCTCCAGGGTCTGTGAGCTTAACCTTCAGGCTTACTTCCTCTGTCTGGCTGTGTCCAGCACCAGGATGCTGAGACCATAAGAGTCTTTCGCTGGGTTTGGTAGAGGCTTTGCACTTAGAAAGTCCTGTTTTTTTCCCAGAAGGGCATTTTTGTTTTGTTTTGTTTTGTTTTGTTTTAGTTTAAGGTTCACAACAAATTAAGGGAAAGGTACAGAGATTTCCATATGGCCCCTACTTGTATACACATATAGCTTGCCCCACTATCAACTTCCCCACCTGAGTGGTATATATGTTTGTTACAATTGATGAATCTAAATTGACACATCATAATCATTCAAATTCTGTAGTTTACTTTATGGTTCACTCTTGGTGTTGTATATTCTGGGGGTTTGGACAAATGTATACTAACATGTTTCCATTAATATGGTATCATACAGAATATTTACGTTGTTCAGAAATTCTCTGTGCTCTGCCTATTCAGTACCCACCCCTTAGTCCCAGTAGCTCCTGGCAACTACTGATCATTTTACTGTCTTCATAATTTCGCCTTTTCTGGAATGTGATATAGTTGGAATTATAATTATACTGTATGTAGCATTTTAGACTTGCTTCTTTCACTTAGTAATGCACATGTAAGGTTTTCCATGTCTTTGCATGGCTTGATAGCTCATTTCTTTTTTCTACTGAGTAATACTCCATTATCTGGATTACCACAGTTTATTTATTCAAGGACATCTTGGTTGCTTCTAATTTTTGGCAAATATGAGTAAACATGCTAATGTAAACAAGACTGGCGGGTATTTGCATGGTCATAAGTTTTCAGCTCCATTGAGTAAATACCAAAGAACGTGATTGCTGAATAGTATGGTAAGGGCATGTTTAGTTTTATAAGAAACCATCATATTGTCCTCCAAAGTGGCTTTACCATTTTGCATTCCCATCAGCCGTCTGTTGCTCCATATCCTCGCCCACATTTGGTGTTGTCAGTGTTCCATTCTAATAGGTGTGTAGTAGTATTTTGTTGTTTTAATTTGCATTTTCCTGATGACATTCAGTGTGGAACATCTTTTCATATATTTATTTGCCATCTGTCTTATCTTTCTTGGTGAGATGTCTGTTAAGGTCTCTGTCTCATTTTTAAATTTATCAGCATGTGAACCAAGTATATGGTAGGAATGATGGAGGAGAGTGGATGATATTGAAGATGTTGGGAGAGACAGCACTGATGGCCTGGTGACTAAGTGCTGAAATGGTGAAGGTCAAGAAGAAGTGAAATATGAGTCCAGGTTCTGGTCTGAGCGAATGGACAGGTAGTGGTACTTCTGGCAGGAAGTGGGGGGCCCAAGTGCATAAATTCATTTGAGAATGAGCAAGGAAGTGAATCTGGAAGTGGATTTGGAAGTGAATCTGTGAGACATCTGAGCAGAGATGTTCACTCTCCTGTCTAGGCTGATCAGTTGCTTATCTTTTTCCAAAGAAGCCAGTGTTACTGTTATGGGGCAGCTCTCATTCTCCCATCCAAGTACTAACCAGGCCCGACCCTGCGGGGCAGCTCTCATTCTTATGGAGTCTTTCCCACATTTTTTTTTTAAGATTTCATTTATTTATTTATTTGTTTATTTGTTTATTTAGAGAGTGCTAGCAGGTCAGGGTCAAAGGGAGGTGGAGAGAGAGAATCTCAAGCAGACTACCTACCTGTTGAGTGGGGAGCTCAAAACAGGGCTCAGTCTCATGACCCAAGTCGAAATCAAGAGTTGGATTCTGACTGAGCCACCCTGGCTCCCTTTAGCCACCCACATGCTCCGTCTTTCCCACTTTTATGAAAAATTTGTGCCCCTATGATTTACACCTATTTCTGTCTTGTGGCTTAACCAACAACTCTGAGAAGTCTTCAGCCTTTTTTTACCTTTCCCAGTAAAGTCTTCATTCCTGCCACAGCCTCTAAGAAGTAAGCTTGCAAAGTTGTATTTTATTTTATTTTATGTTTCCTTTCTGGTGTGGCCACTCCTGCCCTCTGGTGGCCATTTGTGAGGCAGCATAGGGCTGAGTACTACCCTGGCCTCCTCCATTCTGTCCCAGAGAGAATTCCTGTCCTTTTTCCCTCCCAGAATCCCTCTCATCCCCACTTTGTTTCACTATCAGATTACATTTAGCACAGAAGAGATATCCAGTGTCCAATGGCACAAGAAGTGAGTCACCCACAGAACAGGAAGATACCTTGCAAATCACATCATCCAACTTTTGTCTTTCACACCTAAGGATCCAAATGCCTGCAACAGCCTCCTAACTGGTCTGACTGCTTCTACCCATATCCTCTACAGTCTGTTTTCTACTCAGTGGCCAGGCAGACTAAATTATGTCTCTCTCTTTCTTACTTTCACACATGAATTAAAATCTAAATAATCATCTGTTTGGTCCTTCATGATCTTGTCTATTTCTCTAAACATTTTCTTAAAAAAATCTCCATCTTTTTTCTGGTTGGGCTGGCCTTCCTTCTATTCTTCAAATGTATCTAGGTCTTTCCTACTTTAGGGCCTTTGCAAGAGAAGTATACTTCTCTTTCCCCTCGTCTTCCATGTCTCAGCTTAAAGTTCACCTCAGAGAGGCCTCCTCTGGCCCAACCACATGTTAATCTTTATAAAATCACTCTAATCCTCACTAGCACTTGCCCTGATCCATGAATATTTGTTTACTTATTTATTATCTGCTTTCCTCTATCACTGTGAGCTCCACTGGGACCTGCAGTAGGGAGAAGTTACAGGATGAGCCTTTGACTAACATTGGAGTTGGTCAAAGGATAATGAGGTGATTTGTCTTCCAGGTGTGGAATTCCCGCCGTTGTAAGATTGACCAGAGTTCCTAACAAAGGGGTTGTTAAATAATCTCTGAAGTCCCATCAACTCTAGTATTTTATTAACTTCTATCCAGTAGTATAAAAATGGAAAAGGTTCAGCCTGATTAGTAACTCAGTAGCTCATGTTGGACTAATCCTCTCATAGATGATAATTATAAACTTTGGGTAAAATATTCAAAAGAAACTATTTGAGGTTCCTGGAGAGAAACAAAAAAGTAGGTAGAATCTGGAGGGGATTTTACCCTTGAAAGAAAAGACTCAAACCCACTAAGTGAGATCTACATTTATGTGACTTTTGCCCTGAAAGCATTCCCCAGTCCACATGGCATGGAACAGCTAAACCAAAGCAGGAAGTGGCAGTTATATTGCTTTGACAAGTCTCAGACGGAGTATAGGTTAAGAGAGTGGCTGGAAAATGAGGAAAGCTAAAGAGATGCCCGGCTCCATCCTCAATAAGATTGACTGATGCCTCTGTTAAAACTGCATTGCAATTCAATTCATTTCTGCTTTTCATACTTGCCTGCAGCTGTTAATCTTGGGAGTACTCTCCTATAAACTTCCTGCTTACAAATCACCATAGCAGAGTCATCTTACTGGCTAAGGAAACTGACCAGCAACCATCTAATTGATATTTATAAAATTACCCTAAACAACTGCAGAATACCCATTCTTTTCAAGTGTAAATGGAACATTCATCAAGATAGAGACTACTGAGCCATAACATTAATTTCAATTAATGTCAGAGATTTCAAAGGATTAAAGCCTTATAGACTATTTTCATTGCTCACAAATGAATATTAAAAGCAACAATAATAAATTGTCTGAAATAGTGGAATTTGAAAATTAAAGGCGTTTATATAATACACGAGTCAAAAAAGAATAATAAATTAAGAATCATTTGAATTAAACAAAAATGAAATAATGAAATGCCTAGTTTCTGAGATGTAGCTTAAAAGCAGTGTGTAAAGGGAAATACATTACTTTAAATGCTTATATTAGGGACACTTGGGCGGCTCATTCAGTTAAGTGGCTGCCTTTGGCTCCGGTCATGATCCCAGGATCCTGGGATCAAGCCCCAGGTAGGAATCCCTGCTCAGCAGAGAGCCTGCTTCTCCCTCTTCTTTTGCCTACCGCTCTGCCTACTTGTGCTCTGTCAAATAAATAAAAACTTAAAAAAAAATGCTTATATTAGAAGAGATGAAAGGTTTAAAATTAATGATTTACATTTCTATTTTAAGAATGTAGGAAAAAAAATCAAATGCTTAAACCCAAAGTAAGGAGAAGAGAGGAAGTATAAAGAGAATAAAGAACAGATACAAGTGAAATAGAAAACAAACAATGGAGAATATTGGAAAAGCTGCAAATTGGTTCTTTAAAAGATTAGTAAATTTTGTAAATTCCTAGAAACGCAGATTAATCCAAAAGTGAGAGACAGAAAATCACCAGTTTCAAGAATATCAGGGAAAATCACTGATGAGCCTACATAAGGTAAAAGGATAATTTAAAAAATTTATAATAACTTTATGCCAGTAGATTTCACAACCAAGAATGGACAAAATTGCTTGAAATCACATATTGCAAATACTGAAATAAGAAACAGAGAATATGAATAGATTTATAAAACAGATTGAGTTCATTATTTAAAACTTCCATGAAGAAAACGTCAGCCCCAGATGGCTTCACTATTGAATTCTTCCAATAATTTAAGAAAAAAATAATACCAATATTACATAAACTCTTTCAGAAAAAAGAAAGGGCAGGAACATTTCCCAGCATATTTTGTGCCAAAATCTAGTGCCTAATCCTAGTGCCAAAATCTAGCAAAGAAATTATCAGAAAAGATAATTATAAACCAATATTTTTCATCAACATGGATGTAAAAATTTTCTACAAAATATTATCAGATTGAATATATAAATATGTAAAACTGGCAATTTACTATAACTAAGTGGGATTTATCTCAGGAATGTAGGTTTGGTTTAACCTTGGAAAATCAGTCAATTTACCACATTAAACAAATAAGTGAATTTAAAACTATAGTTCTTCTCAACTGAAAATCACTTGGCAAATTCAACATCCATTCATGATAAAAATCTCAGGCAACTAAGGCTACTAGGGGACTGTCTCAGTCTGATAAAGTGCATGTACAAAAACCTACAACTAACATCTTAGTAAGGTGAAATTGTGAACATTTTCCCCCTAAGGTTGGGAAAAGGTAGGTGTCTACTTTCATCATTTCTGTTCAATGGTGGAGGTCCTAGCCACTGTAATATAAAAGGTAAAAAAAAGGAAAGTCATTAAGTTTGGAAAAGGAGAAATAAAGACGTCTCTATTTGTAGATAACATGATTGCATCAATAGAAAATCTTAGGAACTCTATAAACAACCACTAGAAACAATTGACTTTATCACATCAACGTACTGACAAAATTGGCAAATACATGATACTAGCAGCAAACAAATGGAAAACAAAACTTAGAGAACAGAGTCTTTTAAAATACCATCCTGCCCCTCACCCAAAAAAAACACAGAAGAAATAATTTGGAATCAGTTTAACAAAATATGTGCAACACTTCTATGTTGAAAAACATAAAACGTTTCTGAGAGAAACTAAAGAGTATTTAGTAAGTAGAGTGCTCTACCCTGTTCATAAAACAAAGCATTCAGTAGTGTTGAGATGTTATTTCTACCCAAATTGAGCTGTAAACTCTATATAATCCTAAACCATATCATCCTAAACCAATAGACTCTTTCATACAAGTTGATTTTAAAATGCATATGAAAACAGGACCTAGAATATGCTAAACAATATTGAGAATCAAAATCTAAGTTGGAGGACTCATTTTGTCTGATTTTAGACCTTTCTGTAAACCCACAGTAATTAAGACTGTTTAAGGACAAACAAATCAATGGAGCATAATAAAGAGTCCAGAGATAGACCCATACATATACAATTCGTTGGCAACAAGAAAGCCACCAAAGCAATTCATTGACCATTCTCTTATACCATACACAAAGATAAACTCGAGATTGATAAAAGATCTCAATATGAGGCAGAAATCCATCAGAATCCTAGAGGAGAACATAGGCAGTAACATCTTTGACATCCGCCACAGCAACTTCTTTCAAGATACATCTCGAAAGGCAAAGGAAACAAAAGCGAAAATGAACTTTTGGGACTTCATCAAGATCAAAAGCTTCTGCACAGCAAAAGAAACAGGCAACAAACCAAAGAGGCAACCCACGGAATGGGAGAAGATATTCCCAAATGACTGTGCAGGCAAAGGGCTGATATCCAAGATCTACAAAGAACTCCTCAAACTCAACACACAAAACAGATAATCATGTCAAAAAATGGACAGAAGACATGAACAGACACTTCTCCAATGAAGACATACAAATGGCTAATAGACTCATGAAAAAATGTTCATCATCACTAGCCATCAGGGAGATTCAAATCAAAACTGCATTGAGATACCACCTTACACCATTTAGAATGGCCAAAATTAACAAGACAGTAAACAACGTGTGTTGGAGAGGATATGGAGAATGGGGAACCCTCCTACACTGTTGGTGGAAATGCAAGTTGGTGCAGCCACTTTGGAAAACAGTGTGGAGATTCCTTAAGAAATTAAAAATAGAGCCTCCCTATGACCCTGCAATTGCACTACTGGGTATTTACCCCAAAGATACAGATGTAGTGAAAAGAAGGGCCATCCATACCCCAGTGTTCATAGCAGCAATGGCCACAGTCACCAAACCGTGGAAAGAACCAAGATGCCCTTCAGTGGACGAATGGATAAAGAAGATGTGGTCTTTATATACTATGGAGTATTGTGCCTCCATCAGAAAGGATGAATACCCAACTTTTGTATCAACATGGATGGGACTGAAAGAGATTATGCTGAGTGAAATAGAGAGAGTCAATTATCATATGATTTCACTTACTTGTGGAGCATAAGGAATAACACAGAGGACATGCGGAGATGGAGTTGGGGTAAATTGGAGGGGGAGATGAACCATGAGAGACTGTGGACTCTGAGGAATTAACTGAAGGTTTTGGAGGGGGATGGTGGGAGGTTGGGTGAAGCTAGTGGTGGGTATTGTGGAGGGCACATATTACATGGAGCACTGGGCATTGGTGCATAAACAATGAATTCTGGAACACTGAAAAGCAATTAAAAATAAATAAAAATTTTAAAAAACAAAGCAATTCATTGAGAAAAAATATTTTCATAAATGATGCTGGAAAACTAGGTGAATGAACCCCACCTCACACCACTCAAAAATTCAAGTTTGGATGGATTATAGACCTAAATAGAAAAGTTAAAACTATTCAGTTTCTGTAAGAGTTTAGAAGACAATATCATCATGATCTTGGAGTTAGCAAAGGTTTTTAAATGGATACAGAAAGATCTAATAAGAAGAATCTGGTAACTTGAACTTCATAAAATTTTAAACTTTTGTTTATCAAAACATCTACAGATTTATGTAACAGATTTCATATATGTACATATAAATATATATACTTATGTATGTATATATACATTTTGTATGTACATATAAAATATTCCTAATAGCCAAAATACAGAAGTGTAATCTGATAATATAAATTTTTTTCTTGTTGGAACGTTTTTATTTCAAGGAAACAACTTTTTGTAAGGGTTATTTTATTCTAGCAACTTCTGTTCACGAAGGACATGAAATGGCAAACCAAAGACAGAGAAAATGTTCACAATGTGCATATCTGATAAAGGACTTATATCCAGAACATACAAAGAACTCCTAGTCAAATAATACAAATCAATAATAAAAATATTAACAACCCACATTTTAAAAATGGGCCAAAGTCTTGAACAGATACTTCACCAAAGAAGATATATTAATGGCCAGTAAACCCATGGAAATTGCTCAACCTCCTTAAATGTTAGAGAAAATTCATTAAAAATACAATTAGACACTATTTTACACCCACTAAGATTAAAGACTGACAACAACCAAATGTTATGAAGGATGTAAAGCAACTGGAACCCTTAGGAGAAATGTGCAAACTAGCACAACGACTATGGGAAACTTTCTGATGGTTTCTTATAAAGGTAAACATACTTCTACCCTGTGATCCAATAAATTTTCTTCTAGATATTTTCCTGAAGAAAAGTCTCCCCTTCACTCTTTTTTCCCCCATTCTTTCTTTTTCCACAAAAATGCTTAAGGAAAAGATCCTTATAACAATCCTAGTCATAATACCCTCTAGCTGTAACCATTTCAAATGCCCGTCAACAGGAGAGGATATAAAAATTTGTGGTTTGAATCATCTGGTGGAGTGCTACTCTGAGATTGAAAAACAGAATGTCTATTGATACATGTAGCCTAGATCAGTCTCAAAACCACTCTGTTGAGGGCAGGAAGCCCTTCAAAAAGATTAATACATATGATTACATTTATAGGAAGTTTAAGAAGAGGTAAAATTAACATACAGTGACAGACATCAAAAGAGTTTTGTCTACGAAGATGTGTAGGCTGACCAGAAATGGGCACAAGAGAACTTCCTGAGATGGCATAAATATAATAAATCTTTCATCAGTGTATTCATATATCAAAACTCAAAGAATTGTACACTTGAGAACTGTGCATCTCAGTGGAAGTAAATTTTACTTCTATAAAAATATAAAATAATCAAAACTCTATGAGTTTTTTGCATCATTTATATAATTAATTGCATAATTAGATAATCATATTTAAATAATTATTTTTCTCAATGGGTTATCTAGATCTCAAGTGAATAATCTGGTTTTTTTAAATTAACTTTTTTCCTTCTGTTCAGAAAAGCAATACATATGTTTTATTAGTCATTCTGGGTTGCCATCACAAAATACCACAGACTTTGTGGCTTAAAGAACAGAAATTTATTTTCTCACAGTTCTGGAGGCTTGATGTCTGAGATCAGGGTCCCACCGTGATTGGTTTCTGGTGAGGGCCTCTTCCTTGCCTGTAGACAGCTTCCTTCTCCCTGTGTCCTCACTGGATGGAGGGAAAGCAAGCTAGTGTCTCATTTTATAAAGCCATGAATCCCATCCGGAGGGCCTCACCCTCATGACCTCATGTAACTTCCATTACCTCCTGAAGGCACCATCTCCAGTTACCAGCGCATTAAGGGTTAGGTCTTCAACACATGGATTTGGGGGACACAGCTCAGTCCGCAGCAATATATATTCTAGAAAATCTTGAAAATATAGGTAAGTGGGAAGAAAAAGAAAAATAAACCACATAATTGCATTACCCAAATGTAATTATGGTTAACATTCCAGTGTATTTGCTTTCCAAAGTTATATTATCTCGTCCTTTATGTGGTTGTAGTCATTCTGTCCCAATAAACTTGTAGCATGACCTTCTTAATTACAAATGAATTATTTTCTATGGTACTAAAATCTCTTTATAAGTACCCTCTTTTAATAGTCAAAGGTTTTCAACTGAGTGACTGTGCTGTACTTTATTTATTCATTATTTTGTGACTGAAGGTTGGAATTCTTTCCAGTATCTTGCTAGTGTAAATAATGCCATGGAAAATATATCTGTGCAGGAGGCTTTTCCAGTAACTGAGATTCATTTCTTGGGATAGAATTCCAGAAAATCGAAATTATAGGTTAAAAGGTTATGCTCTAATTACATGTTGCCAAAGTCCTTTCCAAAAGGATGTCCCACTTTATATTGCCCCCAACAGTGGGGCAGGAAGGTGCCATATCTATTTGCTCTTAAGGGGTGGAGGTCATTTCCACTAATGTATGTGTTGGCTTGTTTCCACAGGTTAGCAAAGACAGCTGAAGTCGACTTGTGCAGGATTCCCCTGGCTCTTCTGTGACCTCCTCTCCCTGGTAGCCTGTGTTCTGGGCCTCACCTAAACAAGTCTGAGTAGGAACAAGCCATCTCTTCCATCCATAGCCATGAATTTCCTCCGGCGGCGCCTCTCTGACAGCAGTTTTGTGGCCAACCTGCCCAATGGCTACATGACAGACCTGCAGCGCCCAGACAGCTCCACCAGCTCTCCTGCTTCCCCAGCTATGGAGAGGAGGCACCCCCAGCCCCTGGCAGCCTCCTTCTCCTCTCCAGGATCCAGCCTCTTTAGTTCCTTCTCCAGTGCCATGAAGCAGACCTCACAAGCCCCCTCAGGGCTGATGGAGCCTCCAGGTCCCTCTGCTCCCATTGTTCAAAGGCCCAGGATCCTATTGGTGATCGATGATGCCCACACAGATTGGTAAGCCAGAATCTGTAGGAGCTTCCACCAATGGGCAAGAGAGGAAATGGGTTTCTCTCAGTCCTGGGGTGGTGGGAGGCGGGGGGAGCTGAGAGGCTTTGTGGTATCAGAGACTAGGCCGAGGGGAAAAAACAAACTATGTTTATCATGTGGTTGCTCCATGCCAAGCACCATGGCATCTGCTTTTTGCTTTACATTTATAGCTCCCAATCCCTTACCTGTAAATCTAAAACCAAAAAGCTCTGAAAACTGAAAAATATTTTATAATCCATTTGGCAACAAAGCTTGGTCTGAGGGAAAGTGAGATTATAATAGTCTTCATTATACTACTCACTGTGCTTGATCATATGATCTACTGCAAGCTTAGTTTACATGTTAATACGTTTGCTGTGGGGGTGCTGTCTAGAGCTCATCGGGAGTATTACATAATATATGGTATGTGTGCCATATTACCTTCCTAAAAATGGAAAACTTTAAAAATCTAGAATAACTCTGGCAAGTTGCTTACTATCTTTCAGCCTCAGCCATCCTCTGTCCATTCAGTTAGGTTGCTATGAGGGTAAAAGAAACGAACACAAGGCCCATGGTCCTTATCTAACACCCTTGGGACCAGAGTCCCTGGGTTTGTATCCCAGGTCTTCCATGTACTGGCAGTCTGGCTCCAGAACCTCTTCTCTTAACACCAAGCATGAGCAGAGGCGATGTTGGGCATGCCAACAGATGATAAGCTCTCCAGATGCAGAGACTAGGCACATGTGTCAAGGTCATTGCAGCAGTTGTTCCACAAGCAGTTACTAGTACCAGTCAAGTGTAAGTCACAGTCTTAGGTGCTCAGGTGAGTGGTGAACAGACCCTGTTCACATGGATCTGGACAGTTGGAGAATAGGGCTCTATACCAAATTTTTGGTAGAGGGGAGTGATAAATAGTATCAGTCCTAATTTGAGGCATAGAATTTGCAGTCCAGGAATTAAGTCCAAATGTGGAGACATGGAGGCACTCCATCCAGGGTGTTTCTGACAGACCCATACAAGGTCATGGGGCTGGAGGTTAAGGTTGCATGCATATGTCTCCAAAGGCTGCCACATCGTAGGCTCTCAGTAAATACGTCTTGGTGAATAAATTAATGCGTATTGTTCACTGAGCATGCCGGAAGCTCTGCTGTTCTCACATGCATGTGTGTACTCACATTCATTCCTTCAGAAGTGAACTCAGGCTGGGAACGATTGAGCCTGTGCTTTGGAGTGGGATATTTATAGCATGTAATACATATTCAGTACAGTCAATATGGGAGCATGTTCAGCAGGTGTAGATAGCAGTCTTTACTTTCTTGCTAAGAAATCAGTTCATCTTAAGCAAGATGGTTATGTGCACGGCCTTTGTTCTGATCCAGTGTGCATTATCTTTGGTGTTGCTGCTTGCTTGAACTTGTCATCATGACGCCTTGTTTATTTGTTCATGCGCTTATGTAAGCACCATCTTTATGTCCTGAGCATAGCGGTTGATTTCTGCAGAGATATTGCTTCCAGGCACTCTTGCCTGTACAATTCTGCTGCCTGTCCACCCAGTAATCAAAATGCCTACACGGCCTTTGCAGTCCTCTTGTTTCTTTTTAACCCAGTGCTTGACCTTGATTTGGAGCATTCTCTGCCATGTTATCTCTAGCTCAGTCAGGGTTTGCCATGATATGGCAGTGGTCAGGGGTTATTTTAAAAACCTGTTTGTCAGGGAACTTAACTCTCTCTATGGAGGTTGAACTGATAAATGACAGCACAGTACAATGGTGAGGAACACAGACTTCAGAGTTAAGCCGTCTGGATTCAGATCCCATCTCTACCCCATAGTAGCTGAAGGACCTTTGCAAGTTACTGCACCTGAATGTCAATAAGACAGTATCTACCTTGTAGAGTTAATGTATGTAATTGGGTTAAAATCTCAGTTACTGTAAAAGTGCTTAGGATGTGTCTTATAGACAGTAGGTGTATGTCACTGTTGGAGACTATTTGTGACCTTCTATGCAACATTAGTCATCCTGACGGCAGCCCCTTATAGGCATGTTTATTTAATCTCTTCATCCCCAATAATGGGCAGAGTGGATTACGATTGATCTCAGTGCCAGAGTTTTCTATTAATCACTCATGCCTATTAGTTCCTGAATGATAAAGTTGCTTCTTAACGAATCTCTGTCCTCCTGGTGTCCATGGGGTAAGTAGTATAGTGTAGGGGCACAGTGAATGAGGTTGAAATGCAATGAATGGCCTCACCCAAGTAACCTTTATTTATTATTATTTGAAGTTTGTATTTAAATTCCAGTTAGTTAACATACAGTGTTATATTAGTTTCAGGTGTACAGTATAGTGACTCAGCACTTCCATACATCATTCTGTGCTCATCACGGCCAGTATACTCCTTAATCCCCATCATCTCTTTCTCCTATCCAAGTAGCATTCACATTTTACTTTAGCCTTCCATCTCTCTAATCCACAGGTATGACTAATGGGTGAATTTTAAACTGTGCATACTGAGGGGGGACACAATTTTGGCTTAGAGGAATGTTTCCCAGTCTCTTTCAATCACGCCTGTTATACTCACACTTTAATTGGGCCTCAAAAGCAACAATCCTTTTCTTGCCCCTCAGTAGCTAATAAAGGGGAGAAGGGGGAAACTGACACTCATTAACTTACCTGGAACCTCGTTCTGCATCCATTGGACATTTGTGATAGAGACTTCCTGCCTGCAGACACACCAGCTTTTCCTGCAGAACTCCATCTTAGATTCTTCAACTTCCTATCATCTCTGAATCTTAATTCATTTCCAGCTTTCCCCAGATCGATGCAGGCTGCTTAGGAATCCGAGTCCTCTTCTGCCGAGTTCCTGAGGATTGCCTGTCCCCGGCCACCAGGAGTGGCCAGCAGGTGGCGAGCCAGCCCCGCTGTCCTGGGGTGGCTTTGGCAGAGCCTGGGCTGCCTGAGTCAGCCCCTGCCCAACCCCTCTTCCATTGTGCAAACTGTCTCCTGAGAGGAAGAAGTTGTTAAAGGGGAGAAGCCAGTTCACAGGCCCCTTTCCCCTCCCCCTTTGAGATGATAATGAAGGGGGAGATAGCTACTGTCTAGACTGAGAGTGAACCCACCAGGAACAATGCTGCTCCCTTTTCTCCCTTCTCAGCCCCAGATCCTCTGTCTTCCCATTCTGGGTTCTGGGCTTTCCTGCAGAATCAGGTTTCCCTGTAGCTAGAGAATTTGCAAGAAACTCCCTCTCTCCCCCTCCTGGTGGAGGCCAGCTTGATACTCTGGACCAGCCTGGGCCCCCCAAGGACTATCTGATACCTGCCCAGTGACCTGGGGGGAAGGACCTTTCATCCTTGGAGGAGAAACAGAGGGATACTTTGCTGAGAAACACAGTTCATGCTGAGCTTTGTAAGATCCCACCACCTTTTGGAGTTGGACCTGGAAGAGCCCAGCTAGGACAGTGGTGTTTAGGGAACTTTGGGCCAGCTCAGTAGTAGGTCTGAACTCAAGTTGGTGCTGTCCTTTGGGATGAGGGGAAATCAGTCAATCTTGAGAACCACAAGGGAAAGGAGAAATAAAATAAATGGATGTTAAACTCAGTATTCTTCAGCCCTACTGCCTGTCCACTCATTCTCTTGCCTAGAATTTTCAGCAGCCTCAATGGTTCCGGGTTTCCAGTCTTGACTTCCTGGTTAACTTCCATGTTAACCTTGGGTGGTAACCAAAGGGTAATTTTTTTTGAAACACAGACTTGATCAGTTTGCTCCCACCACACATCCCCTATTATAATCCTGTGTTGCTGCATCATTGCCCTCAAATTTAAATCAAGTCATCAGCTTGCTTGCCTCCCTCTAATTCTGTCTCTAGCCCCACTTCCTGCTGTACTCTTTATTCCACAGAATTAACAAACAGCCTGTAGTTCTCAAACACATTTGCCTTAGCACCTTCTGTTCCCTGCTACCTGGAATACTCTTCCCTATCTTGTTCACTTGTCCAATTTCCATTCATCCATTCATCCTTAAAAGACTGCTCAGGTGTCACCTCTTTTGTGAAGTCTTCCCTGACACACTGCAACCTGCCAACAGTGCTGACAGCCACCTCCTTTATTTAACTTAGAGCATTTTGCATTGTGCTACAGTAATTTCACACTGTGTTCTCATTGGCTGTTAGGTGGCTGTCTTTTCTGCCAAAACAAGGCCCGTGTCTTGTTCTTCCTTATATTCCTGGTGCTCAACAGTTGGTGTTCAATTAGCATTGTCATTGCCCCCCTCCAGTCCAATGAGGATAACTTTTAATGGGCATAATGAGGCATGAAACTCACCTTACCTTGAAAGTCAGCAATATAATACATAGAGTTGAGGGGTTTCAGTTTTTACTCACCTATGTATAAAATCTTGGCTCTTTATTTTCCAGTGTGGGAGTAACTGTAAGACTGCTATTTGAGATTGTTAAAAGAAAGTTGGCACAAAGCTTTTTTTTATTGCCCACTGAATATACCAGAACCCCAGGTTTGATTTTGAAATCAGAACATTGAACGCGACAAAAAAAGAGATTGCTCATATTCAGGCTTGGGTCGGATGTACCTCCCTGCTCATGGTTTTGCCTTTAAGCCCTCCAGAGCCTGGAGGAAGCTGAGTTAACAGGGTGTTGAGGTGAGGGGATAGAAGCAGCTAAGCCTTTGCCCCCACCCCCTCCCTCCAGTAGCTTGTAGAACTCTGGCTCTCCTCTCCTCTTACCTCACCCATGGCCTTGTTCCCAGAATGTCTGCTATTCCATTTCAACAATGATCTATTGTTACCTTCCCTTCAATTCTCCACCCTTCCCTATGTCTCTTTTTTCTCTTATTTGTTGGGTAGGAAATGAAGAAAGTATTCTTGGTTTGAAACACCCCTCTGCTACTGTCCTTCCAGCCCAGAGTGTATCAGGCTACACTGTCCTCCTAAATAATGATCGGTGATACCCAATAAGGTACCTTGTGCATTTTTAGATTCACCAAGAGATGCTGTATGATAATTTGTGTCCCCACCACCACCCTCCCCCACCCACTCCCAGATGGTCTATTTGCATCTCAGTGCCTACAACAGGGCAGGCAGTTAATTAGGAAATGTCTGATGACTGAATGAGTGACTTTGGAGGTGATAAGTTATTTGATAATGACAGGTGGAGATGGTGACAGTGAAACTAAAGAGTGACTTTGGTGACATTCTGAAATCTCCTTTTTCCCCTCTCATCTCATACTCAATCCAACAGAAAGTCACAGTAGTCACATGAGAGCATTTATACCCCAGAAACTGGCAAATGCTACAAAACAGGGCTTTCAGTTCTCTTCACAGAGCTGGTCATTAATCTTTTGCCAAGAGAGCTCTTGTCATAGTCACTTCCTGAGTTGCCCAGGGGGTGTTATACAGGTGAGGAAGCAGAACACAGAGACCATGCACCTGCTCAAGAAAGAACAGGTGGGAGTGGCTAGGGTGGGACTTGAACAGGTCTAACTTCTTAAAAGGCATTTCTAATGGCACCACAGTTCCTGCTGACCCCTGCACAGGACTTCAGCGTTTGGCACGAGGTAGATGCTGAAAATTCTTGGTCAAAAAATGAACAAATGCACAGATGAACAAATCATGAGCTCTTTGGGGATGGGGTCATGTCTTCATCATTGTCATGTGGCAAACATTTGTGTACTTTCCACCTCCAGACATTGTGCTAAATAAATAGTTTTCTAATTCTATCCTCCCAACAACTCTATGGAATACTTTTACTATTCTCATTTTATAACTAAGGAAAACTGAGGCTCTGAGCCCAAAATCAAAATGGATGTCAGTGGCATCTGGGATTCATCTCGGACCATTCTGGACACCCCTGTTCCTTGTCTTTTTTCCTACTCCTGCCAGAGCACAAGCCCTCCTGTGCTGTGTGTGAGGGCACTGGCCTGCAGAGCCTGCTTGGGAGGCTCACACATGTACACACCCACACACGCCCAGTGTCTGAGAGCAGTGGGAGGAGACAGAGTGGCAGGACTCCATGTAACAGCACTGCAGCCAAGCACAGGATCCCGGTGACCTCACCCTCGGAGGAAAGTGCCCCACCTCAAGCCAGGCAGCTCCACCCTGCTGGAGTCGTGTGGGCAGCTGGAACGATAAGGTGCCAGGAGGAAAAGAGGTTCCTGTAGCCATCCAGACACTTGTGATCTCAGGTTTGGGAATTGGAACCTTCGTAGAAATTGCCTTTGGGCTATTTTCCTCTTTTTAAGGCTCTAGCAGGATCTTTTCTGCTCTTTCTCCTGGTGTTCTGATATTAAATATGTGATTTCCTAACACATGTCAGACATGTTTCCCAAGAGTGTTAAAATGGGAAGGGAGATAAAATGCAGAGAACTCAGGGCTGGCAGGTGGCAGGTCAGAACTGAAGTCCCAACTCTGCCAGTCACCAGCTCTGTGGTCTTGGCCAAGCCGCTTTACATTTCCGAGCCTCAGTTTCCTTTTCTGTAAAGTGGGGACCGTAATGCCACCACTGTCACCATACCACTGAGCTCACAGGAATGTTAAAGGCTCCAGTTAAAAGCCTGTTGTTCCTCTCCCTCCTGTTGTCCTGTGTGTCCAGTTTGTTTGCCTGTGCTATGGTCTGTGCTAGAGCATAAGCTCCAGGAGGGTAAGGCTTAAACAAGCCTCCCTTGTTTGAATACCATATTGTCTGAGGCTAGCACAGTACCTGGCACAAGGTAGGATAGGCTACACAGATGCTTTAATCAACAAACAAATAGATGCTCTTGCCAGAGGCTGATACTACTATTATGGGAGAGTTCAGGATCAAGGATGCCCTAGGGAGAGTCTTTCTCAGAAAACACTCAGCTGCCCTGGAATTCAAGAGTACCTGATGTCCAGGCTTTGCCCAAGGCTCCCCCTTGTTGTTCAGCTGGTAGCTCAAAGGCTTCAGGCTCCACTTGGGCTGAACTGCTTCAGGCTGCTTTGACTGAAGACATGAGGACTGCAGGGCATCTTGGCAGGCTCCTTCAAGCCTTGCAGTGGGCCTAATTGGCCCCATGGGGACCACTGTGCCACCTACAGGGGGGGTATTTGAACTCAGAGCTGGCATCACCAGCAGTGGCTTTGGGGTAGGATGACTATATTCAACAAATAAAAATACAAGACCCTCAGTTAATACTTAGATAAATAATGAATCTATTTATCTCTTGCAATATTTGGTATAGACTTATACCATAAATAGACACTTATATGTATAGAATTTTTGGTTATTTACCCAAAATTCAAATTTAACTGGATAACCTGTATTTTATCTAGATAACCTGCTTATGGGGGATGACAATGAGAAACAGTTGCCAACATCTCAGTCCTGCTAATATGGGCCCAGTGAGAGGCTACCCTTTGTACTTCCTTGCTTTCTGGTTGGAGAACCAAAGCAGGCCCCCCAACTAACCCCATTCTCAGAGAGCAGCTTTCCCCACCTATAACAATGACTGAGGATTGTCAGTCAGCAGCAGGGAGGGAGCAAAACTAGTAGACAGTCCCAAGGCAGACTGCCTAGATCTCTTGTCCCTCTCACTTACATGACCTTGGGAAGTCTGACCTCTGAACTTCACATTCTTTAGCTATGAAGCAGGGCTATAGTATATCTTTTGTGAAAGGTCATTGCAAAGATTAGAGATGATGGCACAGGTGGGGCTGATACAGGGCTTAGCTTGTCATAACAGGCACTGAAATGGTAACTGTATTAACAATTAATTGCAATTACTAATTGCTGATGAATATAATGGTGCTGGAAGCCAGGGGGAAGGAAGCCACTTGGCATACTTCTCAGTTCAGCTGGATAGGCTCAAGGGCTGTCTTCCAGGAGCCCTGGAGGAGGGGTGTCTGGATGCTGGTAAGCTGGCAGGCACTCTACTGTGAGGATGAGAAGATGGAGGCCTGGGTTGGTCCCCTCCTCCTAGACTTGCTTGTGGGGCTCACAGCAGAGACACGTACCTCTCTGTTGAAGACAGGTGGCTCTGGGAAACAGAATCCTTACATCTCTCCCCACCACTTCCTTTATCACTAAACGTCTCCTTGAACAAGGCAGGCCCTGGCTCTTGCTAGTGGGGACATGCAGGGATGGAAGGGAGAGGAAGAAAGGAAAGGTCTAATGTCACCTTCCTCCTCACTTTATTCACCAGTTCACACAGGCCATCCAGCACCACCTAGAGTGGCTCTGGACTTCTGGACTCATCCCTCCCACTCTGGGCACCTGCCCTGCAATCCTGCCCCTCCCCCTTGCCGCCCTGGCCCTGGCCCTGGGGGAGGGGGAAGGGCCTTGGGCATTCCCCAGCAGCCTGCCTAGTCGCCTGGAGACAGGCTCCGTTTTCCCAGGCCCGGCCCCTTTTATCAGGGAGACAATGTGCGCACACAGTGAGGGCCTTGTGTGGCACCCAAGCCCCAAGCCCTTTGACTTGAGGAATTTTTCAAGTGCTGACCTCTCTCCGTGAGGTCTTCCTGCTGTCCAATCCTGAGGCCTGGTGCTCCTGCTGTTTCCTACCCAGCTCTTTCAGGGAGAGAGAGAGGGAGGGGGAAAACAGTGAAGAGCTGTCTCTTGCCTGGTAGAGTCTTCACCCTCTGAAACTGGCTAGAAAATCTGGGGGAAATGTCTTTGAGCTGAAGGGAATGTGGGGAGAAATCTGATAGATGCTGTTTCTTCCAGATTACTCCCTTCTCTATTGATGCTATGCGATCATAGTGGAGCCACTGTTCTCTCTGGGCCTCAGTTTCTTCTTAAGTCAAATGATGATGGGACTAAGATCACATTCCCCAAAATACGGTTTCTATCAGAATGACATTCAGATTCCCAGGCACCACTCTACACCTTCTGTAATAGTTAGAGTTCTTTGTTTGAAAGAAAAAGAAATAGACCTTGGCTGACTTAGTCAAAATGGGTGTGTATTGGAATGTGGGAGGCTCACAGAATCAAAAGGAGATATGAAAACCCAGGTCTTAGAAAGACCAAGACCCAGGGCTCTTCTGGGCTCTAGGAGGCTGGGACTTATGGTCAGCCTTCTCTAGAGAAGTCAGCTCCTGTTTCCCCCAGCCATGTGCCTCTCTGCTCTCAAATCAAATTCCTGGTGAAGAACAAATCTGGCTGGTTCCACAGTGTGTTCTGGGACACTCCCAAGACTGTGTACCACAGAACTGCTTGATTCCTTCAGTACAAATGCAGATGGAGGTGGTGTTGCTGGATGTTCAGATGGGTGCAAGACAGGCCACAGTGCAATGTACCCTTAGAACTGCTAAATCAATGGAGCTGGGAAACTGTATTTTTTTTTTAAATGATGATGAGCCAAGTTTAGAAACCATTGAGTTAGAGGACTTCTTTCATGTGGCTTCCAACTGGTAGAGCTGGGAACAGTAGGGCCACCTACACTAGAGATCTATCTCAGCTCAATATATGGAATGGCGAAGATCCATCCAGAGATCAGTTGGGCTGCTTAGTGACAGTGTGAGCTCCCCATCATTTGCAGGCGTTCAGGCATAACTGGGCGGCCATTTGGGAAGAAAGTTACAGAAGAGGCCTGACTGTAAAGGGGTTGGCCTATAAGCCCTTATAGGAGTCTTGAGCCTAAAGCTTTGTGTTCTTTCCTCTGTGACTTTATGTCTCAGTCCTTTCTCTGACCTTGTCTTACTTTTCTCCAAAGATCTCAACTGTTCACCTTGTGAGTCTCCCCTCTTCCTCCAAAGCATGGTTTTCTTGCCCTGGTTCTCTGAATGACCTTTTCAGTGGAGTCCTTCAGATGCCATGGCTTTCTTAGCAATAGCCGTTTCAGCACTGGAGTCTACAGACTTCATCCAGCCTGGTTACAGCCTTGCCCTGGGGGAGGCAGGTCACTGGGAAGATGCCAGCCTCATTACAGAACGTCTCCTCTCCTGGGGCCTGTGGAAGCCTGCCTAGGATGTGTTCCCTTGGCAGGAGGGAGGCTGTCTGTGATGGCAAGAGAGAGGATGGTGCTTTGTGTCCATTTTCCTGACCTCCCACCCTTGGTCTGCAGGAAGGGTAAGAGTACAGGTTTCTTGAAGATTTTCATTGAGCTAATTGCCATCTTCAGAATGGACTTAGTTAAATTAGGGGTTGCATGTACAGCTGCTTATAGGAGACAAGAAGGTCGGTGAGTGAAGGGGCAGGTGGTAGGAAAAGGCACAACCATAGAGAAATATTTCCCTGCTGCAAGGAAAACAACAACACATGCTTTATGGCAAATGGTTATCTGCCACTTGGTTTCAGCTTCAGCAAGACAGAAAATTGGGGACTGTGTTGGGCGTGAGAACTGGCGTCCCCTCCAAAGGCAGCTGCTGCAGTTCACTCACCCAGTTGTTACCATGCAAGAAAAAGGGGCTGGTGTTGCCAAGTCATTGATTTTTCAAGGGCAGTCAGAAATCTGAATTTTTATATGAATTTTCTATTTTAAAATTGTAAGCATACAATTTAAGTCCAAAATAAGACTGTGGACTTCATGAAGTTTACCAGTCAGTAACTTCTGATTTAAAGAAGACATGAGTCAGGATAAATATGCAAGATAAATATTCTTCTGAGTCTGTCTCCAGCTAGATTGTATGCAGCATGATGGCAGGAGGGTTGTTTTGGTTAGTGCAATACCTAGGGTCTAGCACAGTCCTGGGTCCATAGTGAACCTTGGATAGGTGGGTGGATGGATGGATGGAGGGAGGAAGAGGAGGGAAGGATGGGTAGAAAAGAACTCTTCTCAGCCTTTTCCTTCTGTTCCCCGTTCTTTATACCTTGAGAGGCCCCACACCCCCTTTCTAAATCAAACACTTAATATTCTCATGTGCTCTTCTCATCCTCCTTATACCATTTAAATCCCTTTTCTGGAATGATAGATATTAGTCATTTGCAGCTTGGTATGAATTACCTTTTCAGTGTATTGCCTTTCCCATGGGCATTTCCCCAGATGGGCTCTTAGAGGATGCTCAGTAAATGTATGTTTGGTGAGGGGATGGCTTAGCCTTCTAAATGTTAACAAACTCTCTTTGTGTAATAAAGATTGTGGACTTTCAGATATCCTTAGGAATGAGGGTGACACAGTGTAGTGTCTTTGGCAATGAGAGGGATAAGGACTGAGATGACATTCTAACCTGATTTCTGCTGTTAATGGTGAGTGGGTGGCGGATGACTTTGTTTGCCCTAAAGACCTGTACTGGGGAGGAAGGGGAGATCCCAGAGAGTTGTCCAGGCAGGTTTCCATTATGCTAGACTTCATGAAGCAGGAGTTCCTTTTAGAGCAAGGAAGATGTTGCCCCTTCCTCCTCTTAGAGAGAGGAAATGACAGGTCAGTTCCCCAGGGACATACCCAACAGACCTCAGCCCTCTCCCCATCCTGGTGAAGATCAGGAGGGAAAGAGATGAGCATTAAACACCTGCCATATGTCAGAATGTGTCAGAGATAGCATTCCTGAGCACTTACAAATGAAATGGGCGTGGGAAGGTTGATGTGTGCCTGAAGCAGCACTAGGAAATAAATAGCAGAGCTGGACAGAACCCGAGTCTGTCTCTGATGCTGGCAATGCCCATCGACCACTTTACCTGGAGAGGAGAAGTTCCACCTTTGCAGCCCACCAGTGAGCAGCACACTTACTAGCACGTTTTTGGCAGGTTCCCAGAGTCTTCCAAATCTGCATCCTCACTTAAGCCTCATACTAACCCTGTGGGTAGTCTTCCTGTCCCTGTTCTACAGATGATGAGGCAAGGGTTTGTCCAGAATCATATAGCAGGTGCCCCAGCTGCCAGCTCAAATCTGGGTCTTCTGCTCTATGCCTATTGCTCATTTTCCCCACACAATTAGAATATGCCCCAGCAGAATTCATCCCCTCCCTGAGCACCCCCAGTACCTGCCCAACTCATTTGCCCTTGTCTGTGCCTTTCACACATACACATCCAGACCCTCTCACATTCATCTTGGTAGCCCTTGACCCTGGCAAAGAAGAGGCCCCAGATATCGGATACATGGATGGATGAACTGGACCACTCCCCAGGGAGTGACCCTTGCCCCAGAGATGGGCTGAGCTGGATCTTTGGGCTAATGCCCTGTGTAGTCATGGTCTATACATGGTCATACATAGAGTCTCTCCTTCCTGTTAGGTGGTAAGCCCCCCAGAAGCCAAGAACTACTTAGAGGCTGCAGGCCCTGGCACAAAGTGGATGATCAGTAAATATGTATTCGGCTTCTTCTGAAGAAGCCTTCCGTGACAGCCTGAGTGAGATCTCCCCTGCTCCTCACATCTTATCCCCTATCCTTTTGTGCATTTTATTCTCAGTACTGACCAGTTCTTTTTCACCTGGTCAGTTTTCTGACTTTTCTGGGAGCACGAGCTTCCCCAAAACAGGCAGCATGTCAGCCTTTTCCCCTTACGGCTGGTGGGGTCCCTGGTCCCTGGGAGGCTCAGTAGATAGTTGTGAATGGTGACCAGACCTACCCATGAAAATCTTTGCTGTTGCCGTCAGAAGCCAAGGAAGGGACATTTGTCACATCCTGTGGCTTGGGGCTCTAGTTCCTTACCTCCACAGATCCCCATATGGGTGCAAGGGGCCTGGCCACCCTCAAAGGGTCCCTCCCCTGCCTGACTCACTGGAGTTCCCTAATTGCAAGGTGGGATGGAGACGCTGCACCTTCCTTGGAAGATCCCCTCTGGCATTGGGAAGGGGCCAGGCAGGTTAGCTGTATTTTTGAGTAAATAATGGAGCTAGAACGGATCTCCGAATTGGACCTTTGTGTTCAAAGGTCCTGCTTTTGTCACACCTCCCTCTAGCCAAGGTGCCATTTGACTCTCCTCATCTTACTGACTGGGGAAGCCTTGAGCATGGTTTCCTGCATGGTCCATACTCCATCTCACCCTGCTAAAGTCCAGGCCACAAATAAGCAGCGGATATGTTGCATCAGAAACACAAGACTCCCTTCCCCAGGGGCCAGATTCCTGCATCCCTGCCCTCCTTCCCCCTACAGGGGCCACCTGTGGGAAGAGGGCTATGCCTGAGACAGAACCTTCCTGACCCCTCCTGCCTGGGAAAGGCATAGCCAAAGCCCAGCCACATTGACTCTACATCCCAGACACTTTTATTAGGAGAGTGCCGCTTGGACACAGGTGGATCCTGTTTGCGCTAATTCTCCTCTTCCTTCTGCCCCTGCTGTCGCCATGAAAGAACTCAGTACCCGCTCCTCATAAATCTCTCTCATCCCGCCTCCCCAAACTTGGGATTTCCCACCCCAGGCAGCGCTGGTTTTATAATATTCTCCTTCCTGGTGCCTCTGATGTGGCAGTAAAATACGAGACCACCCACAGAGAAGGAAGCTTCCTGGAATCAAGAGTTTTCCCCACCCCCTTCCCAAGGCCAAGGCCCTGAGTGATTGGCTGGGATATTCAGGGAGCTCATTATAGGAATAAACATATTAGGGCATTGGGAAGAGGTCTGCATTAGGGAGACAGCCTTCAGGCACAGTGAGGCCCTCCATTTTGCCTGAGGTCAAACAGCCAGGCAATTACAAAGGCGGCAACCCCAGCCCCCAAGGCATCTAAAATTCCAGACCATCCCTACCCTTCCCTCTGCCAGACAGGACTGTTCAGAGGCAGCTCAAGCCTGAATGAGCCCCCGGCAAGGAGGCAGCAGTCTGTGTGGCCTGTCAGGAGACAGACTTCTGACTCCCAGCCAGGCAGGGGGATGGACTGCCTGACCCTCAGCTTCAGCCGGAGTCCATCTGCCAGGCTTTGCAGTAAACATTCCAGAGATGGGCAAAACAAGTGTTTCTCCTGGGAAGGTGAGGCCTTGTGAAGGCCAGAGCTGCTTGGGTGGTATTGGTGTAGTGTAATGTGTTCTGCGTTCTGGTTAGAATCGAGTTGAGGGCTACCCGTCATTCAGGTTGGACACTGTACCAGGACCCCACATTGTAATCAGTGGAGATTTTTAAGTGTACTACAACGGTGTACCAGTAGATGACAGTAAAGTGTCTTGAGGACAGGATACGCAGGGCTTATCCCTAGAAGAAGTGACTCATTTATCCAGTGACCAAACACTTATTAAACGTGCCTTGTTCCCTGGCACTTGGTGCCAGATACTGGACTCCGTGAGCACTGAAACACAGTTTCAGGTTTCCAGGAGCTCTCAAACTGGGTGTATGCGGTCAAGGTAGAGACAAATACCGTGTGGTTACAACAGGGAGTGATAGGTGTTTTAATAGTTGTTAGTATAGGATGCTGTGAGAACCCCAAGGAGGAACACCTAACCTGGCCTCACTGGTGGGGTGGGGGTGAGCACTTTCAAGGAAAACTTGATAGAGGACGTGAATGAAGATCTTGGAGGCGCCAGCCAGGCAGAGAAGAGCAAGAAGCCATCCTAAGCAGAGAGAACAGCCTGTGCAAAGGCTCAGAGGCATGAAGTGTACCACCAGGCTAGAGAATCGCAGGAAGTTGCCTGTTTCTGTGACGTGGGCAGAAAACCAGAGGAGAAATGGGTCAAGGTTAGCTGGATCCAAATCATGAAAGACAAGGAGGGTCTGAACTGAATCCCCAAATTTAAGTTCAAGATCTAAATCACCGGTGCCCCTTAGAGATTTAATGTGTCTTTGAACAAGGACTTCTCCATCTGGAATATGTAGGGACTGATCCCCACCCTACCTACTCTCAGGGTTGACATTAGGGTCAAATAGGAGGAGGGATGTGAAGATACATGCAGGCCTTATATACCAACAGCGTCTGTTTATTATTATTATCAACACCCATCACTCATTGAACTGGTGGAACAGATCAAAGTGAAGTGAATCACATTTCTGTTTTGTAACCTCCATGAAGGCAAGATTATGTTTTATTTGTGGATCCCAACCACATGATACCCACAGGCACAGAGAAAACAGTCAGTAGTTCTTTATTGTTGATTCTGTTTTAGGCCCTGGGTTATATACTTTGGAGCTAACTATGTGCAGGAACTTTTCTGAATACTTTATACATCTTATCTTGGTTAATCTTTACAAAATCCTGTGAGTTAGTTACTAGTATCAAACCAACTTCCCAAATATGGAAACTGAAACACATGGAGGTTGAGTAAGTTAACCAAGGTTACAGTGAGTGGTAGCGCTGGGATTGCATCTCTGTGGTTGCCCTGAGTCTACTACACTCTGCTGTCTTGTTGCATAGAGGATCAGGTGAATTTATCCCTATAGCCTTGGCTGTAGATGTTATCACCCTTGACAAATGAGAAAACCATGACCTAGAAGCATGTTGGCTTAGAACATGTGGTGAGTGAGTTGTAGAGCTCCAATTTTGCCCAAGCCACACTTTTTCCAGTGTACCAGTGATTGTTCTCATTAGTTACCCTTCTGAAGTCCCAGGCCCATCTAGTATCTCTTTTAAACCTAAACTAGAGGGAACCTTGCCCTAAATCTGACTCCAGCCCTTACTAGCTGTACCCCTTCTCATAGCAAAGGAGGTCCCTGCACCATGACCTTGCAAACTGTACCCTTAGACCATGCAATGGATACACAGAACCCTAGAATTCCCTGCCCAAAGGGACCCTGGCCCAGTTCATGCCCTGTGTATGCCGGTTCCCCGTCCATCCTCCTAAGTCATTGCCAAGGCAGAACTGTTGGTGGGGGCATGAGTGAAGAAATGAAGCATGGATCATGGGCTAGGCAATCCATGAGCCTGCACAAGAATCCTGGGAAGTGCAGGAAAGAGAGAAGGGTAGAAGGAGAATTAGGGAAGACTGTAGGGACCAAGACATGGCAATCCCCATGTTGCCTTATTCTGGGTAGAACTCTAAAAATTCCAAGAAGTCTACATTCTGATCCTTCCAGGCCATTATGAAGTTGTACTTGTTGAGGAAGGAAGACAAACGTGTTTTATTTTAATGTTTGCTGGATTTATTTATCAATTATAAATATTAGATATGTGATATAAATATTATAAATATTAGATATGTAAATAGGCCTCCATTTGCTCTTTTTCCCCAAGCCCCACAAATATTAGAAGTGGACTTATCCCAGTATCTGTAGTTTGCTGACACTACATTTAAAGGTTTGTGGTAAAATTCACACTGTGGAAAGGTCCCCTTTGCATGAGCCTCACTGCACACACATTTTGTCAAACACCATGCCTGGAAGAAGAAGCAGAACTTTCAAGTCACAATAACATCTCCTATCCCACTAAAGTTTTGTTTAGTTGACAGCTAAGCCTGTCGACGTTGTAAGAAAAAGTAGAGTTAATGTTAGAGCTACCAGTCAGTGATTTGGACAGTCTTGGAAAGAGACGAACTCCACTGGCATCAGAGAAGTGTACATAGAGACTTTTTGAAAGCAGACAGACTGAAGCTTGGTCAGAGAATTTGTAGAAAATACTCCTTCTTTCATAAATGGCAGGTTGAGAAAACAGGTAACAACATGGATATTCCAGGAAGAAGAATGGAAGAAGAAACTAAGAGTATTCTTGGATGTACTACTTACAAATTATTGATTAGAACTCAATCAAATAGCCACACCTAACTGAATGGAGAGTTGGGATCTTCCTGTGTGTGTGTGTGTTTGTGTGTGTGTGTTTGTGTGTGTGTGTGTGTATACCAATCTGTAAGCTCTCTTAACTGTGGCAAAGAGGAGAATGGGTATTGGAACAAAGAGCCATCTCTAACCCAGGAAGGTTTATGTAAATGCTTAACACAGTGCTCAGTTTATAGCAAGTGACTGAGAACTGTTTCTTCATACCCAAATCCAAAAGGGCAAATGGAAGCTTTTGTTACATTTGCCTTGTATGTGGGAGGACATCTAAACCTAGAGTACCCCAACATTTGCTACTATTTTTCAGGGTTGAGCAAAAACATAGACGTGGAATTAGAAGGCCAGGATTTAAGTCCCTTAGGGAAAATATTTCGTCTCTCTGGGTTTCAGTTTTGTCTTTTTTTTTTTTTTTTTTTTTTTTTTAATAGGATGGAAATAATAATGCCTTCTTCATGGTGGTGGTTGGAAGCATTAAATGAGAAAGGCTGTATGGGTTAAAGCCTACAGCAGTTTCTGGCACAGAGTAAATACTCAACAAGTGGGTTTTTTCCCATCTCTATCTTCACTCATTTATTCATTCAACAAGTGTTAATTGAACTCCTACTGTGTGTTAAGTGCTCTGGTAGGTGTTAGGAGTATTTGTTCCTTACTTCAAGGAGCTGTGTTATAGTTTAGTGAGACACAGGCATTAAACGCAGTTACTGATTATAACTAATTATATGTAATAAGTACTATGGAAGAAGAGTAAAAAAAGAATATGTGAAGAGAGGTAAGGGGGTCAAGATTAGAGTGCTTATACAGAAGAACTGGCTACTGGATGGATTTGGGAAATAATTAGAATGTAGAATCAGTGGGGACAGGAAGAGAGAAAGAGATGACAAGAATGAGGTCTGTGTTTCTGCCTTGAACAATGGGTAGATGAGATGTCATTACTGAGAAGACAGAAATAAGGGTATAGAGGAAAGATGAAGGAAGGATGGATGGATGGATAAAGGGATAGATGAGGGCTGCTTCCTTGGACAGATGGACAAATGGAGGAACGAGTGGATGGATAGATAATTTATTAAGTATATAGAGTATAACTATAAATACTAAAAATAGGCAATTCTGCATTATTTATATACGTAAGATTCTTTATGTCATTTGGTCCCTAAAATAACCCTTAGAAATATGTCATGAGGTATTAATATCTTCCTTACAGATAATAAAATTGAGACAGGGAGGTCGAGCCGCTTGGCAGAACCAGAACCTGAGTCTCCAATCTTCCCATCCAGTATTCTTTCACCTCTTGCCCACAATGCATAAAATAATGAGAGAATCAGAAGTCAAGGTGGGAGGAGAGAGCATGAAGTTACAAATGTGTCTGACATGCACCTCTAGGGGTAAGACCTTTGGGAGAAGAAAGAAAAAAATAAAGCAGTCTGCACCCTTACTCAGTAGCTCTCTTCCTTTCTTTCACAGGACCAAGTATTTTCATGGAAAGAAGGTGAATGGAGAGATTGAGATCCGAGTAGAGCAGGTAGGTTGGAGCTGGGTCTTTGATGCTATCACCCTGATATTTTCCATAGCTGGAGCAACCTTGGTCCTCATCTTATGTGGCTGCTGTGAGCTGAGATTACCAGAAAATCCTGGCTTATGCCTGGGAGTTTTACTAAATTCCAGAATTATTTAGCATAATGTTTTTGTTTTAGCAGCAGAACCTTTCTTCAAAGGAAATCTCAAGTAGGAACCCATTTTACAAAAAAAAAGACAAGTAGAGAAAAGAGAACTGATGAAATGGGCAAGGGGAGCTCAAAAATCTATCTGTTCCATCCTGTTCTACCTTCTCCCCATTCCCCTTATGGCCCCCAAGGCATCTCCTTGGAACTACTTGGGCTAGGCACCACAGTGGGTTTGAATCCTGGCTCTCTCATTTAATAGGTATGGGGCAGGTGAGTCAATTACTCTGTGCTTCAATTCCCATGTATTGTGGTTGGGATTAAATTATTTAAAACACCAAATGAGACTAGAATTACAAATACTGGCTCTTGCTGTTACTGCTAATATCAACAGCTAGGCACCTCAATTTATGGGGAAAGAAACATGAACTTGCTAAATGCTACATAGGAAGTCAGTGGCAAAATGAGGGCTAGAACTTGTGATCTCCAGATCTAGGGCTCCTCCCATTCATTCAGTGAATACTTGTTGGGGCCTACTAAATACCAAGCATGGAGCTCAGCCTTAGGAGAGCACATCAAATCTTGGGCTCTGGAGCCAGACTTTAGGTCGGAATCCCAGAGCCACTCCTTACTAACTGTGTGACTTTGAGCAGTACTAAGCCCTTTGCAGCTCGGTTTCTTCATCTATACAACTAGGTATTAATAGCATGAATTTCATGTGGTGATTATGAGGATCAAATGAGTTAGTCTCCAAGTACTTGAAACAGCACCTGGTACATACCAGGCACTTAGGAAATATTACTCATTTATCATCATCATCATCATCATCAAAGACAAAGAGTTAATAAGATAGACGAGGTCCCTACTATAAGATGAACTCAAAAAAGTTCAGTAAGAAAATAGAGGGTGTGACTTTCTCAGCATTCTTTGAATTTGGTGTGTTGGAGGAACAGAAAGCCTTTCTGAGCATCCAATTTGAGTTGGCGTAGTATTAAAACACCTTAAGCTTGAATTTCAGTTTGATCTGTGGCTTTCAAGTCAGTCCAATGTCTACTGGTTTTCCTTCCATGGCAAAGAGTAGGTTATTTTTGTTCACTTAATAAATATTTGTCAAATGTCTACTATGCTAGCTCATTAACATGTGGGGAAGGAGGATATAGAAGTAGAGGCTCTGTCCCAAAAAGTTTGTGGTCTAGGAAGGGAGGCAAGATAAGTCTTCATAGAACCTCAGTACAGGTGGAGTCCAGGAAAGAGAGCTCCAGACTTAGTGCTAAGGGCAGCAGAGGCCATCACTAATTGAGAGAGTGAGAATGGCTCCAAGGAGGAGGTAGTATTTGAAGGGCATCTTGACAGATGGATAGGATTTCAACAAGTGAATGTGGCAGCGTGAAGAGTAGAGATGGAAGCATTGTAGGCAAAGTTAAGAAGGCTGGAAGTATAGGGTAGGGAATGGTGGGAATCCAATTTGGTTGAGTCCAAAATAGGACACATCATCTTCTTCTAGCCCCAATCTGTTTGTCCTCCCATGTTCTCTCTCTCAATAAAGAGCACCACCCCCTTAATCTTCCATGTTAGCGAGAAACCTGCACAGGCTCCCCGGTGACTCTCCTCCCTCCACCACTATACCCATTCAACTACCAGAACCTGTTGACTCCACATCCCATGTCTCCAGTCCATCCACTTCTCTCCATCCTTATTGCCTAGATCCTTGGCTGAACCAGCATTAGCTCTCACCCAGTCTTTCTTATCAATAGCCCTCTAACTCTATCCTTTTTACCCACTTCCAATCTTCCAATTTATTTTTACTACTAGAGCTGGAATGATCTTTCTTTTTTTTTTGGTAAAGATTTTATTTGTTTATTTGACAGACAGAGATCACAAATAGGCAGAGAGGCACGCAGAGAGAGACTGGGGGAAAGCAGGCTCCCCGCAGAGCAGAGAGCCCCATGCGGGGCTCGATCCCAGGACCCTGAGACCATGACCTGAGCTGAAGGCAGAGGCTTAACCCACTGAGCTACCCAGGTGCGCCCCAAATTGTTAGCTTTTAAATCCCTTCCTCAAAGACTCCTCCTCTTACACCTTGATCTAAATCAAATCAGCTAACCTGGTTGTTCCCTATCATAACACTGAACTTTTCCTTCTTAGCCCTCACCCATATATATAGGGGTGGGATTATTTGCATGAGCATGGGGACCATGGCTATTTGGATCTCACTTTGTTAAGTAGCGCAGGGCCTGGCACATACTAGAACTAAAGAAATACTTGCAGAATGAATAACTGATAGTTTCCACAGATTCCAGACTGCTTGTCAGTTTCCAAGGGAGATAAATCACTGCTTCTTAATCCCCCTCAAAAATCTGGTTTTTCCATAAGCCATCTGGCAAATGCTCAGTTACCAGTTTAGCTAGCCCTATCTCATCCCATTTGTGAAAATTCCAGAGCCATGTTTTAATTTTACCCATTTATCTCAATGATGCCCCTTGTCCAACTTATGGATATAAAATCCATGAGTAGGAGCATCATTGGTAATTGCCCTAAGAGTAACTCATGCAGAGGCTCTGGGGACACTCAGCCAATCTATGAAGCCTGCAATCATGCTGGAAAACATTGGCTAATTTAGAGTCATCCTGATTTCCAGCCATCCCCCTCCATAGAAGCCAGAAGGCAAATTAGCCAGGAGACCAAATAGCAGGTTATTTGGGCCTTTTTCCCTGAAAGACATGCCTTCCTAAACCTATCTTAGAGCCTGAATTGTTTGCCTTTTCCCATCTGGATGAATGGGCGGGTCACATAAGCAGCCCCCCCAGGAATCTCATATGTATTCTCTCACACTTAGGAAAAGTCTTAGGATGGAAGCCACTGTTTAGTCTGAGCTGGTCTCACATTTTGGAAGTTTGTCTCCCAACTAAGGGCCAAATTAACCAGATAATTGCGCTGTCTGGGTTTTGCTGGACAGAGCAAATGAATTAGTTGTGGTTGGCCTAGAGGAAGCCTCACCCTTCTCTCCACCCTCTTCCCCCCAAGTTCAAAAACTGCTTGCCTCAGCTGTTGTAGAGCCAGGAATCCTGAAACCCTGGGGGAGACTGGGGAGGTGAGGGGGGTAGGGACTGCATCATGTTGCATTCCATTACCCAAATGCCCTGTTGGCTCTGTGGGGCCTCACAGCAGTGTCCTTGAAGGGTCTGAGACGTTCTGGCCAGGGTGGTTGGCGTGACAAACTCTCCTCTATTTATATTTAGGGCAAAAGTTTTTTTTCTCCACAGGTACAAGTCACCCCTCTGTGGGACTAAACAATGAGTTTGATGAATGGCTTAATCTCAAATAGACTCAGTTCTGAAAGAGGAGCAGACTAGGACTTGGTGGGACAGAGCCTTGGGCGGCTTCTTTCCTCTCTCATAAAAAAGGCTGCAATTACAATGGTCAGTCTTTCCTCAGTGATAATAGAGGTACCAAGGCATAAGCAATGACAGTGTCTTGCTCTAGCAGATGGAGAGAAAGACAAGAGAAGGTAAAGAATCTGCTCTTGACACCAATGAAGGAAGCTGGACAAGTCACAGGTTCACATATGAATGCCAGTGGCTCCCTTTGAGTCCTGCCTTCCTGTGACACTGGAGTTGGGATGGAGTTAGGTAGATGTGTGGATCCCAGGAAAGGCTTTCGTGATTCAAATGCTATTCATCTTCTGCTCTTTATTTGTTTCTTCAACTCACATGTCTTAGGAAAGCAAAGGTGGGATTTTTCTCTTATAATAGTTTAAACACTCTTTCCATGTTATGGACACTGCTGGTAAACATTGGGGTACATCGGGGTAAATACCTAATAGTACAATTGAATGGGAAGAGATCAGAGAGGGAGACAAACCATGAGAGACTCTTCACCGTAGGAAACAAACTGAGGGTTGCTGGAAGGGATTTGAGGGGGGGTGGATTAATTGGGTGACAAGCATTAAGGAGGGAACATGATGTGATAAGCACTGGGTGTTAGGTGTAACTGATGAACTGATGAATTACTGAACTCTACATCTGAAACTAATGATGTCATATATGTTCACTAATTCAATTTAAATATAAAATAGTTTAAACACTCAAGACCATGATGTATACATTTTGCATACCCACTTTAGCCTTCCATTCACAGTTCTTTATATGTCAGCATTTCTTGGAATGGATCTTTGCTGTAGATAGTCTATTGACCATAAAGACCATGTGGTATTTCAAGAAATAGTTGCTAAGAAGATAGAGAAATGAAAGTTGGATGTTAATTCAGATCGATAGATCGGTAACAGGTTGAACATTACCCCCTAGGAAATGATTATTTGATAGAAATATACCTTGAGAGAAATACATGTAATGGCAGAGCCCTTGACTTTATTCTTTTCCTTAATAGAGACTTGTCAAATTATGTTTGCTGATGACTTGAAGCTGAATGAGAGATACAGTATGCTACATTAAATCTGAAACAATCAAATGGAATATAATATAAGGCCCTATGGAAAAACTGAGCTGAAGAGCAGCAAGATTAGGGAGCCTTAGCTAATTAAAATCACATGGGGAAAGAAAAGATCTAAGATTTGAACAAATTCTTAATTTTTGTGGAGGAAGGCTAGTGTGGAGATTAAGATTGTAGCTTCAGAGTAGGAGGGACTGGAGATGGATCTCAGCTCTACCACGTTTTTTAGTCTTAACCTTCTACTTATAACATTTCTATGCATTTTCCTCATGAAAAATGAAGATAATAATTTCTACCTCCTAGAGTTATTGTATGAATTATATGAGTCAGAGTAATTATATGCTTACCAAGGTTTCTGGCACATATATTAGGTGCTCAATAAACTACAGTTATGGTTGCTACTCTCCCCCAAAACCTGATGCCTCTTCAGGCTACATTATTAAAGAACAGCATTTAGAATCCAGGAAGGTGATGCTGCATAAACACATGTGTGTACACACACACATGCACATGCACACACATATCTTACACACACACACGTACTTATACCGGTCAGACTCTAGTGACAGATCCAGTTTTGGTGTCACACCACAAGGGGTACTCCATGAAATGCCCCGTGAGGAGAGTGATAGGAGTCAGTGGAATCTGACATCTGTGAGCCAAGGGGATCAGGTTAAGGAAATGGAGATATTTAGTCCAGAGACAGAGGTCTTTCCTAAGATCGCATCTACTCACTGCAGAGTGTCTACCACCTGAATGCTTGGGTGACCGTTTTTCATTGTTGGGATGAGCACCAGCATTGCCTCCATTTTATAGAATCTGAGACTCAGGGGTAGTAAGTGGCTTTCCCAAGGTTGCCCAATTTATAATTGGCAGGAACTTGTCTTTGAACGCAGGCAATCTGATTTCAGATCCCTCCTATTATATCTAGTGCATTTTTCTTCCAGTGGTGCAGATATCAAGAGCAATAACCAGATGTGTTGGTTAAGTCCCTTCATGTGCATAATCTTATTTCAGCCTCCCCACAACCTTTGAGATGGACATTACAATGCTCGCCATTTGGCAGAAAAAGAAAATGAAGCTGAGAAAGGTTCCATACCTTCTCTGAAATGAGTGATAAAGGATTCATGTGCAGGTGTGCTGAAAAACCACCCCAGATTGCCTCATTGGAGTTAGAGTTCAGTTCAGGCTAATAGTACTATCCTGTAAGAACATGGATTTCAACTTGGTATGAACATACTATGAAGCACTACTGAGTAATGATGAATGGCCCATGCCCCTTAGGTAGATGGGGAGTTCCAGCACAAACTGGGTGGCGAATGTGGCGAATATTTCACAGAAAATTTAGGTACCTTATCAGAGATAACCTTTATTATTTTTCTCTTTTATTTATTTTTGGGGTAAAGGTAATATACACAAATAGCCAAAAATTGAAAAGGTAAAAAATGATATCTGATGAAAAGTCTACCTCCAACCTTTCCCCAACTTACCAATTTTCTTTAGCCATCCATTAACCAATTCATTTAACAATTATCACTAATTCCTTGGGCAACTTTACAGAGAGATTTTAAATGCAATGATCAAATATACATGTATGTATGTTTTCCTTTGTTTTTCATAAATGGTAGTTGCTTCAAAAAACAAACCAGTAGGTATTTCAGAAGATTTAATAGGAGGATTGATTACAATGGTTCAAAAGGGAAAATGTAACTACCCAGACCACAGCAGCCCTATGTTCCCTGTTGCTGTTGTCACTACTACCATGGCCAATGGAGAACCACAAGTCCGCACTCCCACTGATCTGTGGGAATTGCCACCAACTCATTGTAGCCGCTGAGGCTGTCAGTAGCTGCCTCCGGAAGCAGAACAATTGCTACCTCCTTCCTGACTTCAGCTCTTGCATAAGTGGCTCCCATTTGTAGAAATTAAGTGGGTATGCATGTGGCAAAAGAATCTGGGAAACATTAGATTTAGGCTTTCAGCCCCCACAGTACAAGAGAGAAGAATGGATGTGGGTCTGAGGGGCCATAGACATTGTGTAGCACAGTCCGACCCTTTAGCTTCATACCCTTCTACTTATCTGTACTGTTCTGCACCCTGACTTCTCACTTAACGTACTGGTTGTTTATTCCATGAGAATACATGCAGAGCTGCCTCATTCTTGTTAGTGGTTGCTTGGAATGCCGTCATATGGATATCTAGTAATTTATATTCCATAATTTTATTATTACAATTAATGCCAAAGCTATGTCATTGCAAATGTTTGTTAGCATATCCATAGGATTCCTTCCTAGAAAAAGAACCACTGGTTCCAAGAGCTTCACATGCCTTGAGTATTATAATACACCTGGAGGAATAAAGGACTTCCCCTAGCTGCTGGCATTGCTACCAGAAGCCAACCCTCAGCTGTCAGCCCTCTTCTGAAAGTGCCTCTGGTGAGGACAGCTGCCTTGCATGAACCAGCATCTGAGTTACCTGGTGGCAGCTACATTCAGTTACTGGTGGTACAAAGACCTTGCTCATTTACCCTAATTTGGGACAACTCTGAAGGGCCATCCCAGCTCCAGAGCTCTTTGTGGAGTTGACAGAGGCCTTTGCTGAGATGGCAGTGAAGCCCAACTTCTCCTTCTACCCAATGCTGCATCCTTCCTTTTTCTTCATATCCGGCAGTGGTGATTCCCGGACTGCTCCCTGATGAACCTCCCACAGACTGATGTCTATCTCAGAGTACACCTCCCATTATAAATATACACTTATAATTCCGATAGATATTGCCAGATCACCCTCCACAGAGGTTGTATAGATGATCTATCTATAAGACTCTTCTGGTGTGGATTTCTAGGGCTGTAATTGACCCATGGGTTCTGGTATCTACAATGCACATAACGTTCTCCTGGTTTCGGCTCAAGCACTGATGCTGAATTCTGAAGTGCTCCATAATTTGCTCTTCCTATTTGACCTCCTTGTGTTTGAAATTCACCAGAGCTTGGCGTTTCTCTGCAGGGCTGAGTCCGGCAGAACTCTACCCGCTCTGATCCACTAAGCCTTGTTTTGTTAACAAAATCCTGCAAGATTTATTTGTTTGGCTTGGCTTACCCTGACCTCAGACGTTCTGTTTTGTATTATTTTTAAAAGCGTGCAGGTCTCCAAGGAGGCCTTTTTCTTTTCAAATCTAAGAACCAGCTCGGGGAATGAAAAAAGCAGGTGGGACACTAGGGCGTATTAACTGAAACATAACTCATTAGAGGAGCAAGTGTGTCTCTTCTTAACCATGGCATTTTTAATGTGAGTGAGTTTAGCACCATCCTGGCTCTGTCTTTAGGCTCACCAATTTAAGACAACAGAGAAATGGAGAAACAATAGTAATGGTGATGGTGATTAACTTTGAACATTTTCTGTATGCTGGGTGCCATGTTAAGTGCTTCCTGTGCCTTGACTCATCCCGAAAATGCCTGTTGCTGAGGAAGCTGAGGCTCAGAGATCTTAAATAAATTGCCCAGCCAGGGTCACACAGCTGGTAAGAATGTGATGCCGCTGGGATCTGAACCTAGGTCCAGCCGATGCCAGGGGCCTGCTTAACCAAAGTAGATCTCTCAGAGTATATGTTGGGTCTTGAATTTGTCTTCATCGGGCTTTTTTGCATTTCCCTTCTTGGCTTAGGTTCCTCAAGCACATAATACCACCGTCCCTTCCTATTCACCTTACTCTTTTGATCTACTAGATAAATTATAATTTTTTATGAGATGTCCTTCTAGCAAAAGACTCCTTTATTTACTAATCCTGGTGGCTCTAACTCATCATTTGATGTTTCTGGCTTATTGCTGGATAGTCCTTCTATTAATAATTCTGTTTGTTCTTTGTTTTCCTCCAGGAGTAAATGTTTACTATTTGTTTCTAAGTGTAGTTGTACACTTCATACGACATGAAGACTATAAGAGCTCTAACTCTGGAGCCAGACTACCTGGGTCTGAGTCCCAGCTCTGCCACTCCCTAAGTGACCTTGAGCAAGTAACTTGACTTCTCTGTACTTCAGTGTCTTCAAATATAAGATGAAATTAATAATAGTGATAATAGTAATCACAAGATGTACCTACAGAGTTGCACAAATGCAGTAAATCACTGCGTGCGAGGTACTCAAAGCAGAGCCTAGCATATAGAAAGCGCTCATTAAGTGTTACTAACTCGTTTTACAGTCTCCTTTACATTGCTAAACACATGTCATGTGAGTAATTTCTGGGTGTCAGTCTCAGGGATTATTCAGAAATGGAAAGGATATAATCCATGCTTATGCTGTATTATAGTTGGGGGGAGGATAAGAAATATAAAACATTCCTGCTTATGTGTGTGTTTTTATCATTTACATATATATCCAGTCATATCTCCCCATACATATGGCATTCAGCTGGCATCTTGTGCAAACTTCTTCCTTGACAGCTGATAGCACAGGTCCTGGTCAAGGTGTTCAATAAGTGTCTGTTGAGTGAATGTTTGGTACAATCATGGCACGGTGGGGCTAGAAAGGGAACTTAGAAATCATCTAATCCAACCTGCTTGTTTAACTGCTGAGGTTCAGAGCACGTAACACACCAATGTAGAGACTCCAGACTCCCATCTCCCGTGTCACCAGTTTTCCTACTGTATCTCTCCACCTGCCAATGTTATCTTTTATCTTCCCTATTTAAGAAGCCATTAGTCGGGGCACCTGGGTGGCTCAGTGGGTTAAAGCCTCTGCCTTTGGCTCAGGTCATGATCCCAGGGTCCTGGGATCGAGCCCCGCATTGGGCTCTCTGCTCAGCAGGGAGCCTGCTTCCTCCCCTGTCTGCCTGCCTCTCCACCTACTTGTAATCTCTGTCTGTCAAATAAATAAATAAAATCTAAAAAAGAAGAAGAAGAAGAAGCCTTCTGATGGTTTTGGTAGCAAGCAAGTTAATCTTAATGAGTTAATGAGTCAGGAAGTCCATGTTTTCCACATTTACCTGCAAGAGGCCTTCTTGTGGGGGTTGGAGGGTGTCTAGGATGAATTCTGAGCCACAGCTGATGGCCAGAGGCAAGCTCCACATTTTGAAGACTGGGGGAATATTGAGACCGTGGTTGGATGAACCCTGCTGCTGATTCTAAATGTGACAGGGACTGCTTTGTCAGGTGGACATTTCTTCATGGCCTACCTCCCTGGTTTGGCTGTACTACTCATTAGCCCCTTAATCAAAGACAAGAGGAAAGGAACCATAAGAATGAGGGCAAGTCCATCTTCTTGTACTGGGAAATTCAGCTCATAGTGCCATTGCCTCTACTTAGTATGTTTGGTAATTTTCCCCATCCTCACTGCCACATCCCTCCATCAATATCTGCTCTGCCCCCTGATAGTATCAGAGCTAAATGAGACTCCACTGAAAATTAAGCAGCAGTTCTAAATGAGAACTTAATAAGCTCTTTAATTTCTTGAAGGATGTGTATTAAAAAAAAAGAAGAAGAAGAACTTGACTTACCTCAACCCACTCCTTATTTCAAGAAATGCTTACTGAGCACCTGCTCTGTTCTTGGCCTTAATGACAGAACCTTCCACTTGCACAGTGTTCTCCCCCTGCTGGAAGGTAGACATTTGGGGACAGTGACTGTAATGCATTAGGGACCTGTGCAAACCCTAGTGAATACAGAAGAGAGATCACCACCCTTGACTTGGGACATTCTTAGAAAAGGTTTCACAGAGAGGTTAATGCTGGTGGGGATTTGGGGAAAAGAATTAGCTTTGCATCAGGCTATGAAGCAGGCAGATATGCATATCAGGCCTCCCAGCTAAAGCATGATTTAATCTCAGCTTGTCCCTTATGGGGAAAATGACCAGAGTATAGGGTGCATGAGGGGGTGTGGGTTGGGAGATAAAGCTGGAAAAGAAGGTAGAGAACAGCCTCTTTGTGTGGCAAGGCAGGCAGCTGGAAATCATGTTAAAGAGGCTGTGGGGACATACCTGCTAGATTTTTAAGCTGTGGAATGATATGATCATTTTCATTTTAGTTTTCATTTTAGGTTGCACAGGCTAATAGTGCTTTAGAAGTCTGGCTGGGTGGGAGTGGTGGCAGGAGACTTGAAACAGAGGAACTCCATCCTGAATTGAGTGAAAAATGCATCTTACCCTTGAGTACTGTGCTTGGGGTGGTTGGGTTCAGAGAAAGGGCTTGGTCACTCTCCAGCGAAAATATGTAAATCCCTGCTACATGGTCTTTAGGTTCATTCTGTACCTGCAGCTTGCATTTGAAAAGGAAAAGAGATGACCTATTTTTTTCTTAAAAGCAGAGAGGATGGAACCAGAGCCACATGTGTTTGAGCTGGCATCCCATAAAGCAGGCGCTGTCAACTACTCTTGTTCACCACCTTTGTCCCGGCCACTTGCCCTCACCCATTTCTCCCTCCACATTCCAGTTTACTCCCAACCTACCTAATCTCTGGCCTTGTGGTTGCCTTCCACTGCTTATTATATCCCTCCTCTGCCCTCTCCTCCCTACTTCTCCCCTTTATTACAGCCTCTCCGGCTTTGACCTTTTCAGCTTTTGCTTGGCCACACTTTGCATTTACTGCCAGCTCTACTGTCATCTCTACCATTTGGGGTCTGGCTCACTCCCTGATGAGAGGAGCTCCCACTGGCTTCACCCCACTCTGCCAACAGCCCCTGCCCGGATGTGCTTACACACGGGATTTCAGCCTTTGCATTTCAGTAGGAATCAAGGGTTATTAATTAACCCAGGGTGGAGCCTATTATGAAACATCCCAGAAAGCTGGAACAAACCAAAGGGACTTCTGAACTCACAGCAGGGAAAAATGCCTTTTAATTGACTAGGATGACTTCACCACAAAAATCTGTCTAGCTGTTATGCTAAACTGGAAACTAATCTATTAGATTGTCTAAGGAATCTCCCAGCCCACCCTGACCAGAATCTCCTGAGGAGGAGAGTCAGGCCTGCACATAAATAGGGCTTATGCTTTGAAATGGATTCTTTTGGATTCTACCCAGATTGGCTGCTGCATTTTCCAGTTCCTGGGAAAGAGAGGGGAAGCTGGTATCTGAGAGTAAGTTTGTATGTCTTACAGTGTCTACCTTTAAGATCACATGAGATTTCTTTGTCTTTTTTTAAAAGATTTTATTTATTTATTTATTTGACAGGTAGAGATCACAAGTAGGCAGAGAGGCAGGCAGAGAGAGAGAGAGAGGGAAGCAGGCTCCCCGCTGAGCAGAGAACCTGATGTGGGACTCGATCCCAGGACCCCAAGATCACGACCTGAGCCGAAGGCAGCGGCTTAATCTACTGAGCCGTCCAGGCGCCCCTCACATCTTTTCTAAGGCACCACTTACTTTAGAATTCAGCCTCCGCTGAACCTGGCTGGGACCACTTGTCTAGGGAAGTTTAGAGAGTGACGTGAGTGACATCCACATCCATGGATGGTATTGTCCTGGGCTTGGAAGGGACTGATGATAATAGTCACTTCTAATCACATGGTTTCATGCTGTGCACCCACTGAGTACTTCATGTGGATTAGTTCATTTCATCCTCCTCTTGATCCTGTGAAGAGCAGTTAGTCTATGGTTCCCCATTCTCCAGATGAGGAAGTGAAGACTGAGAGAGGCTGTAAGGCTGCACCGCTTACAGGCGGCAGAGCCAGAATTTACAGTCTAGCTCCAGATGCTATTTGAGGGGCCAAGGTGTAATACAGGGAAGTAAAATCTAGGAACAACTTGGTGAATTTCTTCTCATGTGTAAAAGCTGGCTTGTGCATGAAGCTTCTTCCACGGGATGCAAACTTGGCCTCCAAAGTCTTCTGTGACCTACCCCCTGCCTGGCTTTCCTTTTCTATCCCCCCCCCCCCCCCCCCCCCCCCCTCTCCCCCAGCGCCTCCCCCCCCCCCCCCCCCCCCCTCCTCCCTTTTTCTCCCCCCCCCCCCCCCCCCCCCGTTATCTAGTTTAGATTGCAGTCCTCACAAACACCTTGTGGCTCCTCTCCTGTCCTAATCCCGTCTTGTGTTTGCATACCCACCTATGCCTGTGCTCACGGAAATCTCTTCTCCTGGGACATTGTTTCCCAAGTTTTGCCATATCTTCAAGATTTAGCCCTGGCATTATTTTTATTCTGCTTCCCCTGACCACCCAGGGGAGCCAGGGCCAGGTCCCCCTGATCCATGCTCTTACACACCTCATGCATATTTCTGCCATTACACTTAGCAGATGGCTTTGAAATGACTGGTCCATTTGCCTGTCACTCCGTTTAGACTCTGGGCTTATAGAGAACTTTGATGGTATCTTTATTCATCCTATGAATATTTACTGAGTGCCTACTATGTGCTAGGGCTACAGTGATGATTAAAAACAGATATTGTCTCTGCTGGATAGAGCTTAAAATCTAAAGGAAGAGACAGATATTAATTGCATAATCAGTCTCTCTCTCTTTCACACACACACACACACACACACACATATACACACCATAATTACAAGCTGATTAAGAGCTGTGAAAGAAAGATACACAGTGTTATAGTAGCCTGTGGTGGATAGGCTACCACTGGGCACTTATTCACGTACTTAGCAGGTGCTCCGAGTACCCAGATACATAATCTGTGCTCACTTAGTATTGCTCTAACTTATCTGGGGTAGGGAAAAATGAAAAAGCAACAGAGAAAATATTGGATCCACCATAAGAACTTCCTAGGAGATAGACTCACCCAAATATCCTTTTGTCCAGTAAATGACACAGGTTAAGCACTAGTCTGACACCAGCGATACAGGTAAAGCAATGATACATACAGGGAAGGCAGTGATTGACATTACATGAGCACAACAAGCCAGCCATTAAGACATTATCTCTATAAATTCATTTACTTTCACCACAACCCCAGCAAAGAAATAGTTGGAAGTAAGTCTTGACGGGGTAAGTGTCCTGCCCTCAGCCCCACAGCTGGTAGGTGGGAGAGTGGAGATGTGGAGGCTCCAAAGATGCCTGGGAGCCCACACTGCCGACCCTACATCTTACTGCGTCGCCCCCTCTTTAGAACTGGGGCTCATCACTGCGTACTTCCTCACCCAAGGTCATGGTGCTGGACTCCTGTCTCCTGTCTCCTCTTGGCCAAGTCTGGCATTGGAGTTCCCAGGGGATGACCTTGGCAGTGATAAGAAGGTAGCACCAGATGGCAGAACTGAGCCTCATCTTGGGGCATCCGGGGTTATGCTTTGGGGGTTCTGAGAGTGTGTTAAAGGAAAGAAGGAAGATTAGCTACTGCAGGTCAGCTGTGTGCTCATCACCCTACTAATTCTCTCATGTTGCTGTGCTCAGTCCTTCAGCAATGCCAGGAGCAGGAGTCTTGTGATTATCCAGATAAGGAAATAGGTCAGGAGAGGCAAAGTGGGTGTTTGTGGAGTTAGTGGCAGAATTGTGACTGGAACCTATATCTGCCTACTCTGAAAGCCCATGATTTTCCCCCTTAACTCATCTGTTGCCCATCCAGATCTGGAAAAAAGGCTTGCGTTGTATGGCCTGACACAGTTTCTCAGATTGATTTTCTCAGAGACCACAGACAGCCCCTCTGGTTTTCTGACCTCCCTCTGTGTTGCTGGAACCTTTCTCTGCTCCCTGAGCAACAACCCTGAAGTTCCCTTCATAAGCTTATGGGTGGGTTCTCAGCCTGTTTAAGATGGAATTGAACCAGATGATTTCCCACCCACCCCACCTCAGGGCCTCCATTCTGTCCAGACAGGGAGGAGACTGGCAGCCCACCCCCTCTGGCTTCCAGGAAAGCAAGGAAAACAGAGGGGTGAACCTCCCCTGGCTGGGCCAGCCATATACCAGGGACCCCCAACTTTATATTCATTAGACAGAACCAGGTTTTGATCATTTGTCTTCATTTGCTTATTCTTGTATAGCCGCTTTGGTCTTTCTCTGGCTCCCTTTGCTCTCCATGGTCCAGGCTCCTCCATGTCTGTGGGATGAAAGCCAAAGTCCTTAAGCAGCACCAATGCACTCCCCAACCAGGCATAAGCATGCCTTTCTCACCACCTCTCCTTTCCTCTTTCTGCCCAGTGGTGCCCCTGAGAGTCTTTGGAGCCAGTATCTAATTTATATGGTCTCTTGTTTATAACAGCTTTCCCTTAGGTTCTGCATCTCGGTTTCCAAATATATATATCTCCATCTTTTCATCCATCTGTATACCTATTTGTTTATGTATTCACCTTCTCTCTAAAACCTAGGTCTTTTCCCTTCTCTTTTTTGTAGTCTCTAAGCAGTTTAGAGCCAGACTTCTTTCCTCTAAACACCATCATGAAATTTAGTATTTCATAGTACCAGTAACAGTGATAATATAAGGACTCCCATATGTTAAGTACTTGCTTTACACACACACAGAGATACCTGATACTCTGCTAAGAATTTACTATACATACCCTTACTTTATCCTCACAGTGGCCATGTAAGTTTCGTATTACTATCATAGGTCCAGGAAAGCAACTTTCAGTTGGCAGAGTCGTGATTTGAACCCCTGGCTCCGCAGCAGCCCATATTCTATAAAGCACTGTATTCTCCTAACTCCCACTGCTAACTCCCCCTTCATTCCTGGGGATATGCATCTACTACCTGTTCTGGTTTCTTCTAACCCTTGCCTTCAGTGCACTTTGCATATATTTATTGGGAAATGACATTAAGATTCTCGAAATAAACAGGCTAATTTTTACTACTAATTCTTATTACTACTCTATATTTTACTTGTGTGGAGGAAAATTATTTGTTGCCTCAGAAGAAAGAAGAGATATTTTGAGACAGTTTGGCATGATGGATGAAGCTATGCCTTGGATCAGAAGAGCAAGGGATTGAATCCTGGTCCTGCCTCTTATTACCTGTGGGATTTTGGGCATGTGACTCTATAGTCTAAACTTCAGTTTCTTTATCCATAAAATGGAGAGGGTAATAGCAATACTATTGTGTTCAACACGTTGTAAGAATCTGACCTATTTTCATTAAATCAGAGGGGATCCTTGATCCAGGCTCATCATTTTGTAAAAGAAGGAACTGTCAAGTGCATGGAGAATTTTCTACCTGCCAGCCCTCCCCCAACCACAACAGATACAACTGCTCAATGAAGGCACTCTTCCCAGCTGAGCTTAGGGCAGGCAGCTTCATTATTCTGTACCCAGTAGCCAGAGCTGGCAGCAAAATGAAACCCATAGGATGACCCCAAAGGAACTTTCAGTTCTCACATTCTGTGGGTTTAATCCAAGCCTGCTTAAAAGGGATGACAAATTATGGATAAGGTGGTTGGATCCTGAAAGATGAGCTCGGTTAATAAATATATGAAGGGAACGAAACCAAGAACTCTGAACAGCAGACCTCTGATTCTGTTCTGGCGATCTGTAACTTGGAGTTATCTGCTAGAGCAACTGGTTTCCAGTTGTACCTCTTAGAGCCATGGTATTCCACAGGGGTACCTGGGGTTGCAGACCACTGAGAGTCTTTGGAAAGGCTTGAGGGGAGGGAGATAAGGGAGAGGGAGAGAGGAAGGAAAGAAAGAAGGAAGGAAATGGGGAGGGGGGGAGGGAAAAGGGAGAGAACTTAACTCATTCCTACTTCTATATCAATAATTCACAAACCAGGGGAGATTTTGGTCTCTACAGGATATTTAGCAATGGCTGGAAACAGTTTTGGTTGTCACAGAAGGGAAATGCTACTGACATCTATGGGTAAAGGCCAGAGATGCTGCTAAGCATCTTAAAATACACAAGCTAGCCTCCCAGAGCAAAGAATTATCTAGCTTGAAATGTCAATGTGCCAAGGTTGAGAAACTCTGTTCTAGACAGAAAAACCCAAAGATGACACCTTTTGTGCCAGGAGTCCTGTGGTTCCATAAAGATAGGTAATAGTAGTATAGTTTATGGTGGTGAGGGCTTCCCAGATCAGACCTCTCCAAAGAAACTTCAGGGACAAGGACAGGACAAGGACCTTCTCCCACATTCTTACCCGACAGAGGCAGTGAAGCAGAAATTCCCATGTTTCCCCAAGAGCACACAGCTAGGAAGTTCCAAGAATGGCACTGGAACCTGGATCTGTCTTAGCCCATGCTGGGTGATTTTGCAATGCAATCCCACATTAAGAAATGTGTCCACTGGCTTGCACCCAGTAGCTCAGCAGAGGCCTAGAGTCTGTTGAAATCCTGCAGGCTGGATCAGACCTGTTGTAAAAGTACCCAGGATTTTAGGGAGAGGGTAGTTGGGTTATGGACGTTGGGAAAGGTTTGTGCTATGCTGAGTGCTGTGAAGTGTGTAAACCTGGCAATTCACAGACCTGTACCCCTGGGGCTAATCATACATTATATGTTAATAAAGAATTTTTTAAAAAGTACCCAGGATTTGTTTTAGTTAAGTATGGTGAGGTGCACGGAAGTGACTGACATGAAAGATAAGTTCATTGTATTCATAGTCCCCTAAATGTAGGTCCCCCACATTGGGGGACCATATGAATACCATGGCCCATTAGGAGGCAGAGGTGCTAGGGGGAAATGTGGGCGGAGCCTTTATTATGGCTTTGCAGGAAGGAAAAGGCAAGCAGGGTAAGCAGCCTTAGGACGGGCTAGCTGGAATAATTTCAGCAGGCTCTGGGGTGTAGGGGGCTGTCCCTGGTTGTCTGGTACCTGGCCCTGGAGTCTTAGGGCAGGGGGATGGTGGCCTGGAGTGTGAGAGCCCCACAGAGAAGGTGGTTGGCACATGGGCTCTGGATTGGTTTTGGCTGGCATTTGAAAGGCACTCCCTATGATGAGTTATTTACTATCTCTAGGAATTCGCAAAAACTCTGTGAGAGGCAGTCTTTCCAGGGTCAGCAAGGCCTCAGGATGTCAAAACATCAGAATACAGAAAATAAGACTTGGTTTATACACCTGTCTAAAATCCAAAGCCTCACCACACTACAGTTTTTTAAGTCTTTTAAAACAGAACTCTTTTATTTCCATTTAAATCTTAGATAAAAACCCCACATTTAAATAAATTAGAGAATAAAAATTACTGCTCTGTTTGATTCATAGTTGGAAAACCCCGAATCCTTTGACCCTCCAGAAATTGACTAAGGCCTCTTCAGAGGTAATTCTCCCTGCAATCCTACCACCACCTCTAGGCCTGCTGCTCCTCTTGCCTTAGGGTGCCAGAAGCCTGGTAGAGTAGCTAAGAGCAGAGACCCTGGGGGCCAGACTGCTTGTGTTCACTTGGTCTGTAACTTCCCTTGAGAAATAAATGTAATCTCATTATGCCATAGTGCTCCCAGCTATAAAGTGGACATAGTAATAAGAGGACCTGCCTCAGGTGGGTACTGTCCTTAGAACAGTGCCTGGCACATAGTAAATGCTTAAAAACTACTACATTTTAATCCTCATATAAATATCATGTATGATATGAAATTATGAATACACTGCCACTGGAAATACCCATGGTATCCATATAGCTACCTCATCTCGTCCTATTACAACTAGTCAGTAGTATCACTGTTTTGTTCTGCTTCTCCAAAGACTACAACCACTGCTTCTCCTACTTATGCCTCTGTTGCTGCTGCTTCTCTTATTATTGTTCCTACTGGGATCACCACTGCCACCATCGCCACTGGACATCACTACCACCAAGTGAAAGTAATATCAGCCAGGTCCTTAGAGTGAAAGCAGCTGTGAAGGTGCAGAAGACATCACTGCCAAGCCACCACTGACATACTCATCCTACATCTCTTATACCCTCTTTGCATCCCCCTTTCTCTGGGTGGGGGAATTATTTATGAAGTCCCTAGACACATGGGGCCATCATTGATGAGGCTGTGTATGTAATCTAAACTGATGAGGTGTTTTCTCTGAGCTTGCAAGGTCAAGAAGGACCCATTTCAACTCTTGTGGCACTGGATGTGCACGTGCCATTGTGAATCAGCAGTAAGAGGGTCACCCTGCTCCCCAGAAGTGGACAGAGGACCCCTCCCCAACCTTGCCTTGGCTTTTTGTCATGGGAGTGCACTGATCGCAAGTGGCTCTTTTTCCCTGTCCCTGCCCCTTGCAGTCCCCATGTGGGGATTCGGTTCAGGTTGGCTCTGAGCCCTACCTGGATCATGCGATCTTGGAACTACTCTGGCCCTATGGGAAGTAAATGAGCATCTGAGAAGAAGAACGTGGCTTTTTAGAAAGAAGAATCCCTATTGAGGAAAAAGAATCGAGGAACAGCTCCTTTGCAAGGAAGAAAGTGGCCCTTGGCCTCCCCCTTTCCTGAGCCCAGCCTTAATTTGGAGATATTTCACAGTGGGCTTTTGAAGGGTGACTGGTTCATACCAAGCTGCCTTAAATGCTTGAAGCAGAAACCTATGGGGACTTGCAAATCAACATCGGGAAGAGAAATTAGCTATGTCTTGTCTCAGAACTCCCAAAGCCTGCTCCAAAATAAACACATAAGCCGTGACGGCCGGGAAAGCATGGGCCCTTTTTCTTCTTCATTTTAGAAACTCCATGTGTGCATTATTTTAAATAGGCGCCAGTACACGAGGCCCTTTTAACAAGATTGAAAACAGATGGGGCCTCAGGCTGTTCAGTAGCTCTCAGAAACGAACATGGGAAGTGCTAAGCCATCTTGTGTCCAGGCGAAGTTCATTTTCTCCTTGAAGCACCAGTCTGCCAGGCCTCTCATTCCCAGGGAGCAGGAGTCCGCTTCCTGCATCAGGTGTGTCAGCCAGGGGAAGGAAGTATCTCCTTTCACTGCCTTTATCCGTGTTTGCATTTACTTAACCCTTTGGCAGCTTGGAAGAAAAGAGGATTGTGCTGTCCTTGGAGTCCCCAGGCTTCTGGAGCTGGAAGCATTAGGTTTACCTTCCTTATTATCAATGGGATTATGATCCTTCATGGTTCACATCTCTCCAGAGGCTCCCAGTCTCACTCCAAGTATTAGCCAGAGTCCTTCCCACAGCTATAGGCCCTTCAGGGCTAGAGTTCCTGGCATTCTTCCTGCCCTTTCCTGCCTTGTCTTTCTTGCTTACTCTGATCCAGGCATGCTGGGCTTCTCACTTTTCTTTAAAAATCAAGTGACAGAAAACAAGAGTTGGTGAGGATGTGGAGAAATCAGAACCCTTGTGCATTGCTGGAAGGAATGTAAAATGGCACAGCTACCGTGGAGAATAGTATGGCTATTCCTCAAAAGGTTAAACATAGAATTACCAAATGACTGAGCAATTTCATTTCTGGGTATAGACCCCAAAGAACTCTAAGCAGGGACTCAACCAGATGTTTTTAACTCCATGGTCATAGCAGCATTATTCACAATAGCCAACAAGTAGAAGTACCCTAAGTGTTAACTGACAGATGAATGTGTGAACAAAATGGGGTCTATCCTTACAACGGGATATTATTCAACCTTAAAAAGAAAGGAAATTCTGACAAATGCTACAACATGGGCAAACCTTAAAAACATGCTAAGTGAAATAAGCCAGACATAAAAGGACAACTGCTGTATGATCCCACTTATGTGAGGTCCCTAGAGGACTCAGATTCATAGAGACAGAAAGTAGAATAGTAGTTACTGTGACCTGGGGGGGAATGGGGAGTTAGGGTTTCATGGGTACACAGTTTTTGTTGGGAATGATGAAAAAGTTCTGGGGATGGATGGTGGTGACAGTCGCATGACAATGTGAATATACTTAATGCCACTGAATTATATACTTAAAAAACAGTTAAAATGGGGCATTTTATGTTGAGTGTATTTTAACACAATGAAAAAAAACTTTCAAAAACAGTGAGCACACTCTGCCTTAGGGCCTTTGCTCTTGCTGTTGCTTTTGCCTAGAATCCTCTTCCCCATGGTATCCTCACTGAGGTTCTTTGTACCAGTGTCCCCTCCTCAGAGATGCTTGGCCATTCTCTCTGAAATGACATTCCTCCCATGCACATTTCTCAGTCACTCTTTATCATTTCACCTCCTTCATTTTCCTTCACAGGATTTAGTGCCCTGAGTCCTAAAATGCTAGCCTTTCCAAAGTATCTGGTGCCAAGCTGGAGCTGCTATAGAACAGCAGGGCCTCAGTGTCTGGGGTTAAAACCTTCATGTTCCCAGAAGCCCCAGTGGGAGGAAGTGGCAGGTCCTCAGCTCAGGGTGCAGATGGGATTAAACAGAGGGTAGGTGAGACACAAAGAGATGGGTGGGGCGCAGCTCTGGGAAGAGAAGAGGAAGTCCATGCTATGGGTCGCAGTGGGTAGGAAAGAAGGGTTGAAAGAAAGGTCTTTTCACTTCTACAACCCTGAAAATGAGTTTGGACCTTCAAAATGAAAAAATAAAAAAGTACATTAAGGTAAGGTAGAGCATTTGAGTTTCTCAGAGTTTTGACGGAGAAGATATTCCTACCATCACATTTCAAGTTTAAGTTGGGAGAAAGAAACTCTGTAGAAATTAAATGTCATTAGCCTGTTCAAGTTCCCTCAGTGTCTCCCCTTAGCATACATGGCAAGGTCATGTGCACAACTACATCTCAGCTCTTCTCACCCCAGACAGTTCCTCCCAGAGCTCCAGCCTCCCAGTTTCGCACACACCTATGATATGACTGCATGCAGCTGTCTAGCAGTGGCCTTTACTTCCGAATCCCAGTCTCCAAGCCCCCAAATCTTCCATTGTCCCTCTGGGGAAATGTAGGGAAACTTTCACACCTGGTTTGCTTAATCCTATAAATATACTTTCCTGAACATTCAGCAGAGTAGTGTTTGAACATGTGGAGCCAGCTCAGCAACGAGGAAAAGTAGATGTCGAGGCGACATTAACATCATTTTCTCGGTGTACTTAAGCTGTGGCCTTAACATTTCTGAACATTTGCCTTACCTGTTGTAGGTAACAAAAGTCTGTGGTAGGTGGCAATGCTCTTTTCTAGGTCTCTCAACCTTAAAAGCTCAGGAGCCTGAGGTGGTCCCACCATTCTGTCTCCCTAGACTTCCCCTCCCCTTCCTTCCTCTTAGCTCTCTCCCATCCCCCTTCCCCTCCTTTCCTCCCCTGAAGACATTATCAAAAGCTCTCTTCATCCTTGAAGCTGACCTGGCAAAGGCAAAGGATGATGGGTCCAATGGGTATTTTTCTTTGATTCTCAGCTGCTGCTCTTTCTTGTGGGTACAGTTTTCGGGGAAAGAGACAGGAAGGGGTGAGTGGCAGAGCAGAACTCGAGCATTCCCAGGTGCCCTGGCTGCCATCCACCAGATCCCCACCTTAATCTTTACTAAACGCACATCTAAGCTCTGGAGAACAAAACTGGGCCATTTAAAAAAATCATTAAAAACCAGAGGGGTGCCACATTTATTACTAATTTTTTTTCAAACTGGACTTCTGGGGTTCTTGCATTGCCAAATGTGGTGGTGATGGTGGTGATGGTGATGTTGAATCTTCCTCGTTTTCTTCATCGACTATGTGAAGGGGATGATGTTGCTCATGAGGATAGTGATGGTGGCAACACCTTAACCCTGTCATCCAGAATAAACTCCTGATGGGATCCATCCACTGGCCCCTCCGATCTCTTCTCCTTCCACTCATTCCCTCACTCCCTCCATTCCAGCGACACTGCCTTCCTTGCTGTTCCTTGAGCCCTGCACATATGCTCCAGCCTCAGGGCCTTCCTCCTTGCTGTTCTCTCTGCCTACAAAGCCCTTCCCCCTCTTACTGTATGTTTAGCAAAACTCCCTCATCTTGCTTGTCTCACTGATCAAGTGCCACCTTCCCCTGTCCCCCCTTATTTGACATAACACTCACCTCCCGGTGCTTTGTCCTCTTACCCGAATTGGTGTTTCTTTCCCTGACATATAGTTTATTGTTAATGGCCTATCTCCCCCACTAAATTCAAATTCCACAAGAATAGGGAATGTTGTTCCTTTTACTTCTACGTCATCAGACCCTATCCTTGGCGTAGTAGCTGTTAAGTGCCCGAATGAATGGATGAATGGAGTCAGAGTTGTCGCTCTCTTACTCCATAACCTTGTGATCTTGGCTGAAGTAATTTGTTCTGTCTGCTCTTCAGTTTTCTCTGTTTTTAGTGGAAATGCTAATATCTACCCTCATATCAAGAGGTTGTTGTAATGATCCAATCAAATAGCACAACTGTGATAGCTCACATTCATTATGCACTTATTTTCACTTAGGCACCTTGCTAAGGGCTTTTTATCAATTCATTTAATGCTCACAACCACCATAGGAAGACTCATTTTACAGATGAGGGACCAAGGCAGAGAAAGACTAGCGTGCTTCTAGTTGTACAGCAAGTTAAGGCATGGAACTCACACTCAGACTTGTGGTCTGAGTCTGAAAACCACTCAATACCAAACACTTTGTAAACTGTAAATCACTATTGTTGATTTTTTGCTCTGTTTCTAAAATGTGGCCAATCCTACCTAATTTTAGATTTTCCATTACTTAAACATTTAAGAATGTAGGTTTTATCATTTTTATTTTTTCTGTATTTTTATACTTATTTGGACATGTTTTTATGTATTTATTGCTCCCTGCCCTGCCTTCTACACAAACACACACACACAGGAGCATTATGATGTTTTGTTGAGCAGAAGATGCCTTTACATCTCCCCACCATCAGCACACTGACCCGGTGGCCCAGGCCCTTCATTGAGATGCCAGGTGCTTCTCCTGAGTGAGATTTCCTCAACTGGAATGGGCCACTGAGAGAGTCTGCAGACTCTCAAAGCCTCTTTTGTCTACAAGATGAATCTGAAATGGTGCAAAAGACTTCAGATACCAGTCAAGAAAGTCACTGAACTCACTGGGCCCTCAGAACTAAACACACAGCCTGTGCCGGGAAACCTACAGGAAGCAATGGGCCACCTGCCAAGTGTTTGCTGGAGCGGGCACTTCAAAGAGGCAGAGTGATGAGAAGGCACAGGGGCCCTTGGCTTTTGATGACATGGGAAGGTATGAAAATGAAGGCAGCCACATGCATAAGCAAAGCCCCAAACCAGCCAAGCAGCCCTTTAGTTGACCCAGCTCTGCAGTACAACACAAGTCGCCTCCACTAAACCACTTGGTGCAGTGTGAAAGGTGTTGGCCTGGGTTTGGGTCCCAGCTAATGTGACTATCGGATTGTAACTTTGGAAAAAGTCACTTTGCCTCCCTGGGCCTCACCTTTGACACCACAAAATAGACATTCATTTGTTCAGTGATAATTATTTGATCATTGTGATGTATGCCAGTTACTGGTTTGGGGATAGGGATAGAGCCATGAATGAAACAGACCTCACTGCCCCCTGGAACTTCTCTGGTTGAGAGAGATGGACAATTGAATATTAAATTGGGATGGATGTAAATCATGTCAGATGGGGATAAGTGTACAATTATGTCAGTAGGGGATGAGTGTAATAGGGTGAGTTCTAGCGAGGAAAGGGGGCATGGTGCACAGCAGGTGCTTTGCAGGGGGTTACCTGGGGGTGGGGAGGCACCACTGAGCAGAGGTTAAGAGTGGAGTGAGGAAGGGGGCCTTGGCTGCCATCTCTAGGAAGCTCTAAGTATTGGAGGGCTGGAGCCTGGGATTTGCTCAGCATGCTTGGCAATGGAGAAGGGACCAGTGTGGCAAAGGCAGAGTGAGCTGGAAGTGGGGAACAAGGAGTGATGGGAGGCAATGTCAAGGAGGTCATTGGTTGTTAGTGTCTAAATTATGTGGGACATTAGAGACCAGGTAGGGCTTGGGCATTCTGTATTTAGTGCTACTTTATTATTGTTGTGTGTCCTTCTAATGAGTCTCTTAGACCTCGTGAGATTCTGTGAAAGAACTTAAGACCTGAAGATCACAGTACACACAGAATGCTGATTTTTTAAAAAGGAATTTGTTAATGACACAGTTTTGTTCCCAAGAGTAAACATAACAATCTATTAGGGATTACAGTGGAATTTTGATGATAACTTGCTAGAGGATGTAGGAATGCCCTAATCCTACCTTGAAAATCACCACCACCACTCTGTTCTAGGTTCCTAAAATAGCCAAATACACAGGGAGGAATAGCAAAAAAGAGTTGAAATACCACTAAGTGTTAGGCAGCCGAGACTCCTCCAATCCCAGTGCAGGGGTCTCTGCTAAAGCTGGCGTGAATCCTGAAGTTAGGCTCCAGATCATTTGTGGATGTTACTTATCAAGCATGTGGCTGTTATTACTAAATATGCCCAAGGTACAACAAACACAATTATGAAAAGAGAGAGCAGGACCTCTGGGACTTCTGGGAATCCGTCAACTCATGGAAGGGAGAGCAGCAGAGGGAAAGATGGATACTGAGGTGAGGTGAGCACGTTTGAGGAGCTACAAGGAGGAGGGAAGAATCAACATGATGACCACCCAGATCAACAGGCACTCAACTGCAGAACAGCGAGAATCACACGTGGTTGCCTGACTTTTCAACCTAGCAATGACCTTGCCTGCTGTCAGCTATAGCATGATGATGTCCTGACCCACAGACTAACAGTCCTCTGCATGGGGTGTAATGGGAAAGGTTGGAGAATAGAGCCCAGGGTCAGAGGTTGACCACCTCACAGTAGGAAAGGTACTGGAGGCTGCCCACCTTTTCCTATCAACTCTGTCTGTCTGTCTATCTCCTTCTCTCTCCTTCTGAAAAATCTATGGAATGCCTAAGGCTGTGAAAAGGGGCATACTCTAAGGGTTTAAGGGTACAGTCTGGACCAGATAGGTCTTCACTAACTGACAGGAATTTCTAGTATCTTATCAGCCACCCTTGGATTCCAGAACAGTCTGTCTGCCAGTTTCTTGCCCTTGGGATCTCTGGACAACATCTTTTTATGTCAAAATCCTCCTTCAGTCAGGCTTTGTGGTCAAGGCCGATAGCTGCCACCTTCACATTCCCACACATTCTTGGTTTCTTATTCACATTCCCATCAGTCATCCATTTCCAAGTCCCACTTTCAGTTTCTGTCCCATTGATCTGTTGGCCTAATTGCATCCTTCAACTCACCATAATGATTGCAATCACCACTTCCATTCTGTCATCAAAGTCATTATCATCACAAATGCAATTATTAGTAACCAGCTTTGAATACCCCCATGCTTTCAGAAATATTATCTACTTGGCATCACATGCTTGCCAGGTGTCAGTTCCAGTGAGAATGCAGCCAAAGACCCTGTAGAAAACTGAATGCATTCCATGTTATTCCCCTGCATGGGGTGGGGGGAGCACATGTGTACGTGTGCTTGTGTGTGTGTGTGCATGCACCCACGTGCATGTGTGTTTCGGAACTGAACGTGAGTTTAGTTGTAAAGAGGTGCTTATATCACCTTCTGATCTAAGGAGCTGTAGAAAAGATTTTGTTGGTGGATAGGTTTCCAACCATATCTTGTACCTGTAACAGAGCTTGGAGACTAGAAAATTCTTTGCCTGTATTTGTTATGTATGTATGTATATTATGTATGTATGTGTGTATGTATATATGTAACCACCCCCCTCCTCGGCAGCCTCCCATGTTTCCCAGTGCTCCCCCCCCAAAATGTTAATGCCCTACCCCTGGACCAGTGAAAGTGATATTCAAAAGGGACTTTGCAGATATGATTATATTATGGACCTTTGGATAGAGAAAGTGACTCTGATTATCTGGGCGAGCACACACAAGTCTTTAAAAATTACCTGTCCCCAGCCAGAATTACCTCTGGCTGGGGACAGAAATGTGGTAGATGTGGAAGTTAAATGTCTAAGGATAAGAAGGACTTGATGTGCCATTACTAGTTTGAGGACGGAGAGTGCTATGAGGCACACAGTGCAGACGGCCTTAACTGGCTGGGGCAGGCTCCCAGCTGACACCAGCAAGGAAGTGGACCTCAGTCCTCCAACCACAAAGGGCTGAATTCTGCCAACTACCTGAAGGAGCTTGGAAGCACTTTTCTTCCCAGAGTCTTCCAATAAAAAAAGCCCAGATGATTGACACCTTGATTTGGGCCTTGTGAAGCCCAGAACAGAGAAACCCGCCAAACTAATATGGGCTTCTGACCTACAGAGCAGTGAGATAATAAACTTGTGTTGTTTGAAGTTGTTTACTTTGTGGTCATTTGTTATGAAGTAACAGAAATACTAGTAAGGGAAGATGAATGCACTATATAATGATATTTGTGTCCCCTCACAAGGAGTTCAAGATCCTTCTGGACTGGTCTCTGACCCACCTTTCTAGTTCTGTTTCCTATTATGTTCTTGCATAAACTCCATGCCCCAGCTACAAAAGACATCCCACCTTCCATTGACCTGATGGCCCTATGTTCTTACCTGTGCTTTTTTTTTTATTGTGTTATGTTAGTCACCATACAATACATTGTTAGTTTTTGATGTAGTGTTCCAAGATTCGTTGTTTATGTATAACACCCAATACTCCTGTGCTTTTGTTACTAGAAGCTTAGATTGGGCCTTTCCCCTCCTTTCTGCTTAGAAACACTTTCCACAGTGTTATGGTGTCTAATGGATCTGGCAATGGACAGAGTTTCACAAGGCAAGCTATACAGCATGCATACGTATCTGGCCATCACAAATAAAAATAACTCCTTATTCAACAAGCACTTTTGGATACCTACTGTGTGCCTGAAGCTGAGTATAAGGCAGTGAACAGCTTTCTACTAAAAATATTATTGCTTGGCATTCCTTTTTCATAACATGTGACGTGATAATTTTTCCTTCAGTGATAATTGGGGGAACACTAGTTGAGAAAGAAAGAGCTATAAAAATGAAAAGCATTATAGATATAATTGACTCAGTTGATTATAACTCTTTTATTTTAAAAATGAAAAGAATTAGAGTGGAGAGTAAGGGATTTGCCTGTGGTCATGGTCATTGGGTCATTGTCAAATCCAACATTTAGATCCCTGGTCCTCAGACTTCAAGTCCAATTCTTTGATTCCTCCAAGCACATGTTTTTAAAAGTCACAAACAGGAGAACTCAAATAATCCAGAACTTTCAGGTATAATTGAGATCAGTGTTGAAAAACTCCCACACCAGTTTTCAGGTAGCAATAACTGCACCTTGGATAAATCTCATTGGCTACGATCCTGCCACTGTGCAAAGCCACCAGGTTTTAACAAGAGTAACAAAATACAAAATCCCCGTATGTGCTTAATACTGCAAAAATCCGCCTGTCTTTAATGATGTCTAGAGATAATCTCCCACAAATGTATAACAGAATTATTTTCCCTTCCAAAACAAAATCTTGACAATCAAAATTATACACAGCCTCCTTCATCTTCCAAAGCCATACATCATGGTGTTATTTTTTCTGTTAAAAATAAGGGAAATAAATTCTTTAAAATGCTCCTCATAGCAGATGGGGGAAAATGTAATGCAGTCGAGATAGTGGGCTCAAGCTTTCAGTAAGGTGTAAAGAAGCTCAAATAATAGAGGATGTTTAGCCCAGTGCTGAAACCCAAAAGTTCCTTTATAAAGCAAAGAGAAATTTGTAGGTGCAGATGAGCATGACAGCAGTGGAGTGCCATAGGCACCATTCCTCAGTATGGGCAAGACTTGAAGTCATGGTGGTGCTTGGCTTCATGAACCTCTCAGCCCGCCTACCATACTTAACAAAACGGGAGGGGCTGAGCTCTTGATTTTTTTTTTTTTTAATTCCTTTTATGGACATTGGGGAGGGTACGTGCTATCCCTTTTTAACCTTTAGTGAGGTGGGGATCCCCTGAGGAGCTCTTTGAAAGGTCAGGCCACAATGGTGGGTTGCAGTGTGAATCAGAATAGAACACATTCCCTTCAGCCAATCATATCACTGGGGAAACATTCAGCTGGTTTATTCAGGATAGAGCCTTTGAGGACATCTGGTTGCCCAGTAACCTTATTTTGGAGTGGTTGAGGAGGACGACTTTATCTGATCAGAAGGGTGGTTATCCTACTTTGTCTTTGGACCTGTTATCACTGGGTCCTCTTTGGGCTACTTCCCTTTTGGAATATTGTACTACTTGATATCAAGACTCACTGTAAAGCTGCAGTAATTGAGACAACTTGGACTAGACTCCAGGATAGACAAACAGGTCGCATATGAAGTGACTTGAGGTTTGACAAAGCACTGATGCAATTCGGTGAAAGCATATTTAATAAACAATGTAAAGTATTTGAAAAACCATATAGAAAAATTGAAACTTGAGTCTTACATTAGATCTTATATAAAAGTTTAATTCTAGGTGGACTAAAGATGTAAATGTGCAAAGACCTTGTTTCTAAAAAAAGTCACGTTTCTATGTATCAGGGGTTAGGGTGTGGAGATATCTTTGGGGGGAGACAGTTCAAGCCATTACAGTTTCTTTTCCTTTCTTTCTTTTTTTTGATTAAATGGTTATTCATTTATTTTTTACAATTTTTTTTATTGTGTTATGTTAGCCACCATACAATACATCATTAGTTTTTGAGGTAGTGTTCCAAGATTCATTGTTTACACGTAACACCCAGATCTCCATGCAATACATGCCCTTCTTAATATCCACCACCAGGCTTACCCGTTCCCCCACCCACCTCCCCTCTACAGTTTCTATGTGAACTCTGAGGCTCTTCAAAAATAGGTGCTCTTTGAGATTCTACCAAGAGGGCCATCATACAATCTTGAAGGAAAAGTGCTTGGTTACTTCTGTGTTCATTTCCAAGTTTTGTTTGTTGAAGTTTTTAAAAATAAAATACAGAAGAGTGCCCTCTCTTCGCTACCCCAACTCTATGCTTGATCCAACAGAGACTTGCTACACTATGAACCCAAGCATTCACCTCCTATAATCATTCATAAACCATAACTGGGAGATAGTTCTAGAAACCTTGAGCTGAACACGATGAACTTCTAACTCGTATATCCAAGCCTGAGTGTGTCTTTTATATAGATATCTCTTTCCATTTGGGCAGCAAGAAAGCCTCTGGGGCTTTGCCACCTTGGAGTTGGAGATTCTATCATTCAAAACACTGATTTACTCCCTTTCTTCACATTTTTTGGTAACCAAATGTTCTGTGTTTCAATTTTATTCTGACTTCTTTTTCTCTGCACACTCACGCAACAACTTTTATTGCCAGTTCTTCTTTGTAATCTCGCCAATGAAGTATCTTAAACATGATGGGACTGAATTTTTAGGGCATTAGACTTAATAAACAGGTCATTACCACTATTTACTAACCTGGACTCATTAACGGAGCTCCTTGCTTTTCACCTTGCCACAACATAATGAGGCTATTAATTAAAGCAAGAGACATAAGTGCTCTGGGTTTCCTTTAATGTCATCTGGGGAGATGACTAGGTCTTTGGTCATAATTCTGTTAAATGTTTCCAAGGGGATACATTTAAATCACTGTGAAATGATATTTCCTTTCAACATGAACTTGGTTTTCTCTTCAACTGGGTTATTTTTAGGTCCCCAAAATTCCCAGTTGTAATCCACCCAGTGCCTGATTCAGTTAAGCAGTGGGGGTAGGGAGCTATACCACTTAAAAGCATAGGCTGGAGTCAGACTGCCTGGGTTTAAATTCTGGCTCTGCTACTTACTGTGTACATTTTGCAAGTTATTTAATCTTTCTTTGCCTTGGTTTTTTCATCTGGATAAGTGTGAGGATTAAATTAATTCGTACATGTAAAATGCTTAGGACAGTATTCTGGCACATAGTGAGTTTTTCATATGTATGAGAAGCTATTTTTATTCATTTAATCTTGAGAAATAGCTTTTGGCATCTTCTGTGTGTAAGGCACAGTTTGGTACTATGCATTTTCTAGGATAGGGTTATAGGTTCAACTGTCTCACAAAATTCACATGTTGAAGTCCTAAGCCCAGTACCTCAGTGTGATCTTATTTGGAGATAGGATCTTTCTAGAGTTAAAGTGAAGTCATTAGGATGGACCCTAATGCAGTGTGAGTGCTGTCCTTATAAAAAGGGTGTCTTTGGATACAGAGACATGTACAGAAGGAAGATGGTGTGATGAGAGGGAGAAGGTGGCCATCTACGAGTCGAGGGGAGAAACCTGAAACAGATATTTTCCTCACAGCCCTCAAAAGGAACCAATCCTACCAGCACCTTATTTTTGGACTTCTAACCTCCAGAACTATGGGAAAAGAAATTGTTGCTGTTTAAGCCACCTAGTGGTATATTTGTTACCTTAGGAAACTTAGATGGTTATAATAGCATGGAATCACTGTCCCCAAGGAGTGTATAGTCTGGTAGGAGGGATGTATTCCATAGGGCTTTGGTCAAAAGCAACAGAAATTCAGCAGATCTTGCTTAAACAAGTAAAAAGGCAAAAAGATGACTTACAAAGATACAGAGGTATTGCCTAAAACCCAGGGGTAGGATTGTAGCTGGCACATAAACATCAAGAGTACTCCTCATCTCTTGCCTCTACTCCTCCTCTCTTAGTGACTGTGATATTTCTCCCTCCACCCCCTTATTTTCTGTACTTTCCCAATCCAGATGGCAGGAAACATGGTCTTTAATTATACTTAGGTTTTATGTATTAAATCCAGCCCAGAAAGAAATTACATGAATCACTCAGCAGTTTCAAATTCTAATACCAGGGCACCTTATTTCCACACCCTGGGTCAGGTGCCAACCCCATCAGCTGTGACGGTGAGAGCAGTATTTCAGTGCATAGACATGGTTCCTATACTGTAACCATGTAGGTGGATAAAGGGGAGGGGCCATGACCAAAAGAGGAAGCAATGGGCAGATGATGAGGAGGACTCCATTAATTGGGTTACACGATTACTAGCTGTGATGTTTTACCACTGCATAACCTGAAGCTGAAGAAATGTAGGGAAAATGTTATATTGAACAGCCTCGTGTAGTCCTGAAGCTGGAGTGGCTTCTTCTGCTTTCAAGGAACTAGAAATTAGTAGTGGTTAAAAGCATAGGTCCTTGAATCAGAGACAGGTGGGTTTCGATCTAACTTTGCCTTTTATTAATTATGTGGCCTTGGACATGACAACATGCCTCTGCACCTCAGATTTCTCAGGTTTCAGAAAGGAAAGTAAATAATATTACCAACTTCCTAAGTTTCAGGAGAGGCATAAATGTGTACTTGGCACATAAAGAACCCAATAAATGTTAGTCGTTTTTAGCATCGTTAGTTTTTGATGAATCCTTTTGTGTTTTGCTTTCTCCTTCAGGCTGAATTCTCAGAGTTGAACCTAGCTGCCTATGTTACTGGGGGCTGTATGGTGGACATGCAAGTCATGAGAAATGGGACCAAGGTTGTGAGGTAAGGAGGACTGAGAATCAGAAAGCCTTCATTCAAGAGGCACGTGTGAGATACCTCACAGAGCTAACCCCTCTGTCAGCTGCCTCTGACCTGACTTCTGCACTACATGTACTCTCATGTACCGAGTATTACTTCCAAAGAGTTCTAGGTGCTACTGCTATAGGAATGACTAGCAACACAAATAATTGAGGGAAACAGTGGTGGTGGGCTGGAATGAGCGCTGGGCTTGCAGAGAAGAGACTGGATTCCATTTCTGGCTTTGTGACTCTATTCAGGTGTATTATTTGGTCTCTTTTACCCTCTGATTCCCATCTGCAGCATGATTGCAGCACCACAAGTAACAGCATGGATGTGAGATCGCCCTGTTCATTCTAAAGAGCTGTACAAATGTAAGGGTTTATTAGAATGAGCTATGGCCTGTTTCCAGCATATGGCAGACTAAATGTTCAAAGAATCCCCTCCCAGGACATCAAACCTTAAAGTACTGGATATGCCATTTTCCAGAGAGTCAGTTTATAATGTATGTTGAGCTTGAGGTGGAGTGAGAAAATTCTTCAGAAGCCCAGAAAAGTCAAGAAAGCACAAATCCACAGAAGAGATAAAGAGTTATATTAATATATTTCTACCTGTATTTCTAATATTAATATATTAAGCAACCAGAATAATACAGACCAGGTCTCATGAGGGTTTAGCTGGGGAAGAAATAGGATTCAGATTTGGGGAAGTAAAACAGGAAGAACTTTGAGGAAGAGGTGGCACTGGTTCTAACCTTTATCAGTGGTGGAATATGGGTATTCTATGCATCGTAAGGGGAGGAAGCAGTCTTTGTAAATGCAGACAGGCAAAAAAAGAGACCCTGCTTGGGTATTTATGATAATTCAACTAATTCAGTCATCATTAACTGAGAGCCTACCATGTGCCAAGAAAGACATTATGTGGCTTTCCATTTCTAATAATCTTGGGCTAGATTATCTGGACCAACATTTCCATGGAAAACAATTTAAAAAACTGGTTTTAAATAGTATCATCTCTAAAGCCTTCAAAGAATTGGCAAGTCATTAAGGTATTACCAAGAAGAGAATGATGGGGAAAAGGAAACTCAGAGAGATGAATGTGTACAAGTTATATTTTTCTATGAAATTTGCTAAGTCTGGCAAATTTGAAAACTGGTTTTGATAGCTTATCAGGAACAATGGCAGTAGAAATCAATGTCCACTCAAGGTGGAGAGCGTAATGATAGGCCCTCCTCACAATAAGCTGAGACCCAGAAGGACCACATCTTCAAGGTAAATGTGAATTATAAGTACATGAGCCCTTACAAGTAATTGCAGCTTAAACTGCAGTTTGATTTTTCATCCAGGGAAACTTAAATTTGGTTTACAGTGATCCCAAACATGCCAGAAGTAAAAAACAAATCATATGTAGAGGAAGGCACTTTCATCTTAAGCTTCAAATAATTTTTTTGTACAATAGCTAGCACAGAGTCCGAGATAACCAGGCATAGACACCATGAATGAGAAGAAACAGAAACAATAGACAACAGAAAGAGACCTGAAGGACATCAGATACTGGACTAATCAAACAGCAATTCTTCCCCCCCCCCCCCGGATATCATTGTTTGGGGGGGGGGGTTGGTATTTTTCTTTATTAAAAACTTTTTTTTAATTAACACATAATGTATTATTTATTTCTGGGGTACAGGTTTGTGGTTCATGAGTCTTACACAATTCACAGCACTCACCATAGCACATACTCTCCCCATCAAACAGCAATTCTTTAAAAAAAAAAAGTTATTAAGTTGAAAAAAATCAGGTTTGAAGATATCTTCCAGAAATAGAAAACAATAACAATAAAAAGTGACACAGCCAATTTTTTTTAAGATTTTATTTATTTATTTGAGAGAGAGAGAGAGCGTGAAAGGGGAGAGGTCAGAGGGAGAAGCAGGCTCTCCACCGAGCAGGGAGCCCAATGTGGGACTCAATTCCGGGACTCCAGAATCTTGAGCTGAGCCGGAGGCAGTCGTCCAACCAACTGAGACACCCAGGCACCTGACACAGCCAATTAAAAAAAAAAAAAAAAAATCAAATACAACTTCTAGAAATGAAAACTACACTAATCAATCACTAATTATGGGATGTGTTGTGTTTAGCAATATATGACACACCATTGAAAAGGCACTAATAAGTGAAAATAGAGCTGAAGAAATTATCCTAATGAAGCACAGAGAGGAAAAGAAGAAATGCAAAAGAGTTGATTAGATTTTGTGAGAAAGTCTCTCATTTAAACAGAATCCCAGAGGCGCCTGGATGGCTCAGTGGGTTAAATCCTCTGCCTTTGGCTCAGGTCATGATCTCAGTCAGGGTCCTGGGATAATCTCAGGGTCCTGCTCATGTCAGGCTCTCTGCTCAGCGGGGAGCCTGCTTCCTCCTCTCTCTCTCTCTGCCTACTTGTGATCTGTCAAATAAATAAATAAAAATCTTTAATAAAATAAATAAATAAAGTAAACAGAATCCCACAAAAAGAATGGAGCAGAGGCAGTCTTTTAAGAAATGATGGTTGAGAACCTTTCAGAGGGATACCAAACCACCAAAACCAGAAGCTTACTACTTTTCAGGGATCAATAAAAAGAATTATATACTGACACACAATAGTGTAAGTGCAGAAGGATGAAGAAAAGCATTAAAAACAGCCAGAGAGGAAAAGGGCAGATTACTTTATTAGAGTAACTGACAGCTCCCAGGCAGCAGCAGTAGAACAACAGCTTCAGGTGGCCAAAAGAAAATAATCGCCAAGCTCTTCTATCTTCAGAGAAATATTTTTTATGAATAAAGGCAAAATAAAAACATTTACAAAGAGAATACTCTCACTAAGGAAGATTATAAAGAACCTGCTTTCAGCAAAAAGAAAATGATCCCAGAATAACAGAGCTACAAGTAGATGTATACAGCAAAGAAGGTAGTAAATGTAAATAAATATTGTCTATAAATAATAATAATAATGTCTTACAGATTTAGAAAATACACAAAGAATTAAAATACATGACAGGAAGATAGTATGGGCTGAGAGGAAATGGAATTAAGGTGTTCTGAGGCCCTTGTATTGTTAGGGAGGTAAATAATGTATCAATTAACAACAGGCTGTGAAAAGTCATAGATGAGGGCAACTGGGTGGCTTTCTAATCATTAAGTGTCTGCCTTTGTCATGTCAGGGTCCTGGGATCGAGCCCTGCATTGGGTTCTCTGTTCAGCAGGAAGTATGCTTCTCCCTCTCCCACTCCCACTGCTTGTATTCCCTCTGTGTGTGTGTGTGTGTCTCTCTCTGTCAAATAAGTAAATAAAATCTTAAAAAAAAAAAAAAGTCATAGATGCATGATGTAATTGCCAGTAATTTAAGTGATTACTTAAAATAAAGAAAAGAATGTAGTAAAACTTAAAAGCTATAAGAGAGGGAGGAGCACCTGGGTGGCTCAGTCGGTTGTGTCTGACTCTTGATTTCAGCTCAGGTCATGATCTCAGGGTGGTGGGATTGGGCCCTGCACTGGGCTCTGGCTCAGCATGGAGTCAGATTGTCCCTCTCCCTTTATTCCTCTCTCACCCCACCCCCTGCTCTCTCTCAAACTAACAAATAAAATATATATATATATTTCAAAGCTACAAGAGAGAGAATAGAAGAAATAGTAAAAGAGGACATTAAAGAGAAAAAAACCAACATGGAATATGTATTACAACTAAAATAAGATGGTGGATTTAAATCAAAATATATAAGCAAACTGATTATTATTCTAAATGGCCTGTATAGCAGTGCTATAAGTACTGCTATACAGGCCATTTAGATTTAAAGTATTTAAAATTTGCTATACAAGTTGGTAAATAGCTTCTGCCCTCAACCTGATTATCTTCAGCTACACTTACCCCATGGATGGGCAGACAATTGGACTGCTCTTTTGTCCCCCAGTTCACCACATTGCTGTCCCCCAGCTCATATCCTTGTTCTTCCCATGGTCAGAGGATGCCCAAACATTATAGGGAAGGCACACGCTTGGAAGCAGTGGTGGAACCCCAGAAAGAACATTCCTGATTTCCTCTGTAAAGGCTGTAAATGCCTGTGAGTCCACTGGAGTCGCCCTCTCATGGTCACTTGTGAGAACTACAACCTCCATAAAGTACCCTCTAAGTTGTTAAATATTATCACCAATATATATCATTAATTGCATTAAATGTAAAAGGACTGAATGCTCTAGCTTATAGAGCATCTACATTAAAAACTTTTAAAGTAGTTTTTTTTAAAATCCAGCTATATTCCATTCACGGTACTCATCTAAAACATAAGAGTATAGGAAGTTTGGAAGTTAAAGGATGGAAATACACACACACACACACATATACACATTTAACTGGTCAAAAGAAAGCCAGCTGATGTAGCTGTACTAATATTAGGTGAAAAGTGCTACTAGGGCAAAGGAAGTAATTTATTATCATTAAGATAAGAAAGAGACACTAATTTTAAATTTATGAGCATCAAACAAAAATGCCTCAAACTATACTTCAGAAACTATCAGATTTATTTGTGCTTATTTATACCCTGCTTCCTTATCTGGAAAAGGAACTGAATTGTCTTATTTTGTAATACATAAAAATGAGAACATGCATCCTATTAGTTCTCAAATTTGGCTATAGATTAGAATCACCTGGGAAATGTTTTAAAATCCTGATGGCCAAGGAATATGCCGGACCAACTTCACTAGAATCTCTGAAGGTAGGATTTGGACCTCTGTGTAGTTTTAATGCTCCCTAGGTAATTCCAATGGGCAGCCTGATGGAGAACCTCCCCAAACAGCTCTCACATTGGCCCTGCACCCTGGCTGAGTCAGCTGGGGCCGGGTGTGTTTCCTGACACAGAGACACAGGGAAAAATGCCATGTGATGATGAAAGCAGATTAAAGCAATGTGTCTATAAGCCAAGGAATGCCAGTGATTGCTGTCAATCACTGTAAGTGAGGAGAGAGACATGGAACAAAATGGAACAGATTCTCTTTCAGCCCTCAGAAGAAACCAATCCTGCCAACGCTTTGATTTCAGATTTTTAGCCCAGAACTGTGAAAGAATACTTTTCTGTCATTTTAAGCCATCCAATTTGTGGTACTGTCTTTAGGCAGCTCTAGAAAACTAATTTAGTAGTGATTTTCACATTTTAAATGCATATCCACCCCCTAAAGATCTTGACAAAATGCTGATTCTCATTCATTAGGTCTTTAGGTAGGACCTCAGATTCTAAATTACCTACAGTCTCCCAGATGAAACCAATACTGCCAGACCTGCAGCCTCAGTTTGAGCAGCATGGGTTTGGACTAGTTTCCAGATGCTGCTGCTGCTGCTGGTAGAAGACCATACCTTGAGTAGCCAGAGCTGTGAGGGCAGTTGCCAATATGGCCAAAGCCCTGGGTTCAGGGCTCCGTGGAGCTGTTGAGGTTTATTCTGTCCATGCCTAGGATGGTGCTTACTGTCTCAGCTAAATAGCTTGCTTCGGCAACCACAGTTACAGACTTGGGAGAATGTGCACACAAACCAGGTAGCCCCAGCCCAACTCATGGTGTGTCTTGCAGTTAGGGAGTCCGTAAGAATCTTCCTCGGCCATGTAGTGCAGTTTCAAGCCCTAACTGTGGTCTCCCAAAGTAGAATGTTGAACAGTGAGTGCCCTTGCCCTGCAATATATGCCTTCAAAGAGAATTAGGTGTTGCATTGAAAATGCCTTTAATCACTTCCAAGTGTGCAGTATGAGCAAGGCCTACATCTTCTGAAGTGATGTTCATAGGAAGTACCTTCAGAAAAGTTGGCCAGGATGGGTGGTAGAGCAGACCACAGCTGGTTTTCTCCAGCATCCGTTCTTTCTTCTTAGGGGAACAGCACTTAGATTTTCCATCTGGGTGACCCCTCCCCAACTTACAGTCTGTGTGGTGTCTAGAGCTGATGTCAGCTGGTGTCAGACTGAATCAGAATATTGCAGTGGGATCCAAGCCAAGCCAGTGAGGAAACCATAGTGATACTTTTACTGGAACCCTTGGGTGGGAGACACGTGTGTATTTTGCTGGGGCTGCTGAGCTGCCGGGATGGATATGTGGAGCTGCTGGTGGCCATCTCTTTTTTCCCTTGAGGGAAGGCTTTGCTGAGGTTGAAGCCAAGCAAAGGAAAATACAGCCAAGGGAGAGACAGAGAGTGAATGACCCAATGATGTTATTCAAGGCCCTGGATCCAGATTCATCTCCAAACCTTAGCCAAAAAATCCCTTTTTGATTAAGCCAGCTTGAATTACACATACAAAATTCATGAATTTTTATTTATTTAGCAAACACTTTATAGCACTTCCTACGTGCTAGGCACTATTCCAGGCGTTTAGCATGTATTGACTCATTTCATCCTTTCAGCAACTCTATAAGGTATGTACTATTATAATCCAGATTTTCTAGATAAGAAGTCTGAAGCACCAATGAGTTGGGTAGTAGAATCAAGGCCTCCAGTTGCTAAGTGGCAAATCTAGTGTTTAAATCTAAGCAGTCTGATGACAGAGCTTGTGTGGGGCACCACTGCCCTGGACCAGCTGTTCAAAAAGGGGGAGACTGTTTCACAGAGCTGCTTAAAGAAGTGGAAAGTTTCTCCTTGTGAGCAATATGCTAAAGTACCACAGCCATTTGGTAGGAAAATATTGTGGGGATCCAAGCACCTGACTTTCAGGCAATGGGAATTTACTAAGATGAAAGGACATGAATTGGTAACATGAAAACATATGAAAATATACAGTTCATCAATAAAGTTTAAGTATTTGTTCAGATGCAGAATACTCTAATAATGTAATGGTAGTGTGTAAATCATTTTTAACTCTAGTAAAAGGTTAAAAGATAAAAGTATCTTTTTAAACAAAAGTATTATGTCTTTTAAATAGCTATAGAACTATAAAGTAACTATAGCTATAATCATCTGTTAATGAATACATAATATAAAAAGATATGAATTGCGACATCAAAAACATAAAATGTTGGAAGGGGGAAGTAAAAGAGAATATGTGATCAAAGTTAAGTAGTTATCAGCTTAAAATAGACTGTTATTACTATAAGATGTTTTATATAAGCCTCAAGGTAATCATAAAGTAAAAACCTATAGTAGATGCACAAAACAGAAAAAGAAAGGATTCAAAGCATACCACTACAGAATATTATCAGATCACAAAGGGACACAGCAAGAGAAAAAAAGAACTACAAATCAGCCAGAGAACAGCTAACAAAATAGCAATAATAAGTCCTTACCTATTAATCACTACTTTAAAAGTAAATGGGGTGGCGCCTGGGTGGCTCAGTTGGTTAAGTGACTGCCTTCAGCTCAGATCATGATCTTGGGGTCCTGGGATCAAGCCCTACATCAGGCTCCCTGATCAGCAGGGAGCCTGATGTAGGGCTTGATCCCAGGACCCCAAGATCATTCCCCTGCTCAGCAGGGAGCCTGCTTCTCCCTCTCCCTGTGCTTCTGCCCCTGCCTGTGCTTTCTCTCTTGCTATCTCTCTGTCAAATAAATAAATAAAATCTTTAAAAAATAAGAAATAAAATAAATGGATTAAATTCCCCAATCAAAAGACACAGAGTGGCTGACTGGTTTAAAAAAACAAAAAACAAAAAGCAAACAAACAAACAACAAAAAAAACAAGATCCAGCAATATGCCACCTGCAGGAGACTTTAAATAAGCAGTTATTTTAAAGACGCACATAGGCTAAAAATGAAGGAATGGAAAAGGCTATTCCATGCTAATGGAAACCGACAGAGAGCAAGGTCACTATACTTACATCAGACAGAATAGACTTTAAGTCAAAAACTGTAACAAGAAACAACAAAGGGCATTGTATAATGACAAAGGGGTCAGTTCATCAAGAGGATATGGTGATTGTAATTCCAACATCAGAGCACCTAAATATATAAAGCAAGTATTAACAAGTCTGAAGGAAGAAATAAACAGCAATAGATTAATAGTAGAGAACTTGAGTATTCACTTTTAACAATGGTTACATCATTGAGACAGAAAATCAGTAAACTAACATTGGACTTCAGATGCACTTTAGGTCAGATGGACCTAACAGAGACACACATACACAGAACACCACATCCAATTGCAACAAAATACAAGTGCACAAGAAATATTCTCCAGGATAGATTATATGATAAGTTATAAAATAAATTTTAGCAATTTTAAGAAGATTTAAGTAATAACAAGTATCTTTTTGGACCACAGTTGTATGAAACTAGAAAAAAATTAACAGGAGTAAAACTAAAAAATTTCTGCACAGCAAAGGAAACAGTCAACAAAATGAAAATACAATGTTGAGAATGGGGGAAATATTTGTGAACCACCTATCTGATAAGGGATTAATATCCAAATATATAAGGAACCCCTATAACTCAAGAACAAAAGACCAAGTATCAGATTTTTTTAATGGGCAAAGGACCTGAGTAGACATTTTTCCAAAGAAAACATACAAATATTCAACCAGCACATGAAAAGATGCTCAACATCACTAATCAGGGAATTGCAAATCAAAACTATAATGCAACTACTATGCAACTAATAAATCATTGAGCACTACATCAAAAGCTAATATGTTGGCTAATTAAACTTAATAAAAAAATCAAAACTAGGGTGATATATCCTTTTCACCTGTTAGGATGGCTATTAACAAAAAGGCAAAAGATAGCAAGTGTTGGTGAGGATGTGGGAACAAGGGAATGCAAATTGGTGCAATCACTGTGGAAAACAGTATGAAGGTTAAATTTTTAATAAAAAAAAAAGTTAAAAATAGAGCTATCATATGATTCAGTAATCCCACTTCTGGGTATATCTCCAAAGAAAATAAAATCACTATTTTGAAGAGATATCTATACTCCCATATTGCAGCATTATTCACAGTTGCCAAGATGTGGAAACACCTGCTTATTTGTCAGTGGGAGAATGGGTAAAGAAAATGTGGTGTATATATATATATATTTTTTTACTTTATATATATTATATATATATATAATGGAATATTATTCAGCCTTATAAAAAGCAAGAAACCTGCCATTAGCAATATCATGGATAAAACTGGAAGACATTATGCTAAGTGAATTAAGCCAGACACACAAGGCAAAATACATATGATCTTTCTTGTATGTGGAATCTGAAAAAGCTGAACTCATAGCAACAAAGAATAGAATGGTAATTATTAGGGGCTGGCAGATTTGGGGGAATGGGAAGACATTAGTCAGAGGGTACACACTTATAAGATGAGTAAATTCTGGGGAATGTACAGTATAGTGACTGTAGTCGATGATAATGTATTATATACTTGAAATTTGCTGACAGAGATTTCAAGTGCTCTTAGCAGGAAGGAAAATGGTTAACTAGTTTGGTGGTGGATATGTTAATTAACTTGGCTGTTGTAATCATTTCATAACATAAGCATATATCAAAACATGTTGTATACCTTAAATATATGCAGTTTTTATTGGTCAGTCACCCCAATAAGGCTGGGGAAAAAGGAATTGGCAGCACTTGGATTTGAACCCTGGTTTTTGGTTTTATGCCAAGTGAATTTCCAAGTGTCTTTAAAATCCAGGATTTTGTTATTCTCTTCCTCACTTTACCCCTGCCCACTCCATGGCATCTGGCCCTGTTGAGCCTACTCCAGGCTGGCATCTGTGAACTCTGTCCCTATACAGAAAGCATCAGGACTCAAGAGATTTCTCCAGGACATTGAGTGTGGTGCAAAGCTCATCCAGGGTATAGGATGTGTGTGTCAAGCATTGGGTGTTTTACACAAGCAATGAATCATGGAACACTACATCAAAAATTAATGATGTACTGTATGGTGACTAACAACACAATAAAAAAAATAATTTTAAAAAAGAAATGTGTTGCTCAGATCTGAGGAGTTACCTCTCTGAGCCTTCATTTCTTTATCTGTAAAAGGTAATCATATTATTTTACATAATTCGGTGAAAAGCTTGCTCATTTGTTCCATAAATATTTATTAAGGACCTGCTAGGTTGCAGGCTGTGTTCCAGATATTGGTCATTGTATCAGACAAGAACTAGGCAGAAAGCAGAATTCACCCCCAAATGGGTTATATAAAGATGATAATGAAGGAACCACATACAGCGGTGTGTGTCAGGCTAAGGAAACATGATGCATCCAGAATCTAACAACAGCAGGAAGCAATTATCATCCCCAGGGACAAAGGGGCAGGAGAGGAAATAGAATTCGTAGTTTTAATCTAGTAGGTTTCACCTAGACTTGAATGGGAGAGTCCCCCACTTGAACCAGCAGTGGCAGAGGAATTCAGCTACCAATTCTCAAGCACGGTGGGCTTGAGAAAGACGCACTACTCTCCTTCCCTCCCTTGCCCTCTAGGCTCCAAAGTTAAGCAGAGACCTGTGAGTAAGAGAGCTGGGTTGATGCCTTCCACAAAGACCCCTGGGGGGCAGGAGGCACAAAAAGAGAATAACTCTCTTAGGAAATCACCAGTGAACAAATCAGAGCAAGTCTCTGTTCAAGGTCAATTTTTGTAGTGTTTTATAAATAGCAGAGTATTGCACACAAGTTGGTTAAATCATCAGTAATTATAGCAATTAAAATGATAGAGTCCCTTACTCTGGTTTCTGTCAAATTCCCAAACTAAGGGTGTGCTGCCAGGCAGCCTGAGGTGCTTAAGAGCAACCCAGACATCCAGGTTCTCAGTAGAGTTGCAAAATTCTATTTGGAAAGCGGAGCAGGGGCCATCCCAGGGCATGCTAAGATTCATGCTTTGTGATGGCCGTGGCCGTTCTGGGCCCAAATTCAAGACTAGCTCCACAATGGAGTGATAAAAAAAAAAAAAAAAAAAAAGAAAAGGCGGGGGGCAGCCATGCCTATACAGACAGATGGGATTCAAAATACAGGACAGGAGAAATCAGGAATGAAAAATACTCAAGGAGGCAGATGTTAATGAGGCCCCAGGCTAATTACACAAGCCCTGCTCTCAGTTTCCAGCATTAGGCAACACTAAATTACAGGCACCCGTTCAAACCACAGTGGCTGATAATGTGCATCCGCTCATTAGAAGGTCAGACCTCAGAGAGGGTTGAAGAGAGGGAGCCAGAATCCTAAGTAACACAAGACCTTGAGGAAAGGGATCAAAGACTCAGATATTCCTCCTGGTACCCATCCAGTCGTACTGTTTCCAGGTGTTTGGGATGTTTGGGACAAGACAGATGTGTGGACCTGTCCCAGAGAGGAGGGTATTTTATAAAATCTTAGACGTCCAGAGTTAGAAGAATCTCTCTTCCCTTTTCTGTGTGTCCCCATTTTACAGATGGGCTATCGGTAGCCAGGAAGGGAGGGAAGAGGGTGATTTGTTCAAACCTCCTCACACATTAGCTCCTGAGCCACGATCAGCTCTCAACTTCCCTGTCTCTCCTAGGAATTCTCAAACATCCCATTAGAGCATATTATAAAATAATGTTCCTTGACTCTTTATTTCACACAAAATTACCTCAAGTCTTCTGAGCTTCAAGAACCTAGAATTCAAAACCACACTGAGATACCATCTTATACCAGTTAAAATGGCCAAAATTAACAAGACAAAAAACAAGTGTTGGAGAGAATGTGGAGAAAGGGGAACCCTCTTACACTGTTGGTGTGAATGCAAGTTGGAGCAGCCACTTTGGGAAACAGTGTGGAGATTCCTCAAGAAATTAAAAATAGAGCTTCCCTATGACCCTGCATTTGCACTACTGGGTATTTACCCCAAAGATACAGATGTAGTGAAAAGAAGGGCCATATGAACAAGGGCCACCCCAAAGTTCATAGCAGCAATGGCCACAGTCACCAAACTGGGGAAAGAGCCAAGATGTCCTTCAACAGAGAAATGGATAAAGAATATATGATCCATATATACAATGGAGTATTATGCCTCCATCAGAAAGGATGAATACCCAACTTTTGTATCAACATGGACCGGACTGGAGGAGATTATGCTGAGTGAAATAAGTCAAACAGAGAAAGTCAATTATATGGTTTCACTTACTTGCGGAGCATAAGGAATAACATGGAGGACATTAGGTGAAGGAAAGGAAAAGTGAATTGGGGGAAATTGCAGGGGGAGACGAACCATGAGAGACTGTGGACGCTGAGAAACAAACTGAGGGTTTTGGAAGGGAGCCGGGTGGAGGGATGGGTGCGTGTGATGGTGAGTATTAAGGAGGGCACATATTACATGGAGCACTGGGTGTGGTGTACAAACAATGAATCTTGGAACACTGAAAAAATTAAAATAAATAAAATACAATTCCAGATATTTATTCAACACATATTTATTGAGCAAATTCAGAGTGCCAGGCTCACTCCAGCAAGTATTACGTGGAGTGCAGTTTCTGCTCTCAGTGCCTGTGTCTGTTTGGAAAAGTGCTCCCTTTAACTCTCCTAAATTGTTACATATCTACTGAGCTTTGCCTGCTTTCTTTTCATATACTCACTAAAGATGTGCCAGGAACACAGGATAACAGCAGTGAACAAAACAGACAATAGCCCTTGTGGACCTGAGATCTATCTAAATGACAGAAAGTAGAAAACAAATAAATAAGCATTCTAATGGCAGGTCATAAGCAATGGTTGAACCAAAAGAAGACCTAGGGATTGGTTTTTGAGGAAGTATGAGCAGGGGAGGTGACTTAAGAAGAAATTTAAATAAACTGAGCAGAGTGAGCCCTGTAGGTTTGGGGGGAAAGCTTTCCTCTCTTTCTCTTGGCAAACATGCACACAGGTGAGGGACAGCTGCCTGGGGTGGGTCCAAACCCCACATTCCACAAGCCACAGGGTCCTGGATTAGTCTCTCCACCTTGCTCTAGCTCTTGGTTTCCCCATCTGTAAAGAGGGAAGAAGTGGCCCTTACTTCTAGAGTGATTTGTATAAAGTAGGTAAAGCGGTGTTTGGTGCATAATCTTTGCAATCGCTTCCTTCATCCTAAAACACCATGCCTCACCCTATCACTTCCTTTCAAATTTCTGATCAAATCCTGCCTCCTCAGAGAGACTTGCCAGAACATACTATCTCTGCTCTCTAGGCCCAACCTAGCACTTTTTTCTTTAGCATTTAGCACTCTTTGAAATTATAGATGCTTGGCAGGTGGATAACAAGCTAGCTAGCTAATAGATCACTAATGTAATATATAGATAAAGATGTAATTGGTTTTATTGTACTATTTTCTAGAACAGAAGACTGTGTAAGCAGGGACTTTGTTTTGTTACCACCGTATTCTCAGGCCCTGTCACATATGAAGTTCTCAATAACTATTTGTTCAGTGAGTGAAGGAGTGAACCAGCTTTCAAATGATCATTATTGTTACTTCTCATGCCTCCCACCAGACTGGACCTTCCTTGAGGATCAGGTTAAGGACTTTTTTTCCGAATCGTACCGCCAGTACCTGGCACAGTGCCTAAATCTTTGCTGAAAGCATTCAGGACCAGCCGACTCTTCGAATGAATAAGAATCTCACAACTTTGCAAAGTAAAGCCGTAGCTTGCACCAGGTGCGGACTTGCTGACCGGCACACCACCTCCTCTCCCAGGGAGGGGATGGGGTCTGGGAGGCCAGGGACAATGAATCATTGAGGGTCCCAGCAGAGCAGCCTTGGAGGGGGATCTATCTCTTCGCCCAGGGCCTTTGCCCTCACAACTGCAGGATAAAGCAGGATCCCTGGGGACTCGCAGAGGTGGGGCGTGGGAACGGGAAGAAAGCTGCACAAGAAAGAGACAGTGAGAGTCTGTAAAGAAATGCCAGGCTCTGCTGCCCATGCGTCTCCAGCCAACGGGCCAGCAGCGGATCTGCCAACTCCCCCAGGAGAAGGAGCAGCACTCTGACAGAGAAAAACAGTGTGGCTCCTGATTCCCAGAATCATAGAAATTGGGGCTGGGAGAGACCTGCAAGACCACTAGCCAGCCCCGCAGCCTTCTGCACCTTCTTCCCACATGCTGTCACCGCTCCTGGAAATGGCTCGGATGCTGGGTCCCATTTCACGTTCCCTTGGCTCCCAACCTGACTCAGTCCACTGTGGAAGAAATTGCCCATGGACACCTGAGTGGTTCAGTCTGTTAAGTGTCCAACTCTTGATTTTGGCTCAGGTCATGATCTCAAGGTCATGAGATTGAGCTACACATCGGGCTCTGTGCTGGGGCAGAGCCTGCTTGGGTTTCTTTCTCTCCCTCTGCCCCTTGCCCATACTAGCTCTCATTCACTCTTTTTCTTTCTCTTAGAAGGAAAGAAAGAAAGGGAAGGGGAGGGAGAAATTGTCATTATGGTCACTTCAACCTTTTGACTTTGACGTTCTCGCCTTTTCTTATTTCTAAGCAATTACTTTTTACTAAAAAGCTATGGGGTACACAGTACTTCTCAGTGACAAGTAATTTTATGCCCTTTTGAAAGAAATGGATACTTCCCAAGAAAGGTAATACCTAGTCTGAGGCCATGCAGCTAATGAATAGAGGAGTAGGGTTCAAACTACTGTGATTTTATATCACAGTGTCCTTCCACCTAATTGCCACCTGATTCCCAGCTTGATACTGGAAAAACACTAGGGTTGGAGTCAGGCAGTCCTGGGTTCCAATCTTGACTTCCCACTTGCTGTTTGCGCAATGGCCCGGGTAACCCAACCTCCTGATTCCCAGGTTTTTCCATTGGAAAATGGAAATAATGCCTACTTAGACTAAAACATGGAAAGTCTGCCAGTGTCTGCACTTCAAATGTGCCTTCTGCCCCTTCTTCACCACTTGTTTTGCACACTCTTCCCTACCTGGTGGGAGGGAGAGGGGGAGACCCCTTTCCAAGACAACACTGTAGAGTGAGAAGAGCTCCAGAATAGGGATGCAGTGATCCATTTACTTCGCTAAACTGTATTTAAGTAAATCCATCTGCTTCCTGAGGGCATGTGGATCCACCAATTCAGTGACTTTCAGAATTTCCCATGAAGGTGAAGAATTTAGGAACCTCCTCCCTTGCTTACTAAAATGCAGATGGTTAGCCCCCAAACCAGAAAGCCCAATTCCTGGCTGGGGGCCAAGCACTTTCCACAAGATTTCAATGCCAATTCCTTGGACCCCCACTTTAGAAACCATTGCACAACTAGCTTATGGAAAGGAGAAGGAGGCAGACAACTATAACACAGGATGGATGCTACATGATTTTATTCTTTGTAGTTTTAAACAAATGTGGAAATTTGTTTAACTACATTGTTTTATGTTGTTTTAGAACAAATGTGGAAATTTTAGTGACATATACTAAAAAAAAAATTTGAACTTACTGAGAGAAGTTATAGGTTCAAGTCTAGCTCTAGCACGTAATGCCTGTGGGACTTTAGAACAGTATCCATTTCCTCTCTGAGCTTGCTTCCTCATTTGTAAACGAGGATGGACAATTGGTAGAATCAGAGGAGGTCATAGGTCTGAGCATAGTTGATAAACTGTGAAGTTGCATATACACATTCGATGTTATATCCAGATGAACAGGTTTTTTCTGGGACATTTTTTCATTTTGCTAATAAGTAATATTTATGTGCCTTAAACCTATTTCCTGGCAGTCTGTAATGTGTCTTCTGTAATGTTTATCCTGATGGCAGTGAAGTGTCTAACAGCAAAGTCAACCCTCGGACAGCCAGTCCTTCATTGAAAGAGATAGCTTCAGAGAGGGAACCAGTGCCAACGCTGTGGGATTTGTAGGGTCTCCAGACCCCTGACGTTCTCCCAGTGATGATGATAGTGGTGTGTGTTTAACTTTCTCTTGTTAAGAGAAGCCAAGTCACCTTTCTCTCTCTCCTGGATTTCTGTAGTACCCTCCTCAGTGGTCTTCTTGCCATCACCCACATCTCAATTGCTATGTAACAAACTTCCCTAAAACGTAGTGGCTTAAAACCACAACGGTTTTACTTGCTTTCAGTCTGTGGGTCAAGAATCTGGGCAGAACTTGGTTATGCAGTACTTCAGCTTCATTTGGTGTTGGCTAAGCTAACATGCAGCTGTTGGCTTGGCTGGACTGGAAGGCCCAAGTGGGCTTCGCGCTCATGCCTGGTGTCTTAGTGCCCCTCCACATGATCCCTTCTCCATGTGACTATTACACTTCTTTAGAGCAGTGCAGTCTCAGGGGAGCTGAACTTCTCATATAGCAGCTGGTTTATAACAGGACAGATTACAAGAGGGGTGGAAGGTGTCTGTGTCTTAAAGGCCAGAGTTTAGAAGGTACATAGCATGACTTCTGCCATGTTCTAGTGGCTGGAGATGGGCACAGAGGAAAACGGGATTTAAGGAGACCCTACCTCTTGAAAGGAGCAGCAGAGAGGACATGTTAATCCCCCTTCAGTCCATTCTATAAACAGCAACCAGAGTGATTCTTCTAAAATATAACCAGATACCAAGCTCATGTTTAAAATCTGGCAAGGACTGTCCACCCTCTTAGAGTGAAATTCACAGTCTTAACCATGGTCTGCAAGGCCCATATACAAAATGTTCCTTGCCTGTCTCCAGCATGAAATATAAACTCTTTGAGTCCAGGGATCTCATCTGTTTTGCAATTCACTATGTCCCTAGTGCTTAGATTGGTGGCTGGCACTATTTTGGTTGCATGAGTGACTGATTTTTATATCCTGTCTCTTGTTTTATTTTCTGTATTTGAGCCTGCCTCCCTGCCACCAGGCTGAGAGGTCCTCGAGGGCACACATGTTGCATTCATCACTGCAACCAGCAGGTTCCTAGCATCATACTTGATAACCATTAGCTGGGTGTTCGTTGAGTTTGAGCCCCAACCTTTGCTTGAAGCCACAGGCTTACGTTTCCAGAAATTCCTATTGTCCTCCTTGGCTCTGAAACATGCATTGAGCTCTTACTATTTTTCCATATAATGTGATAAGCTAGTGAATTACAAGCATCTTACCATTTAATCCTCAATACAACTCCATAAGATATGGTCTGTTATGATCCCCCTATTACAGATGGGAAAACTGAGTCAAAGGGTAACTATATAGCTGGCCTGAGGTAACACAGAAAGTTGAAGAGCCAGGATTTAAACCTAGGCAGGCTAATACTAATGCCTGATCTTAACAGCTATACCATACTGTTTCCCGAGTGATATTATCCTTGATCATGGCTGGTCTGCTTTGTGCGATCTTAAAACTGTTCTGTGCCAGCAAAGTCGGTTTCCCCAGTTAACTCAAGTTTGTATTTTCCATCCTCTTTTAAGCCAGTTCTGTCACTTATGCTGGGCAGGCTGATGAATTTTTTTGTGCCTTGGTTTCCCCAGATACAAAACAGAGGTAATTACAGTACTCAGTGGAAGGACTGGTTGAGGAAATGAAATGGGTTTTTTCACATAAAGCACTTACAACAGTATGTGCCACATAGTTAGCACTCAATAAAATCTTAGCAATGATTGCTACTAATTTCCCCCAAAGCAGGAAACACAGCTTTAGCCCTGGGGCACTTATTCTGATAAATATTTTTGCCTCTCTTAGTAAACAGTGAGATTTTTTTACCTGTTATGAAGCTACCTGTGTTCTACCATCACAGGATGTCCACTGTCACCACACAAAGAGCTTTTGTATCCTGAGGCGCTTTGCCATTCTTCACATTGTCATGCTCATTATTTCACATTCAGCCTGTCTGGTGCCAAGCTTTCTGCGAGGCATTTCCTATGCACTGTGTCACTTTATATGTTTGTCCCCATATCACAGATGAAGAAATTGAAGCTCTCAGAGCTTAGGTAACTTGCCCCAAGGAGCTCAGAACCTAACTGGTCCTCCCCAATCCCCCAGCCCACCTCCAATCTATTCTCTACACAGCAGCCAGGGGTTTTCCTTCTCCTTCCTTCTTTTCTCCCTCCCTCCCCCCTTTTTTCCTTCATTCCTTCATTCCTTCCTTTCTTATTAATAGACTTTACTTTTTTAGAGAGGTTTTAGGCTCACAGGAGAATTGAGCAAAAGGTTCAGAGATTTCCCAAATACCCACATGTGCACAACCTCTGCCACTATCAACATCCCCCACCAGAGTGGTACATTTGTTACAGTCCATGACCCTACATTTATACATCATAATCATTCAAAGTCCATAGTTTACATTAGAGTTTACTCTCCATGTTGCATATTGGATGGGTTTTGATAAATGTATCACAGCGTGTATCCACCATGTATCTTTCAGAACAGTTTCACTGCCCTAAAAATTCCATGTGCTCTGCCTATTCATTTCTTCCCCCAATACCCTACCTACCAGCCACTGATCTTTATACTGTCTCTGTAGTTTTGCCTTTTGCAGAATACTGTATAGTTAGAATCATGCAATGTGTATCCTTTTTAGAATGAGCTTTTGAGTACTCTGATTTGATCATGTCATGCCATCAGTTAAAACCCTTTCATGAGCACTTGCTTTTGCTAGTCCCTGCCCACCTCCCTGGCCGCCTCCTCGTGGTCTCTCCATCAGCCACATCGGCTGTTACTCAGGGCTTTGATCCATTCTCTTCACATGTTCTGTTGCCTCTGCTGGAAAGTTATTTCCTCCCTATTTTACCTAGAACATTCCTGCTCATCTTTGAGATCTCTGCTCAAGTGTCACTCCCCTAGAGAAACCACTTAAACCCTCCTATATGATATTCACCACACCTGGTCCTCAGTCGGCTTGCAGTCAGTCTTCACTGATGGTGTGACAGGACCTATCTGTGGGGCTATTTGAAGCACTTACTATGTCTCAGGCACTTTGCTGGGCACTTTACATCTGTTATTTGTAATTCTTACATCCTCCCTGCATAGTCATTATGATAAGTTGTATTTTGTACTTGGGAAATTGAGGCTCAGAAAGGTTTGCTATCGTACCCAGTGTCTAGCAAATCACAAGGGGTGGAGTTGGTGTTTGAATTCAGCTCTGGCTGAATGTAAAAACTACGTTCTCACAACTATAAACCACGCCCCCTGCTTTTTCTAAATGTTAGAGCCAGTGTTTGGACCTCTGTTGGTGGCAGGGCATGGGGACTTTCTGGGTGGGTGGGCTAGTGACTACCCATTTCCATGGGTCAGGGGTCAGGAGAGAGGTTGTTGCCATTTTAATAACATGCAATAGCAGCTCTGCAGTTGGGCAATTGGAGCATTTGTTCACCATGTGACGGTTTGGCTCCCATTCAGCTCCCCAGAGAGAGCCATACAGCCATCTTTTATTACCACCCTCAGTGCTGAGAGAAAGAAACATAAAGAGATAAAGTAACTGTGTGGCTTGCCTTTGCTTTGGGCGATGGGGATCATGCAGAGCTTCCTGACTGCACAGCGTCCATGCTCCCTCCTCTTATCCACAGCCACCACATGCATCAGGGCAAGGATGAGTCCATTCTTTGTCTTTCATGCAGCCAAATTTATGCTCTTTTTGTGCTTCTCTCTACCGAACACTAAGGCAGGAGAAAGTAAGTGTTGTTGTGTAAGGCTGTGCAACTTGTGCACTGCTCTAAAGCATAGTGCTAGCCTCCAAGTGGGAGCTGAGAATCTGTCCATTCTTTGTTCACCTGTGCCTCTGCCTTTTTTCTCATTTACACAAAGATGTCTTATGGGTCAGTAGGAAAGACTGGAGAATTGGCTTGTAGAAAAAAGAAATGCAGATAGACTTGGGCTTGGCAACCACACATCTCCCAGTCTCTGCTTGGGACCTACATTCACTAAGTTGCCCAAACTCTGGAGCCTGTAATATCAAAATTCATGTAGGCATAAATTACTGTAGTCATCATTAACTTCCCCTCCACCTACTCTTGGAACCCCTTAAGCAATTACTATGACCAAGACCCTGACCTTTAGGGTCAAGAACAAAGCAGTCCCGGCTATGTTAAGACCACAGTCTGTGTAGTTGAGCAGACTTGGATTCAGGTCCTCTTTCCATCATTAACTTTCTGTGTGACATCGGGGAACACACTTCGCTTCTCCATGCCTCAGTTCCTTCACCTGTGAAGCAGAGTTGTGCTTATAAATATTAGATGTCTAATTTATGCACCCATGGCAAAAATGACTGACATCAAATTGCTTACTACGTGCCTGCCGCTGTTATAGGCACTTCTATAGAGATTAATTTCTTTAATCCCCTGAACAACTTCTTTTCCAGATGAAGAATCTGAGGCATAGAGATTAATTAACTTGCCCAGGGTCACACAGCTGCTAAACTGGTGAATCTGGGATTTAAATCATGGCACTCTACTGATTCTCAAAGTAAAGTATATAGAAGCAAATTCCAGCCTCTGGCACAAAGAAAGTTCTCAATAAATAAAAGCCATTACTTTTATCAGCAACGGCAGCTACAGATGCCAGGATCTGAGGCTGCCGGGGCATGAGAGTCTATAGATTGGCTATCATGTCATGCGGTTCTTGAGCCCCGTTCCACAGAGGTACCTCCTGGTTTCTTTCAGATTGTTGGTGGTCTTGGGGGCTGAGTGGGCAGGATTCCTTCTTTCCCCTTCTTACCCCCATTTCACCCAAACAATCTGTTCCACTTTCATCTATTTATATATTAAAATTTCAAGGAAAAATTTGTTTGAGAAAGATCTCTGCTGCCAAGCAAAAGTTTAAAAACACATGGCCCACCTTAACCCATTCATTTTTAAGTAAATGTGCCATAGAGAGGGCAAGTACCTTGCTCAAAGTTGCACAGTGAGTGAGTTGAAGACCATGCCAGAGCAGGGCTGTTTCTTGATTCCCAGAGCAGTGGCTTTTTGCTAAACCTCTTTCAGGGTCTTGTTTTTTGGTAGGCTCCTTTCAGGGTCTTGTTTTTTCCCCTCAAGTGGCAACCTGGAGAATGTATTTTGCTCACATTTCCCAGAGCCCCTCATTCCAACACGCTTCCTCCCAGTCTCCGAGCACACCGCCTATGTCTGCATCTGACCTGGGTGCACCCCCCCCCCCTTGCAAATGGTGACAGGTGCCCCCAATCCCAGGCAGACTGACCCTGGCACCACCCTGCTTCTCAGAGGAAAGTCCAGGAAGTTGACTTCATGATGCTGGCTCCATCTCTCGCTGTGCAGGTCAGACCTGAGCTCAGAGAGAAGGGAGGGCTGACAGGTTCATAGTGTTAATAGGATACATTTGAGAAATGCTAAACCAACAGTGTTTGGAAATTCAGGACAGCAGCCAGGCACAGAGCCGGCCAAATTTCAGCTGGGGTGGGAGGGGTGGTTATTCTGAGGCGGAATTAGTGTCTTTTAAAAAACTGGATGAAGACATTGTTTATTCAAGACCCTGGGAGCACAAAGATAAAACATGCATAATGGATTTGGGGTCTTTCACCAGACAGCTCTCCTAAACTGTCTCCATCATAACAAAGAATTGCAGCCATCCCATGAGGCCTGCTTAGTGGCCTGTGCTGCTGGCTATGCATAGATCCTCTCCCTGCAGTAGATTGTATGGCACAGGTTAGGAGGTTGAGATTCAGAGAGGAGAAGGAACTCATTCAAGGTCACACAGCTTGTGGGTGTGAAGGAGCCAGGATTTAAGCAGGTTTCTCCAACAAATCTCCATTCTTGATTGAGACTAGGGCCTAAGACTAGGACCCTGACCTCTAGTGTCAAGGGCAAAGCAAATTAGGTTGAGTGTTTAGATTCATCATTGGATTTAGATGGAGAGCACTGAGATTCCCTAATCTGAGAGGGGCAGCATACTAGGTATGGATAATTAAGACATCCTCAGAACATTTTAAGTCTATCAGTCAATTTAGGCTATTAGGGTAGGTTACCTTAGCAACAAGACGCGTGAGTCTTGGCTTCTAACAGATATAACAGAAAGTCTGGACATTCCCAGGTAATTGTTCCTCTAGGCTTGATCACAATATGATATGCTAAGGCTTGACCGTCCATTTATTCAAAGAACATTTATGGAACACCTTCTCTGGGCCAAGCATTGTGCTAAACTCTGGGAAACAAGGAGGCATTGGCATTCATCAGGAAGTCCATAGCCAGGTAGAGCTGAAAAGTAATCATCTTCAGAGACATACCTGGGTTCCTACCCCATCTCTGTTCCCTTCTGAGTGTGAGCTTCTGTGCTGATCACAGGGTATTCCATAGTGGTTAAGGGCTGGGGTTATCCAACTTTGTTAAGGGCCAGATAGCAAATATTTTCAGCTTTGCAGCCCATATGGTCTCTGTCACCACTGCTCCACTTTGTCATTGTGGTGTGAAAGTAGACCTACATAATACACAAGTGGATGAGTGTAGCTCTGTGCCAGTTAGATTTTATTTACAAAAATAGGTAGTGGTCTGGATTTGACCAGATTTGACATAGGGATATAGTTTACATACATGTATACTCTTCTGATTGTAAGTGTATGGCCTTTGGAGTATGGTTGCCTGGGTTCAGATTTTAGCTCTGCCTTTTACTGGTTGTGTTGACCTTGGACAAATCGTAAAACTAATTTGTGCTTTAGTTTTATCATATGTAAAATGGGGATGACGATGATCCTTTCCTTATAAGGAGGTTGTGAGAAATAAAATAATATTTGTAAGGTATGTATAAAACAGCACCTGGCATGTTGTCAACCTTCATAATCATTAGCTATCCATTGAGAGATTAGTGTATATGAAACAGTAAAGGTATTAATACCTGCCCTTGGGGGTCATTGTGCTAAGAATTAGATGTTCTTCTGAGCTCCATTAGAGCATGCATTTTTGAGTGTTTTGTTCTTATATTATTGTCCACTAATAAAATTTTTACAGAAACGGTGCCCAGCCCATAGACCATGGCTTGACGATTTGGTTTTATTAAATATTATTTAAAGAGGGAGAGGGGTACCTCTCCCTCAAAATTTGTGCCCCAGTTGAATGCTTTACTTATCTCATCGTAGTTCTGGCCTGGCTGGAGCTTACTTAGAACAGTTCCTGGCACATAGAAGACATTCAGTTAATATCTGCTTGATGCCTGAAGTGCCTGGACAGGGGGTCTGGCAGTCAATGGGTCTTCCAGAAATGGAACCTCCGACAGTGTCTGTGTGTCATAGGGATTAAGAGCTCGAGTTTGGGAGTCAGATGGCCTGGGTCTGTATGTGGATGAGCCACTTACTGTGTGACTTTTTAAAGTTTCTTAGCCTCTCTATGACTCAGTTTCTTTACATATACTATGAAGCTAGTGGTAGTACCTATCTTATAAGGATGCTGTGAGGATTTTAAATGAGTTGATCCATCTAGTGTTTAGATTATGGGACAGATGGTGAATACTCAAGAGATAGTAACCTTTTTATTATTTTTCTCCTGAGGTTAAGGATCACTGATGGGCAGAATGGCTGACATGAATGGTACATCTAAGGAAGAACTTGGTGTAATTATTTCAGAGAAGTGGGGTTTTCTATTGTTAAAACTTGGTGAGCATCAGAAATGTCTAATGAACTCTTCTAACATGCAGATTTCTGTTCTCCCCTCCTGAGGATTTGGATTCATTATGTTTGTGGCCTTAGAATCCCCTTTTCTAACATGCCAGGTGCGTGTGATGCAGGGGGGTCCCAGGAGCACTCGTTGAGAAACGCCAGATCTTCAGTTTCCAGGGAATGGCTTCTCTCAGGCCTTGCGGCTTCCTGAGAACTGGCAGATCAGCCACTTCCTGTCTCCTTTCCTCCCTCCTTGTCCCTGGAGGGGGCTCTGCTTCCAGATGGGGTCAGTTCATTTCAGCTGCTTCCAGGCTTTTCCCCAAGGCCTCCAGCTGTGCAAACCTCTAGCTGTCTTGTCTTGGGGACTTGTCGGCTAGCATGTGGAAGGCTCTGCTGATGATGCCTACCGTGCTGCACCCCCCCAACTCAATGTGGGACCTCTCTGCCAGGGGGACCTGCAGGCTGAGGTGTCCGCAGCAATCTGATTCTGTCATTCTTGACTGTCAAAGGGCAGGATGCCAGAATCTCTTCTTCAAGAGCAGGGGAAGTGGGAACAACTAGAACGTTGGGACAGAGCTGTGCCTAGAGTAGAGCAGAGGCAAAGGAAGGGATGCAGGCTCTGCAACCACGCAGACCTGCTTCAGGTGACCTGTGTGGGGGCTTTGATCAGTAACTTAATATCCATATGCCTCTTGTATCCCTCTTCCTTGAAGAAGGACATTCATGCCCTCCTGGAAGAGCTCCTGTGAGCATGAAATATGAAGGCAAACCACCCACTTAGTGTCTTGCGTGCAGCAAATGCTCAGAGTGTAACTGTGTCTGTAGAGAAGCAGTAATTGGAGGTGGGTGGGGGGAATTAAGGTAGAGCTTTTCACTCTGCCAACCGACCATCTAGACTCTGTGCCCCTTTCTCTAGGATGTTTCTTGATTTTGTATGTATGCTTCTCGTGTTCCCAGCTAGGCTGTAGGTTGAAGGCATAAGCGAACACAGTATTCTACATCAGTTTGCCACCCACCTTAAGTATACTGAATAGCAACTCTTTGTGAAAAGCAACAAACAGTGAGGAATTCCAATTGCTCTTTCATTTCTCCCCCCAAAAATCTTATTCCTCTTCATTTTGTGACTAAATGAAATAATGTGGAAGAATGTCTGACCCGTCCTGGAATCAAAATATTTCTTTATTGAGTGAGATTATAGCTGGCAAGAAACTCTCAAGTTCATCTCGTTCCACCCTGTGGGGTTACAGATGAGAAAACCAAAACTCAGAGAAGGGAAGTGGCTTGCAGTTGGGAGATGCTCCTGTGAACCACAGAACATAGAAAACTACGTGAGTTTCTATTTTCACAGTTCTCCCAGACGTGTACATTAACTCATGTTATGTTTCTTCTTAAACTTTCTTTCCGTTTCTTTTATCAGGTGCAAGGGATACCTTTGGATTGGGGGCTTAATTTTCTCGCAGAACTGGTTGAGAAGGGTACCTGCTATGTGTGTAATTGGTACCAGAGCTATGGCTAACCCAGACACTTTACCCTATCTGAGAGCTTCCCACAGTGGGTGAGAGTCACAGTCCAGTGGTTAGTGGTGTAGAAGGAAGAGACTGTCCCATTGCTTTTTCAAATGCTTTGTAAAATCCAAAGACCCCACAAACATAAAGGGATTTGTCTGTGTGTTTGGAAAAGGGCAGAAAAATGCCTCTAAAACCCATGTTCTGGTCTTACTGTATATATTAGGGTAGGCCAGTTGTTGGGGGAAAACAAACTAGGTGGCCTACTACAAAAGAAGTCCACTTCTCAAGAGTTTAATATGGCAGAACTTCATCAGTTATTCGGGTGCCCAGGTGGACCCCTTGCATCTTGTGGCTCCATCATCCCTAGGTCCTCAGAATCCTCCATAGGCTGTCTGCATCTGCTATCTGATGAGAAAGAGGGAAGAGGACTATGTGGAAAGATTGTTATGGGCCAGGCCCATTCATCATTCTCACCAGCATTTCATTCCTTTCAGTGATCAGAACTCAGTCCCATGGTTGCCCCCAACCACAAGGGCTGCTGGGAAATGTGGTCCAGCTGGGTACCCAGGTGAAAAAGGAAATGAATTTGGCCAACAGGTATCTAGTTCCTGCTACTCTTTGTAATTTCAAACAAACTTTCTGCTATTACCCATCTTTAAACCCAGGAGATAAGGCATGCTTGCAATATAGGATTGTGCCAAGGATCAAGAGAGATAATGACTGTCTGGGTGCTCAGAAACAGTGCATATAGGTGAACTTCATTACCTCCTGAATGCCTGGCCCAGAGCCAAGTATACAGTAGGTGCAAAACAAACCATTGCACACTTGGTGGTCTTCCCACCAGCCTCCTGAATGCATGCTTTGCCTCCACTAGCTGGCATCTGATTCACACACACATCTTTTCGACAACTCACCCATTGCAATCAGTCATTGCCGACTGCTCCTGCCAGCTATGAGCTGGAACACAGGAAGGGTTTTATCTGAAGCCTGAGACATCCTGAAAGGATTAGGCCTCCCTTCTTGGGTCCCTGGAAGGCTGCCCGTGGTACCTCACATTCTTTTCAGCCTAGCGGCCGATGGTAACCATGAGCTCACTGAGGGGCTTCCGCAGTGAGCTATGAAGGCAGCTGCTGAAGCATGGAGCTCGTGGCTTGTGGCCTGGAGACCTTGGTTCTTTTCCCTGATCCCTCCATGAACTCCACCATTGCTCAGAAGGAGGAGGAAAAGGCCCCAGAGATGCTTTCAGAACTTGATCATCAGCATGTACCTAGCTCACCATACCATATTTAAGTGGACCTTATGAATGTTTAAGACAAAAGTCACCTCTCAAATAGCAACAACAGTAACAGCTTATACTTATGTAATGTTTACTGGGTGCTGGGCATGTTAACTTAGTCTCCAAGATAACCCTATGAAATAGGCATAATTATTATGCCAATAGTACAGAAAAGAAAATTGAGGTATAAAACATTCACTGGCCTTACCCAAGATCAATCACAGAAGCATTCCTTTAGTCAGGGCATGGACTCTGTAGTTCACTGTAGTCCCCACTACTCCATAATGTCTTCCAAACAAAGGCAGAGTGCCTGTTGCCATTTCTCTGTACAAAAAAAGTAGTCGAGAGTGTGCTCTTTAAGATCGTGGATGCTGAGTCCAGACCATCATAGTTTAAATCCTGGCTCTGCCACATTTCAGCTTTGCAAACTTGGGCAAGTAATAAACTGCTCCAAACTTCATCTGTAAAGTCTGTCTAAAATCACTGGTTCGGGGCGCCTGGGTGGCTCAGTGGTTTGGGCTGCTGCCTTTGGCTCGGGTCATGATCTCAGGGTCCTGGGATCGAGCCCCGCATCGGGCTCTCTGCTCCGCAGGAAGCCTGCTGC